>NW_015505300.1:1751022-1761857 GCF_001515645.1 Sinocyclocheilus grahami | reverse complement strand
GTATATATATATATCAGGGGCGTTTCCTCCGAGGAGGCAAGGGAGGCAGTGTCTCCTCTCCTCAAAATTGGATGAGAAAATAATCGATATTACAAAAATAAAACCGCACAAATATGACTAAATATGATATTAAAAGTCTAAAAGCCACTTGTTTTATAAATTAACACTGTCCAACAGCAACACCCGCAGGTAAAGTTACAGCGGAGGCTTGCCTCCCTTCGGTCCATAGACTTTCTACAGTGAGCCTAAAGCAGGGATCCTCAAATCTGGCCCATGAGATCCACTTTCCTGCAGAGTTTAGCTCTAACCCTAATCAAACACACCTGAGCATGCTTATCAATGTCTTCGGGATCTACACTCTATTGTTTATTCTTAGTTCATGTTAACTAAAGTAGTTAATTCATGTTAACTAATGAAACCTTATTGTAAACTGTTTCCAGAATATTGTTCAAATTGTTACTGCCTTTAGTTATTATTATTATTTTGGAATAAATATAAAAATGCATAAAAACACTATGAACTGTAAAATTAGTATTAAAAATATTAAATATAAGTAAATTTTTATGTAATATTTATTTAGCCAGGAAAATGTGACAACATTAAGTGTAACAGGGACACACACACACACACATATATATATATACACAGTGGGGAAAACCACCGCACGCCACTGATTTATATATATATATATATATATATAGATATTGGCGTCCGTTGCTATAGCGCAAAGAGCGCTCCGTTCATAATTCCATTCATAGTTCATCGCGATCTCACAAAGATACATTATTATCAATAAAGATCTCTACGCTGCACAACGCATCAACACATTGTTATAATGAGATGATTCGTGCTGAACACAATACCAGAACAAAAACTCTGATGATTTCAGCGGTGAGTGAATTCTAACTTAAACGCCTCTGATTTAAGAAATCAAGAGATATGTCTGTGATGGCTACATTGCTCAACGCTGCAAAAACACATTGACATAGAAATCGATATCCAGAGCGCAAACCATAACGCACTGGATAGTTTACCAAATATTCAATAAAATACCATTAATACAGCTTTAACTGGGTGCTTTTGATTTCGTTTGAGGGTGCTTGGCACCCCCGTAGAACCGGGCCTGTCGGTATGTATGACAAGAATTGCATGTCCTTTTCAAAGAATTCCTACTCCACTTTTCACAAACTTGATGCTTAAATATAATAAACATTTGTGTAGGCCAATAGTTTCAACTTTCAAATGTGGTTTAATTTTTTTTCTCCAAAATAGCTCTTTTTACTATTAATAAACCGCTTAATATTATGCTGTAAGTTCAGCCATTAGGTTAAAGACCTCTTTTCCCCCCATCTTGACTTTTTTCCTTCGTTCATACGTAATTTAGTCGTTTTTTACAATTACATAACTCTATTACATTTATCTTCTTTGTCTTCTGTCTCATTTCTCAAATGATCAACTGAGTCCAAAACAAACCTCTAAAACAGTCCAGATTGAGCACAGGAAAAACTTCAGTGAAGCTTTTGCTGATTTTTTGCTGGTGGGATATTTGGCATACTCTTTTCAACATACTATGCTCTGAGACACTTACTCTAATCTCACATACTATTTAGGATGGATAGTATGTACACTGGGACACTGAATCATTTACTCAACTGATTCGTTCCTTCAGTAGTAAAACACCAGTGCTGTGTGCTGCGTGTTACTTGTTTCTGCTGCTGTGCCTTTGTTTGGAAATATTTTGGCTGAGGGAAAAAAATGACTACAACGGTCTAAAATGTCAGTTACTTATCAAGGACATGTTTATTGAACTGTTGTGTAAAAGCCATTTCACGCTTGAAATAAAGCTATTGGTTTGAACATCTAGAGCACCTGAGAGGTGTCAAACAAACCAATCCAGTGAGGTATGTTTGCATGTCAAAGCATAACATGGTACTAAAATTTGAAGAGACAATTATTATTCTGTAAGTGCTCTACAGAGATCGCTGTAAGCTTTACCAACTCCATAATAGAGATGATTTACGGCTATGTGGAGTGCATGTTTCTTGTCCACAGGCAGGTCATTTGAACAGCAGCTGTCTAAACACAACACACGTGGTGGGTGTGACGATCCAGTGGCAGCATGCTCTCTTCCACTCTTCTCCGTCTCTCACTCGTTTTATTCACCCGCCGCAGCAACAGTGAATAAAACATGTCAATTCCAACCAGGACTGATATAAACCATATCAACAGAGACGTCAGTTGACACATATGCGTGGCCAAATCCAAACCTCTCTTCTCAAAACTCTACCGAGTTAGATAAATATGCAAAGCTTAAAAACACTTATTTCATGTCTAGTAATATATTTGTCTAGTTATTCATGGGCAAATTCCAGTTAATTTCCCTGTGTTTTTGTTTGTAGCATATTTTAGAACTGAATGTTGAATTCTGGCTTCAGTTTGTAACATATGGCACCAACATGGTCCAAAGAGATTCTCCACAATCAGCCATTGGAAATATGACCATGTTAGTCATTGATAATCAGGCCTCAGGGCCTGAATCATGTTAAAGAAGGGGGATGAATACATGTCATTCTTGGAAAGCACCACTAAGTTCATGTTTTTCCCAGGCCCTGGTGGTTAGAGGTCCAGTATGCTGAGATAGCTAGAGGAGAGAGCTGCCTCCCTCCATAACAACTGCTTTGACAGCTTTTCTATGGGGTCTGTCAATTCCAATCACATCTAATTTACAAAAAGCTACTGTCATATTCAAACATATTACGGAAGGGAGACTTTAAATGTAAATAATGTAAATAGCTTATCAAATCCCATGATTTGTTCCTTGGAGTATGGTGAATCTCAGTTAAGTTGCAGTTGCCTTTTAGCCCAAACCAGTGCTGTTTTACACATTAGGATGCTGAAATGAGCACTTGCACAGTGATTTTTGGAAACTGACCCATGGTGTTCCTCCTGGATCGGTACTTCATCCACGGCAGTTGTCTTTGGATGAAAAAACTAACTTTTATAGCCC
This sequence comes from Sinocyclocheilus grahami, assembly GCF_001515645.1. Lineage (NCBI taxonomy): Eukaryota > Metazoa > Chordata > Actinopteri > Cypriniformes > Cyprinidae > Sinocyclocheilus > Sinocyclocheilus grahami. Next base: position 1,758,850 of record NW_015505300.1, on the reverse strand, counting down.
TGGGCAAAGTAGCTTGATGGATAATAAGTAGACATATTTATAAAGTGCCAGATGATGTAATATGATGAAAAATTGATATAGCCATATTTTAAATAGTAATAAAACTTCGAAAGCTCTGAGCGAACCGATCAGTACACCAGATACCAATAAATGAAGATGATTAACTCATTCATTACATGAATTCAAGTACAAGGCTAAATGCGAAACTAAAGTTGATTCCTTCTATATTTACAAAGCTGAAACTATGAAACATTCTGTTTATTTGAACTTTAAACCATGAAACATTTCTGATTATTTAAACTTTGAAACATTCTATTTATTTGAACTCCAAACTATGAAGCATTCTATTTATGTAGTGACTTTGATTCTAAAAGAAATCTTTAACTTTGTTTCTAAAAAGACAAACAAGTAATAAAGCAGAGGTTTTATGCACTAAATGCTTGATCAGACGAAACGGTGACATTATTTAAAAAATGAACAGAACAGAGAAAAGAAACTGCAAAGTTTCCAGCTGTTTTAGGCTAATTATTGTCATTAATTTAGGCCTTTTGTAGCAAAATCCTCTCTTTTTTACTTTCTGGACAACTTGGTTCATTTCAGTTTCATTCTAACTGCCGAATCGATCATGTTCTTTAACAGCTGGAATTTTTTATTTTTTTTACAGCACCAACTGTTTCTATTTCCTGTTGTTGTTTTCAATTAGGCTATGAAGTCTTTAAATGTCCCTCACCATTTAAACCTGTCTGATCTGTTCCCCATGATGTTTTTAATCATCTTTAATGAGTGTGTGCAGTAAATGTTTAGGACCTGCTACATGTTTGATTGCTGCCAATATGGATGTGATTGTGGCCTCTGGGATTCCCCCAAATAAAAACCACACCAGCATTATTATCTCTCTGAGGTTTCACCTCCTGGATTTTCCCCTTGCTTTAACCAACAGGGCACTGCTTGCCATCTGACTAAAAGGCTTTAAAGTGTTGCGTTTTAACAGGCAGGGAAAAGCAGGCCCTTTCTTGTCAGCAGGGAGAACACGCCGAAGGTTAAATGCTTGAATTCCAATAGCACACGATCAAGAAAACACCATTATTCAAGGGGTGTGAGCCTATATTACAAAGTATATATATATATATATATATATATACACACATATATGTATGTGTGTGTGTGCGTGCGTGAGTATATAATTAATAAAATCTTTTTTTTTTTTTCAAATAATGGATGGTTTTAGTTTTAGTTAACTAATAACCCTGATGCAAACCCCATCCAATTTGGCTTTACAAATGAATTCAAAATATGGTCCAGTTTTCCTGAATTCGCCCATATTTGCAGTGCACCTGGACAGTGCACTGATTGACTAAAACATTTTAATCATGTTCTCCTATTTGCACATAGCAAAACAATCGCTAAGTTGAAATCAGGATATGGCAACCTTCATAAACAAGCAGTTTTGGCACCACCCGATGGCCATTCAGAGAAAGTTCATCCATCCCTTTCACAGGCACAGAGGGCAGAAGAAAATAAATGCTGGATAATGACAGAAAACCTACTTGACCATATATTACACAACTGCAAGCTTAAGTGTAAACTCAAATCACAATGTTGCTTCCGCTTCCAACATAATAATAAATGAAATGCTCAGTAAACTTGGCTAAATAAGGAAAGACTTAAACCCCTATATTGCCATTAATTGATAGAATATTTTGAAAAGTAGGGTGAAAGGAAAAAAGCAGCGATTAATAACATCATTAGTAGTTTTCTTTAGAGATTGTTCCAGATCTTCAGGGAGCAGTCTAATATTATTTCACAAAGCATATTAGAAATACACTGGCTGACCGGCACGGCAATATGCAAATAAAGCAAATGAAAAGAATGGCTTGCCTGTAGATTTTGTTCTTCATTGCAAACAGATTTGTGCCCAATGAGGAGCAGATTATGGCATGATTCTTGTGTAAATTAAACAGCAGGTGTTAAGGGCTGCGGGAGGCACAAACTAATGTATTTTGTATGTTTTACTAGATGTTTTTTAATGTGTATCAGCAGTACTGCACTTAAAGGAATAGTTCACACACAAAAACAAAGTAAATAAAAATAAATAAATGAAAAATTGCTGAAAATTTACTCAATCCTCAGGCCATCCAAGATGTAGATCAGATTGTTTCTTCAGATTTGGAGAAATTTTGCATTATATGACTTGCTCATTACTGGATCCTCTGCAGTGAGTGGGTGCCGTTAGAATGAGAGTTCAAAAAGCTGATAAAATCATCACAATAATCCACACGACTCCAGTCCATCAGTCAACGTCTTATGAAGTAAAAAGCTGTGTGTTTGCAATGAACAAAACCATCATTAAGGCATTTTTACTTTAAACTGATGCTTCTGGCCAAAATATCCACGAGTCCATAATCCACAACAATGATTTCTCTCCTCTTGTCCCCTCACATCAAAATCCACCAACATATTTGTTCAGAACTGTTTTGGACTGTTTCACTTGTAAACGGTGCTTGATCTGAGCATATTTCTTTCCTGATTCAAACAAGATTACTTTTTCACTGGAGAAAGAGACATTAGAAATAATAATAATAGATAAAAGGACTCATTTTTAGAAAAAAAAAAAAACTCTAAAAGATTATTTTGTTTATAACAAACATTTCAATTACTGTAACAAGACATTAACTTATGGACTGGAATCGTGTAGATTACTTGTGGATTATTGTGATGTTTGAATTCTCATTCTGACGGCACCCATTCACTGCAGAGGGTCCTTTGGTGAGCAAGTGATGTAATGCTGAATTTCTCCAAATCTGTTGTGATAAACAAACTCATCTTGGAAAGCCTTGGGGTGAGTAAATTAAGCAAATTTTCATTTCTGGGTGAACCATTTCTTTATAATCCAATGGGAAAACTAAATGTTTTCACAAATGACCCACAGATCAGAGATCAGTCCAAAAATACTGAAGGTTTCTCTGAAAGTAGTAATAAAATGCTTGAAAAGGCAGAAAATAGGCTACATCTGTACTGATATGTAACTTCTACACAGCACTGTTATTGTTAAAAAAAGCTCAAAGAGAAGAAAAGCGGTGTGTGCTGTGTGCTGTGCCGTACAGCGTCTCTGAAACAATCTATTGTTACACAAGAACTTGATGGATAATTCACAGTGGTTTCTATAAATGCGGTTCCAATTAGTGATAATTGCCCCTTAATAGGATACAGCTGAAGGCATGGTTTTGATTTGTTTCCTTCACTTCAAAACAAAGATGTTATTAATAAATATTTGGTGTGAATTTCCCGTGGGCAATTTTAAGTATTGTTGTACATGACAGGAGATGAATAGATCAGGTGCAACTGAAATGCTTTTCACATTAACGAATGAACTCCAGTTCTGGATAAATAACCAAAAATCTCATGCCCCTTAGTTCTCTTCTTTTTTTTTTTTTTTTTTTAAACCATACACACTACCCACCCGGTTTTATAAAGAGAAATTACACATCATAATAACCTAATGTATTGAAGCATAACACACTTCCAAAACTTCCACTCTCGTATGCTCTCATAATACTCATAATTTTAAGCAAACTTTCATTACTATTATTACAATAACGCGTGAACAATAGTAAAATAAATGAATGAGTCCCTTTTATAATATGTGTAATTGTTTGCAGCATCACAGCCAGCACACAGCAGGCATTATTTAACATTTTAAACACAGACCTTGTATCCACCTCTTGGACTCTGTTGCCACTTTGTGGACAAAAGCTACATAACAGGTACATACAGGACGTCCCACTCCTCACCAAGGCTAAATGTATTTGATCAAAATGCAGCAAAAACAGTAATATTGTGAAATATTATTACAGTTTTAAAATGATCGTTTTCTATTTGAATATGTTTTAAAAATTTGATTTATTCTTGTGCTGGCAAAGCTGTATTTTCAGCAGCCTTTATCTTTCTAATATGCTGGTTTGGTGGTCAAACAAGATTTATTATCAGTCTTTTTAATCAATTATTATCAATGTTGAAAAGAGTTGTGCTGTGTAATATTTTTGTGGAAACAGTTTTCAATTTTATGAAGAATGGAAAGAGCAAAAGAACATTTGGAAGAGAAATCTTTACTGTCACGTTTGACCAATTTAATGATTCCCTGCTAAATAAAAGTTTCTTTAAAAACAGTTTTGATTAAAACACTGTAATTTTAAAAACTCTTTTATTTAAAATTTGTTTTGAACAAGACATCAAAAAAATTAAATGCAATTGTATTTTACAAACAATGCTTTTTGTTGATTGATTCCACTACAATTTGCCATTTAATTCATTCCAGTTACATTTGAGAGTCAGCCTTTATGGTTTATTTTTAGTGTTAAAAGTCTTGAGCATCACATAAGATCAGCTGACCAGATGTTGAAACTACTCACACTGACACTGCATTCCTGCTAATCGGTAACTAGTTACAAAGACAGGTTACAATGCATCACATCTAGATACAGAAATGTCTGTTCATAAAGAACATTTATTCTGTTCAGTAAATTATATGAAGAGAAAACATGTCAGACACAAATGTCTTGCATATGAAAACATAATTATGCATCTAAAATTGTTTTGAAAGGAAACAAAAAGCTAGTGGATACAAGTAAAAATGCTCATCGTTGACACTCTGGTCCCTAACAGTGATAACCTACGTATATCAGAGCTGAAAATATGCCTCGAAATAAAAAAACATAGCTTTAAAATAGCAATTCTTCCCTTTTCATGAATTCCCTTATGAAACGGTTAAGATGGATTCATTAATAAAATCTAAAATGCTGCATCCATCATAACGTGCATCTTGCATTAACTTCATGATAACGTCAATAGTTTTGCAGAGTCCTTAAATAAATTCCCTTATTTTTATGAAACTAAATTTATAATCATAAATAAAAACAAACAGCAAATGATAAACATAAAAAAATGTGCGTAAGAAAAATAGTCCCTTCAGAAAAAAAGCGTCTGTCTATGGTGGTTTATGTGAGAACTATGAAGTGAGAAGCCACAATAGAACACATGAGTGTTATCAACTAATCATGTCTAAAAATTCACATCTTTGGGTCTCAGAGAAATTCTCTCGTGTGTCAAGATGTGGCCGCCCTATAGCAAATACTGGCCTGTGTGAAAGATAATTCTGAACCAAAACCTGATTTGAATTCTAACCTTCACCAGTGATGCAAGTGTCAACCAAAAGCTCTCTGCATCAGAACGGACGAATCTCTGCGGCTGCTGCGTGTTCAGTTGACTGACGGCTGCTCAGAGCTCTCGGAGTCCTCTCTATCACTCCCCATAAGGCCAGTCACCTCAGGCAGATCTGCAAAACAATACAAACATTAGATATTACATGTACAAATTCATGTGCAGTATACCATCGTTCAAAGGTTTGGGGTCAGTACGCCATTTTTTTTTCTTTCTTTTTTTCTTATTCAGCAAGGGCACATTAAATTGATAGTAAAGATATTTATATTGTTACAAAAGATTTTTTTTTTTTTTTTTTTAAATGCTGCTGTTTTGAGTTTTCTATTCATCAATGAATATTGAAAAAAAATACAATTACAATGTACAACTACTAAGTAGTACAATTGTTTACAGCACTGATGATAATAATAAGAAACATTTCTTGAGCAGCAAATCAGCATATTAGAATGATTTCTGAAGGATCACGTGACACTGAAGACTGGAGTAATGACTGCTGAAAATTCAGCTTTGTCATCACAGGAATAAATTACATTTTATTATTATTTCACAATAAATATGACTGACCCTAAACTTTTGAATGGTAGTTTAAAATTTAGTTTAAACCTATGGAATCAACCTTTTATTATCAGTAAAAAAAAAAAAAGAAACCACTTTTAAAGGGGTCTTTTTTTTTATTATGAACAATTCACATAATATGACAATGTCATAAATTAGTTTATCATGACCATTTCCCACCTTCTTCACCTTCAAAAGCACAAGGTTTGGCAAACTTCCCCACATTTTATCATTAGTTCTTCTGGGGTTTTTAACAGATGTGCTTAGAATAACTGCATCAAAGTATTTCGAATAAAATATTTGGAATAAATCCGGTTTATATGAATTCACCATAATGCAGCCTGAAATTTCTTACAATCCATCATCTCAAATCATTAAAGAAAATTTGCCTCATGATTTTGACCCCTCTAAATTAAAGGTGGATGATTGAGTTTTCTGAGGTTTTATGTGGAGAAAATCATTTAGTTCAGATTTCTGATTGTAATTTCAGATGCTGACATGTGGCCCTCACCATTAAAGTCTTTGCTGTTTATTGAATCATTCATATGATCTTGCTTAGATACTGTAATACAAAACCATCATGTCAGCCATGAGCTGAAGCGGTTATTGAGTAACTATTAAAAAGAGTAAGTCAAAGAGGAAGTACATGTTTAAAAGCGAGAAAGAGAGGAATTATAGTTTTGTTAAGTTTCTTACAGCGCACAATCTTTATCGGCCAGATAAGGATCGTGCAGAGGCTCAGTGCTGCTAAAACGGCCACTCCACCAGTGACGATGACCATGATATAGTGGTAATACCACACGCACCCTGGACAGCATACCATTGTGCTATATGAGAGAAATCACAAGTAAATATAAATACAAAAAATTATTTCATTCATATTTAATGTTCAAAATGTATTTTTAATTGATTTATTTTACTCTAAACATAAAATGAAACCATTAAAACAGTCTTTCTCACTCACATGTGCACACTTACCGGCAGGGGTGTAGCGTCTGAATAATCATAACTCCCACACCATTAGCCACCTTGTCTGTGAAGCTCATAGCTCCATAAACAAAAGCACCACTTTGCTGTCAGGAGGACAAGAAAAGTCTTATCAGAAACTAATAATAGTTCATAGTTCTCTGCGACCATTTTTACACTTTTGAAATGAGTCACTCTGAAGCATATGCCTTTTTCACTGCTGCTAACATTTGCATATCTTACTGGTTCAATCATGCGTTACTATTGAAGCTGTTAGCGCTGAATATGCTTAATAAAACATTTTCAGTTCCCCAACACTGACTGATATCAGCACTTACTGTTTGGTCTCCTATAAGCTCAGCCGTCATGGCAAGTGACATCACCAGGATGGTAGCAGACCCTACGCCTAGCAAGACCGCTGTGCCATACACCTTTTCTCCCATGTGTGCGTCCAGCAGCACCCAACAGGAGAACGCCAGAATCAGCAACAGTCCCAAAAAATAGGTAATCTATCGATAAGGGACAATGAAACATTAATGTAAACAAAAGCCTTCTATCATATTGTATTAGCTTCCAATACTGTACATTAAATATCTAGTGAACTGTTTTTTCTTTAGTTTTCAGACGGTCCTTTAAAAATTGGATGGGGACCAGGGGGTCAGGGTCCCACCATGTGGCCTTCAGAGGGCTTACAATGATTTAAAACAAGCTTTAAAGGGGTCATATGATGCCCATTTTCCACAAGTTGATATGATTCTTTAGGGTCTTAATGAAAAGTCTGTAACATAGTTTGGTTAAAATTTCTCAATGGTAGTGTAAAAACACCTTTCTTCGCAGTTTTTGTAGCATTTTCCTTTAAATGCTAATGAGCTCTGCTGACCCCGCCCCTCTCTTCCGAGCTGCTCTCAGAGAGACTGTTTACTTTTACATGTGAAACTTGCTAATTAGCACATTATTAGGAAAGGCCATTTGCAAAGATTCATTACAAAACATTATACTCTCTTCTTCTGTAGATGAGGCTGGATCATGAATGGTTCGCGCGAACAGACGCATTTAGGCAGATCGGGGGAGCATTCCCTTCAGACACAAA
>NW_015505300.1:1750609-1750837 GCF_001515645.1 Sinocyclocheilus grahami | reverse complement strand
CCAGTCCAGTCTGTGCTGAAATGCTACTGTCAATCAAACTATCGTGGGAGGGGCCTGTCTGTGTGACGTCACACAGACAGGCATCTGAGATTGGCTCGATTTGAGAAAGGGGAAAACATTTAACGAGATAAAAAAAATTAAAAAACACCGGGTGGATTTTTATCATTATAGGGTGGTTGTGTACACACACTGCCAACACACATTTCAGTTCAAACTACTTGTAAAAGT
>NW_015505300.1:1734343-1744148 GCF_001515645.1 Sinocyclocheilus grahami | reverse complement strand
AGACGCATTTAGGCAGATCGGGGGAGCATTCCCTTCAGACACAAACAAAATCCACTGCGAGTTCAGCGGCTCAGATGTCAGGAGTAAATGACGACTGCTATGTTCATTATTACATCCAACAACAGGACACCTCAATCGCTTAGGAGTCATTCTTGTCTACATCTGCTCCGGCGGTGAAACAATGGCGGACTGATGACAGCTCACTCAGGGTGGGTCTGAGGTAAGACCCCAGTCCAGTCTGTGCTGAAATGCTACTGTCAATCAAACTATCGTGGGAGGGGCCTGTCTGTGTGACGTCACACAGACAAAAAAACACCGGGTGGATTTTTATCATTATAGGGTGGTTGTGTACATTCACACGGCACCGACTGATGTTTTTAAACCGCAACTGACACATTGGTCTGGTGTCCGATCAGTGTGTTACTCCTGTTGGCATTGGCAGGTGCTTGTTTTTCGCGGATTGAACATGAATCAGTGTTCGTCGGGTCATGGGAAAAGTGAAAAGCGACGAACTGTATTCAGTCGGCTGTTGCGCTGGTCTGCGTCTGTCGGTGTGGTGTGATTTGGCCTTAATTTTAAGTAATTTCTAGACCTGGAAAAGTCATATAATTTGATAATCCATTACCATTTTATAATGAATACACTTTCTTTTCTTTTGTTATGCCAAGCTCTAATTTTATTAGGTTGAAATTGTGAGTAATAAATATTTTTTTAAATCCTATAAATGATCCTATGCTAAACATAATCCTATATCCAGTAACTCAAGAACGACTGGAAGATTCATGTTAATCCACTGGTTAAAAAGAGCGGAATCCCTGAAGAACATTCAGCTCTTCAAAGTTCTGAAATCCTGAAATGTAATTATTAGAATTGTAATTATAATTGTTTAAGTTACTTATCTATAGACATTACTGGTTTCTGTACATTAAAAAAAAAAAAAACTATCATAATGGCAGATATACCAGAGAAAACATTATCTTACATTGTTGTGGACAATGGAGTCAGAAAGGTTTAGAACAACTAGACAAAAAAGCCATCCTGTTTTTATTAGTCTAAATAGCAGGGCTATTGGAATACATTAGTAATGCTTTCATACCAAAGCTTATTTGGCAATTACAAAATCAGTTGATTAAGAATAGAAGGGAAGTATTGCAACATGATTGATTTAGGAGTTATTTTGGCCAGAATAAAATTGGCTTGATAGGCAATTTCCTATTTTGTTCTCTTTTTCACCTCCTAACGAAGAAGAGAAGATTTGTAGCACTAATGCAACAAGGATGCACATCATGTGTGTTTTTAAAATCTATAATTGACATACCTCCAACTTGTAAAGCTTGGGCTCAAAGAAAAATCACACATTTCCCCACAACTTTATAGTGGTGTTCGTGTCTGCACAACTCATAAATTTGATCACACGTATATGACGCAGCAAAACTGACTGGTATCTCTAGATTGTTAATCACTTCCAACATTGGGAAGAGGTATTTTGGCTTATATTTCAATCAAAAGACACACATGCAAACTCATACTCACACATTTGCCCATTAGCTTGCTTAGAGGCTTCATGATAAACGAGGAAGCAAAGCCACTTAGGAACATGACCAGGGGAATGGTAGCTATGTACTTCTGCAAGAAAGAGGATCAAACAGAGATCACTGCCTTTTTTCTTCGATGCTTTTGTTGATGAACTGGGTACAAAGTGTAGTATTACTATAGTTGTTTTACCTTTGGCAGCAGTAGTGTGTAGGTGAGATACATGGATATGTATGTTTGTGACAGGTTCACTATCAGTCTGGTGGACATATAAAGCATAGCCACCTGAATAACAGAGCAGGGTTAAGAGATGATATTAACTTTCTGATTGTCAGTTATAACAGACAGTTACTAAATACAGTCCTGAATGATTTTACACCACTGTGATTAAGTGACAACATTGTGTTTCAAGCCACTATTAAGATTACTCACAAAAGCTGAGAATTACATTACACGCCACTAAAGAGTAACACGGGTACTGGCTGCTAACCTGGTAGAACGATGGCTGTCGCAGCCAGTGCTTCCACTGCAGTAGACTTGTGGGAGGAGCAACAGTGGTGTTGTTAAGAAGAGGCTGACACTCCCCAGGACTAGACCCTTCCTCCTCCTGATGGGGACGTGTCCCCTTCTCCCGTGTGCCCAGGTGAAAGAGCAGCGAGAACAGAGCTCCAATGCCCACTACTGTAAGACTTAGACCCTGAGTGAACAGATATAACCAAAGTCACTTTAAGGCAAGTCATGTCACTCGGCGGCCATCTTTGAAACGCCTCTCGGGCATGCAAGTGCAGCTCCTATCTCTTTGAATTGGGAAACATCAAATGCTCGAAAACTTTTTTTTTTCACCAACCTTATGATTAAATTTCATATTTGAAAATCACCAATGAAATCTGACAACAACCGTCTCAAAAATGTTGTTTCTTACGCTCCAATAGCGTTAAAAAAAGCATATTTTTCAGGCTAGACCAGCCAATGCGCATGCACAGTCCTAAGCATGCATCTCCAGAACATTGTTTCTATAGCAACCAGGACTTCTAACAGCTGCAGTGATGACTTTACAGATTAGCTCTTTTATTCAGAAGGCGAGACTTCCTTCAATAGAGCGGCCATATTGCGCGTTGCATTTTTTCCCATTCAAAACTATACGAGTGACACGTCTTGGGTATGCTATAGTCTTTGATATCACTGCATAAAACTTCTCAGAGCTCTTTTGACCAGGCCTACATTATGTAACATGGTAGGTTAACATCAACAGAAGCAAAGACTGAAAAGGCCGGTCTATAAAAAAAAAATCAGCTGAAAACCATAAACTGTTGATTATATGCATTTAAAATATTTAACTACTGATATAAAGAAACATCTAAAAGAAATTTGCTGGCTCATACAAGGTTCAAGGAAACCATGTCCATCAAAATTTGAATTTATACTGACTTAAGTCAACATGAAACTGATCCTCTTTTCTTAGTTTAAATAAACTTTCCCTGTCTTTTTTCCATAGATAGATAGATAGATAGATAGATAGAGTCACACGATCCATCAAAAATCATTCTAATATGCTGATTTAGTGCTTAATAAACATTATTTGTACCATTATTTTTACTTATTATTACCAATGTTAAACAGTTATGCTGTTTAATATTTTTGAAACTGTGACATTTCTTCCAGGATTCTTTGATGAATAGAAAGTTAAAAAACAGTATTTACTTTTATATTTTTTGCAACATAATGTGTGTCTTTACTGTCACTTTTGATCAGTTTTGTTTCTTTTCAGTTTTCTTAAAAAAAAAAAAAACTTTGCTTGGTAGTGTGTGTAACAGTATAATTGTACATATATTTATTTAATCAAATATAATTTAGGAGTACACTAGCACACACAGTCACAAAAAGTTTAAAGGGGTCATATGATGCAATTTTAATTTTTCCTTTCTCTTTGGAGTGTTACAAGCTCTTGGTGCATAAAGAAGATCTGTAAAGTTGCAAAGACTAAAGTCTCAAATCCAAAGAGATATTCTTTATCAAAGTTAAGAGTCAGTCACACCTACCTAAAAATGGCTCATTCTAACACACCCCCACATGTCTACGTCACGATGTGGGAAGATTTGCATAACGCCGCCCAAATGTTCACGCAAAGAAAGAAGGCGTAACTTTTATTCTCGCTGTAGTATTGTTGTTGCCGCCATGTCGTGAAGGCACTGTGTGTTTCATTGTGAAAGCGAAACTACTTTGTTTGGTCTTCCAAAAGAGGATGATATCTGCTTCGTCATGCTTAGAGCTGATCCGTGCTGGTCGCTGAGGAAATACATCAACTTCGCGCTGTGGATCGCCGGATCAGCTTTCACCGTGGACGAAGCAGAGTCCAGCCCAGGGTCGTCACATGTGGTTGCCGCAAGCCCTCCGGACGCTCCTTCGTCAAATCCGCCGGCCGCACCGTTCTCAAGCCCACCCGCCTCCGCTCACTCAAGCCGGCCTCCGCATACTCTAAGACGCGGCTCACTCTAGGCCGGGGCATCACAGTATGGTAAGGGGCGTAACATTTCCGTCAAACGCTTGAGGTATTCGGCCAATCACAACGCACTGGATAGCTGGCCAATCAGAGCACACCCTGCTTTTCAGACCGATGAGCTTTGTAAAAATCGACGCGTTTCAGAAAGGCGGGGCATAGAGGAGAAACAGTATGTACAGTATGTGGAAAATGTGTTTTTTGAACCTTAAACTGCATAAACACATTTCATTACACCAAATACACAAAATAGTGTTCTTTTTTGCAGCATCATATGACCCCTTTAAAATCATGGGGTCTTTAAATTGAGCTGACCAAGGGTTCCGTTCAGCACAATAACTTCAGCACTCACTCTGAAAACAGGGATGTCAACCAGGCCAAGGTTTTCCGTAATGGCAGGATCATCTCCTTCCTGAGTCTGAAAATGAAACATCAGCCAGGCCACTGCATACACGGTGATGTTGGCTATCACAGTAAAGGCATACCTAAAGGATACAACCAATATAAAACAATAAGCTAAGACATCATCCCGGTCACTACAGACAAAGTCCTCCAAACAAGCATCACGAGAATAGTTGATCATTACATGCGCAGATCTGCACGAGTTTACCTGTACGCAGTGAGCTCCACTTTTTCATGCTCGCAAGTCACCAGCTCGGGAATGAGGGAGAGATGGGAAATCTGGGTGGCCGCCCATCCAAACTGGAAGATGACGATGAAGGGGGTGAAGTAAGTGAGACTGACCCACTGTGGAGTGTCCAGATCACAGCCCAGGCACTGGTTAAATATAAAGGGGAACGACAGGAGGACGCTAATAGTTCCTAAATAAAGTAAATGAGAATTATATATCATACATCAATATGCAAGAGATAAACCTTAAAGAGACAAATTTACCCAAAAACAAAATGTGTCACAATTTACTAAGGACATAATATGAAAATTAAAGTGAATTCATGCCTGAAATCTTATTTTGAAAGTCATACAGGTCTAGAACAACATGGTGATGACAAGACTCATTTTTGGCTGAACTGTCCCTTTAAGTTCCTCGTCACTCACCGACTAAATGCCATGTTTTTCTCTTCCCATATGATCCACATCCGGGTGTCTTATCAGACTCATAACCGATGAGCGGTGTACACACTCCATCCGCTATTTGTCCCACTAGCAGCAACACACCAGCATATGTGTTCTGAAAGCCCAGCACAGAATGATAAAACACCAGCAGGTATGTGAACCACATAGAGGCGCACAGGTCGTTGAGAAAATGCCCCACTGAGTAACTCAAGCGTCTGAACGCGGGTAAAGAGACTTCTGAAGAGTCCGGCATGATTAACGCGATACAGTCAACCCTCAGTCGGCTAAAAATGCGTATTCCCTTTTATCAAGCACAGCATATTGCCTGCTCCCGCGCCGGCTTCCACACTGCAGGGAGAATGAGTCTGGTGTGAAGTTGAAGGCTCTCAGTCCATCACTGCAGAAAGAGTCAGTTCCTATTAAGGATTTGGTCAGCTGACTTCGTAAATGAGTCACGATGGATTAGGCGCGAATTTAAATGCTAACATTCTCTTTCATGGATCGAGGCTTACAGTTTTAAATGTCATGTTGGTAAATATTAATGCAGCATGGTTAATGTTGAATTTGTCTAGTGCGCATAACGTAGTATAGCGTAGCGCCTTGTTATTTTCGATTCGTGTTGTCATGATGTATTTTTTAGGCCACACCCTCTCATCCGGCGTGTTGCCATATCCTCTTTAATACGAGCGACTGTGGGGGTGAGTGGTCGCAAAATATGAGCAGTCGTGGTTTTTAAGGTCATTTCCACCACACGCGGTTTTTAAGCTTATTTCCACAGTACAGTCGCGCATTTTTTTGTTTGCTAGTGTATGAGCCACATAACACAATAATGTAGCAGCTGTCAAAAAACATTATCCCCACCTGCTGTTCAATCAGCACACTACAAAAACTACAGTCGTGCTCAAAATTATTCATACCCTTGGTAAATATGATCAAAGGCGGCTGTGAAAATAAATCCGCATTGTTTATCCATTTGATCTTTTATTCAAAAATTACAAAAAAAATTTGAAAGTGGGGGAAAATCACATTATGAAGTATATTTCTCTACTACAGTAAGAGGACGTGTGTCTATATCGTCCTAATGCACGGTGAGGAGGAGAGATTGATTTGGCCTAAGACTCCAAGGATCACAGCTGGAGATAGTTGAGTCTTGGGGTCAGAAAGCCTAAAAAAACAACAACAACAAACAATGTTGTTTGGGAGAGTAAAAAAAAAACTAGAAAAGAAAACCCTCATCCAAAAACAAACTCCAGCATATTTATTTACTAGCCATGACTGGCACTATAAACGGGACTGGGTTCAATGTTCAGATTAAAATAAAAATAGTTTTTTAGTAGCAAACACTCAAGATGGGTTTGGTGCACACAGGGATAAAAAAGTACCCCATGTGTACAATGAAATATACTGCTGGATCTTTAATGTTGTGGGCCTATTTTTCTGCCGGAGGTCCTGGATATCTTATTCTGATAGATGGCATCATAATGGATTTTATAAAATACCAATGGATACATTTTTTAAAAACTGACTGTCCATGCTAGAAATCTTATAATGGGCCATGGTTGGATCTTCCAACAGGACAATGATCCACAAACAAACATCAAAATCAAAATGGGTCACTGAGCACAAAACCAAGCTTCTGCCCTAGCCAACCCAGTTCCCTGAGCTGAACCCTATAGAAAGTGATCATATTTACCAAGGGTATGAATAATTGAGCACAACTGTATATTCCAATATTGGGATTGTGTGCCCGAGAGATTTATTTTAGATGATTTAGATTTTTTTCTTGCCACTAAGCAACACTAAATTCAATGCGTATTTAGTTAATTGAAATTAACTCGGTCACAACTAAGTTTAACCCAAAAATAAAAATTGTCATCATTTACTCACCCTTTTACTCATGTTATTGCAAACCTGTACGACTTTTGGTTCCTGTTGACTTCCATTATGCTTTTTTTCAAATAATGGAAGGCAGTGGGAACCAAAACTGTTTGGTTACCAACATTCTTCAAAATATCTTTTGTGTTCCTCAGAAGTCATACATGTTTGGAACATGAGAGTGAGCAAATGATGACAGAATTACATTTTTGGGTGAACCATCCCTTTAATTCACCCCCTCAACAACAGTTTTATTTTGTTAAAAAATAAATAAAAATTAAGTTTTGAAAAACCTGGATTTATGAGGTAGCCTGATTTTAAAAGCATGATTTCTAAACCCCTTCTAGTCATGTAAATTAATACAATCATATAACGTCATGGACATTTTTATAAAGAATACATTTTTCTAGCTATTTCAAGCTCTAAAATATTTTATCAGGTAGAAACTGAGCAAAAAAATAAATAAATAAAAACCCTTATTCTTAATCTTCATCCAGAAACCACTGCTCTACACTATATCAAGAACAGCCCATTCATGTTTCTTGACATTCTGTTATAAAAAGGTTAATGATTGAATAAACACAGGATGTCTGCTTTTCACAGGCTTTTCTGCATCTAAGAAATGAATGGGGGAAAAGGTCATTTGGAAGTGTAAAAATGTCCTGCTCTAGCACTGTACAATAAACTACAAGGGCATGACACCTACTTTCATGTGCTTTCAAAAGTTAAGGCACTTGCCCTGCAGCTCCAGATGTGTTCTATGGCACCACATCCTGGTGATTCCCTGCAACTGCCTCTGTATGTCACATGATGTTGACTCTACTGAAATCACTGTTGCAGAAATAACTGCAATAATTAACCACAACCGAAGAGAAAATAAAGAAACACTAAAAGCGGTTAAAAAATGTTCACACATTCTACAACATGAGTAAAACTGGGAGAGCAGATCTTCAAAACAACTTTTTAAATTACAAAAGCAAAAAGGAAAGACAGAATTTACATTGGTTGTCTGAATCGGTGTACTTTTCTCCATACGTCAGTCAGCGGTCTTTCCCCACTTATTTTGATCCCATAAAAAACAAAAACACCATGGAGCACATCACTCACTCATCCAGCCAGTGTCAAAGTGAACGGATGTCTGTGTGTAAGTCTGAGTCTGGTTGCCTTTTAGTTCTCAAATAATGGTTTTGCATGTCATCTAAAATACAAGTTTAAACAGTCCATCTGGGTTTAAGTCACATATCATATATCATCTTATTTCTGACCACTGAGGTCTTTTCTGGTGTCCCGCATTGTACAAATATATTTATTTGTTCCACTGAATTGTTTCCTTACAAAGAGTGTCAGAGCGCAGAGTACTGAGGTGTCCTCGCTGAGCAGATGCCAAAAGTGAGGCAGTGAGTTTCTGTTCTGAGGTTGAGCAGAGACAGAAAGGGAGAGAAGAACTCCACGTTTTCAGCTCAAGTCCTTTGCTTTTGTTTTTTTACTTTAAACGCACCAGTGACTCTTAACGTTTCAAAGATGTTCCTCCTCACTTGTGCCGCTGGAGCGTTTTCCTCTTCCTCCTCTTGAAAAAACAACAGCACCTGAAAAGAGCGAATGAGTTGAAGACGGTTTTGCAATCTCCTCCCTTCATTCGCAAACTTGTCAAACGTCGTCTTAGTTAGGCAGTTGAAAGCTAATTTTAAAAACCCACTAGGACAAAAACAGGCCCAAATGTCTCCTAATGTTAGCATGGATCAGACTGCACAATTGTGTAAAACTGTATGTAACTGGTGGGTTTTTCATTTTTTGTCATTTTACTACTTGAGCTTATTGTAGTTCAGTTAGTTGCCAAGGAATCATTTAAAATTATATATATATATATATATATATATATATATATATATATATAATTTTAAATGATTCCTTGGCAACTAACTGAACTACAATAAGCTCAAGTAGTAAAATGACAAAAAATGAAAAACCCACCAGTTACATACAGTTTTACACAATTGTGCAGTCTGATCCATGCTAACATTAGGAGACATTTGGGCCTGTTTTTGTCCTAGTGGGTTTTTAAAATTAGCTTTCAACTGCCTAACTAAGACGACGTTTGACAAGTTTGAGAATGAAGGGAGGAGATTGCAAAACCGTCTTCAACTCATTCGCTCTTTTCAGGTGCTGTTGTTTTTTCAAGAGGAGGAAGAGGAAAACGCTCCAGCGGCACAAGTGAGGAGGAACATCTTTGAAACGTTAAGAGTCACTGGTGCGTTTAAAGTAAAAAAACAAAAGCAAAGGACTTGAGCTGAAAACGTGGAGTTCTTCTCTCCCTTTCTGTCTCTGCTCAACCTCAGAACAGAAACTCACTGCCTCACTTTTGGCATCTGCTCAGCGAGGACACCTCAGTACTCTGCGCTCTGACACTCTTTGTAAGGAAACAATTCAGTGGAACAAATAAATATATTTGTACAATGCGGGACACCAGAAAAGACCTCAGTGGTCAGAAATAAGATGATATATGATATGTGACTTAAACCCAGATGGACTGTTTAAACTTGTATTTTAGATGACATGCAAAACCATTATTTGAGAACTAAAAGGCAACCAGACTCAGACTTACACACAGACATCCGTTCACTTTGACACTGGCTGGATGAGTGAGTGATGTGCTCCATGGTGTTTTTGTTTTTTATGGGATCAAAATAAGTGGGGAAAGACCGCTGACTGACGTATGGAGAAAAGTACACCGATTCAGACAACCAATGTAAATTCTGTCTTTCCTTTTTGCTTTTGTAATTTAAAAAGTTGTTTTGAAGATCTGCTCTCCCAGTTTTACTCATGTTG
>NW_015505300.1:1730139-1734333 GCF_001515645.1 Sinocyclocheilus grahami | reverse complement strand
TCATTTAAAAATATATATATATATATATATATATATATATATATAAAATATTTATATTTCAGCTTTATTTCAATTAGAGAATTGAATTATGAATTGAAATGAATTAACAAAAAGACAGATTTAATATAAGAATTAATAAACTGATAATTGATTCCTAGCAATGAAACCAAAATCTATATTTTTCTTTGACTGTACACTGCAACCTTAGCGGCTGGTGGGATAAATCTTCGCAGTTTCTTTATCTTTATCGAATACACTTAAAAAACGGCTCAGTATGGAAGACTATGCAAATAATTTAAAAGAAAATATTTGTATGGGAAATTTGGGTATTAATGGTTTTGTAAAAACTACTTACTTTGTATCATCAGCCACCTCTACTTCAGCAGGGGCAGTTATGGGAGCGTTGGAGTGTCCCGCCGTGGGATCGTCTGTATTCACTTCTCCGTTGGTTGAGCTCATAACCTGAACATTAATTTAAGGCAGAAGGCAATGAGTTTTTGATACAGATTGGCAAAGATGAGTAACAACACAAAACCAAAGAAACAAAATAATTTTTTTTTATTTAATCTAACTTACACTTCATATTTATCAGTTCATGAAACTCGGGTTGGGGCTTAGTAACCTATTAAGGACACTTTTTAAAATAATTAAACGATTCAAATTCAGGTTGAAAATTAAAGAACAGCACTTAGATAATGGAAATACGCTAACACAGAAAATGAGCAAGTTTAGTTGGAAATCTAATATATTTTAAATGAAAATTTGCACCCTGGATAACTAGAAGTACACAAGCAAACATTCATTTGTCTTGCTTAGCTACTTATTTACAATACAAGCAGTATTTTCACACTGAAGTCACCAGATCCCAAGCCTAACCATCAAGAGCATGCAAGCGACGTGTTACACAAAGGAAAAGACCATTTCAGTTTTCACAGCTGAAAAAATGGATAGAGGTGCCTCAAGTGAGAGGATGAAAGGAACAGAGAACAAGAACAGAGAAAGGAGGTGATCGACACTAACGGCATGCAGTACTGCGCAAACACCCAGTACCTGGACAGAGCCCCCCAGCCTATCGGCCGTGAGGTGCGACCCCAGGAGCTCCCTGTTGGTCACGGGAGTGGGCTGGGACTCACTTCCTTTAGGTTCTGGAGACTGGCATGACAGCGATGGGGGAAAGGGGTGGGGGGTGGCAAAGGGCATAAGAGATGTTTTTGAGGTGAAAGAGGTGAGGGTGTAAAGAAAAAAAGAACAGAACGAGTTTAAAGAGGAACGCCTTACATGCACAAGCAGACTATTCTAGCTAACAGGACAGAGGTGGAAATAAAAGTGTGAGTGAAAAAACGAGATCACGCGACATGCACAGATGAAGAGGGAAAGCTGAGCTCTTATCTTTCACAAACAGCTCTAGCCAATCATATCAAAACTTAGAATGTAACGGGCTTTTATTTAAGGGACTGTGACCAAGACATGGAAATACCACCGTCGAAAAGAATGGCAGCATTTGAGGAAATTACAGATCTTCAGACTAGCAAAATCTACTCTGGCTGCAGGAAGTTGTCTTGGGATTGTTGATGAGTGAAACAAAAAGATACTGTTGACATGATTTAAAAGAGAATTATAAAACACTGAGATAACATAAAAAAAATTACACTGCATAAAGTAATGTTTCTCTATGTCAAATATAATAAATATCATATAAAAGAAATCAATACTAAAATATAAACTAAAATTAAATTGGTTAATGTTTAAAAAAAAGTTAAAGGGGTCATATGATGCGATTTCAAGTTTTCCTTTCTCTTTGGAGTGTTACAAGCTGATTGTGCATAGATAAGATCCTTTGTAGTAAACGAAGCGTTTGAGAGAGGCGGGGCATAGAGGACCTACAATAATGTACAGTATTTGAAAAATAATGTGTTTTTTGAACATTAAAGCATGTCAACATATTCTGTTACACCAAATAATTATCTTTAAAAAAAAGCATATGACCCCTTTAAATTAACAATTAAGGTAACCGAGTTTTAAAAAAAAAATGCCAATGTGCAGTTCACGCATGAGTACAATAGAAATTAAATTACAAAATAGTAATGGTTAAATTAACAGTTTTAAATATGGACATTAGTCAATTTGAAGAGTTTTTTTCATTATTTAATTCCTTCATTTTATTTTAAAGTGGCACTCAAAGCAATTAAACTACAACTTATCGCTTGACCATATACTATAAAATGACACAAAAAACAGATGCGTGTAATTTATAATAGCATAAAGACATAGTGACTTATCCCACCTGGTTTTTGGTCTGGGGTTGTGCTTTGTCTCTGCTGCTGGGCTGCAGAGGTGCGTCACTAGGCATTGGTCCTATTGGAGTCGGCTGTATAGACACAAAGAAAACTCAACATCCATGTGCTTTTTTTACATCATATACAAGTGGTTTATATGACATGACATCCAATTAGACCTACCAGCGGCTTGCCGACCCAGTCATATTCATAGTCAAAGACATAGCCATTTCTGTCAAAGAGGTCTGTAAAGAGCTTTCTCAAGTAGTCGTAATCTGGTTTTTCAAAGAAATCCAGTCTCCGCACGTAGCGCAGGTAGGTGGCCATTTCTTCTGTGAAAGGATGTCAAAGTTAAGGCAATGCACTGGAGATGAGACAGCACAAGATATGTGGCCATTTGAAAAAGAACCTGCTTACCAGGGAAACTCTCACAGAGCACTTCTATAGGGGTTGCCCTTTTGGTATCTCCAATTTTCTGATAGCGCTCCTTCAGTGTGTCAGCCTTAATGAATGAAACAGGACACAACAAAGATAAGAACATTTTGGGAATCCATGAAGACATTTGTCCAGTAAATTTCTCTCTTTTATACTATTAGCATACTATTAGCATTAACTTTATTTCACAGTCCTGCTTGGCATGTACATATTACGTACTTACTACATTAACTGCAATAACGGGGTAATAAATAGGTACTACCCCTGAACCTAACCTTAACCCATGTAGTTACCATGTGTCTCCCGAACAGCCACAGCTTTCAAAAGTATACTCAAATGCAGATGAGCGTGCATGGACAAGTTTGACACATGCTCAGTACCACCTAGTAGACTCAACATTCACCGTGTGCCTGTGCTGTTGTCCACGGACACTTCTGATGACAAAGATTGAGCGGACCATCGTGGAACACAGACGGCCGAAGTATACTTTGGGCTTCAAGTGAAACCCTTCGAAAACTTAATTTAAAAATCCTTATTCTATAAAGACTGAGCTCACAAAGAACAATTTCTAGCCAAAAGAATATTTTAGAGCCGAGACTTTCATGAAATTTACTTTAGAATTAATATGGCTACTTTTTAATTTATTAAAGGGGTCATATGATGCGATTTCAATTTTTCCTTTTTCTTTGAAGTGTTACAAGCTCTTGGTGCATAAAGAAGATCTGTAAAGTTGCAAAGACTAAAGTCTCAAATCCAAAGAGATATTCTTTATAAAAGTTAAGAGTCAACCACACCTACCTAAAAACGGCTCGTTCTAACACGCCCCCACATGTCTACGTCACGATCTGGGAAGATTTGCATAACGGCGGCCAAATGTTCACGCAAAGAAAGAAGGCGTAACTTTTATTCTCGCTGTAGTATTGTTGCTGCCGCCATGTCGTGAAGGCACTGTGTGTTTCGTTGTGAAAGCGAAACTACTTTGTTTGGCCTTCCAAAAAAGGATGATATCCGCTTCGTCATGCCTGGAGCTGATCCGTGATTGTCGCCGAGGAAATACATCAACTACGCACTGTGGATCGCTGGATCGGCTTTTACCGTGGACGAAACGGAGTCCAGCCCGGGGTCAACACATGTGGTTGCCGCAAGCCTGCCCGCCACCACACACTCAAGCCGGCCTCAGCTCACTCTAGCCCGCATGCCTCCGCTCACTTAAGGCCGCCGTGTGTGACGCTGTGTTTCGTTGCGAAAGCGAAACTTCTTTGTTTGGCCTTCCACAAGACTAGAAATCAGTGATTAAGTTGTATTTACAACACTGTTCCAGAACAGTTCAACCCAAATATTCAGATGTGTCCAGCGCATTTTATGGAGGACTGTTTCCTGATCCTGGTAGAGTAGACTACAATGCCGGCTGTTCTGACTCTCAGACTGTAAGTACGTTTTCATATTTAAAGAATTTGCCACTGACGATTCAAACGCGAGTTTT
>NW_015505300.1:1727191-1727403 GCF_001515645.1 Sinocyclocheilus grahami | reverse complement strand
CTGACTCTCAGACTGTAAGTACGTTTTCATATTTAAAGAATTTGCCACTGACGATTCAAACGCGAGTTTTGAGCAGTGTAGAGTAGCGTTTGTTGTTTGCCGTTTCTCCGATCACAAATGCAGACATGGTTTTATGTTTATGCGGCACAATGCAACAAGACAGTTGCATAAAAGACAGTATAAGTCATTATAATCCGTAATTATGTCCCCAC
>NW_015505300.1:1726255-1727126 GCF_001515645.1 Sinocyclocheilus grahami | reverse complement strand
TCCGGCCGGACAGGGCATCACAGTATGGTAAGGGGCGTAACATTTCTGTCACACGCTTGAGGTATTCGGCCAATCACAACGCACTGGATAGCTGGCCAATCAGAGCACACCTCGCTTTGACCAATGAGCTTTATAAAAATCGACGCGTTTCAGAAAGGCGGGGCATAGAGAAGAAACAATAATGTGCAGTATGTGGAAAATAATGTGTTTTTTTAACCTTAAAGCACAAACATTTCATTACACCAAATACACGTGGACATTTGAATTGAATGCTGTTTAGTCAATATTGAACAAGGATTAGATCGTGCAGTAAAGTGTAAAAACAATCGTCAGGCCATTGGCGCCCTCTGCAGTCATTTGTTATAAAGGGTAATGTACATTAGTTCTATTGTTTATAATACATTATCAGGGGTTAAAGCAAAAAAAAAAAAAAAAATCCTGAGCCTGAACTTTTTTCCAGGGGCTGGGCAGAGGGGTCCTTACTATGGCAAAGTTATTGCTTTTCTTATTCAAACTGATTTTTTTTTCATGAATATATGGTTGACCTGAAGAATGAAAGCTATATCATACACTTGGAAAATTATGAGCTATATCACTGCTTATCAACACTAGGGGTGTGACAATACACTTAGCTCATGAGATGAGACAAAATACAGATACTTGGTTCACTAGAACAAGACAATATTTCAATACTATTTTAAAGAAATTTTCAATGACAAAATATTTGTTTTTTAATTACAAAAAGTAAAAAAATGCAGTTGTATTTTGAAATATTTTAACTAATCTAGGGCTGTAACTAATTATTATTTTTACAACTGAGTGATCTAATATTTTTTAGTAACACAAATAGACCTAAGTGAAAACCAGGCTT
>NW_015505300.1:1719951-1726245 GCF_001515645.1 Sinocyclocheilus grahami | reverse complement strand
ACTGGATAGCTGGCCAATCAGAGCACACCTCGCTTTGACCAATGAGCTTTATAAAAATCGACGCGTTTCAGAAAGGCGGGGCATAGAGAAGAAACAATAATGTGCAGTATGTGGAAAATAATGTGTGTTTTTTTAACCTTAAACCACAAACATTTCATTACACCAAATACAAAAAATAAATGTTCTTTTTAGGAACATGACCCCTTAAATTTTTCCTTGATATTTCCATATTTTCCATAATAGTGGGAACCCTTAAATAAGCAAGATTATGATTAGTATGTGTCATTCAACAGGAAAGTCACAAGGATGTCAGTCTTTTTTTTCTTCTTTTTTGTCTTCTAAATAGGTCAGCTTATCAAGGCTGTAAAGCTATTGGTTATTCTGCTGACTTTCCATGATAGTGACAGATAGCGGGGCTCATGACTGTTTCAGACATTAGCTGGGTGAGATAAGACTCTCAAACTTGAAAGATAGCATCAAAACAAAGTTAAGAGAATGAGACAACTGAATAGAGGGGAAAATCTAACCATAGATTTTTACTTTACCTAACTTTAAGTCTCAGTTTTTATTTGCAGAACTGATGAGAGACATTCATCTCTCATATGATATAGGGCTGTCACGATTCCTCGATTCAATTTGAATACTCAATTTAAAAAAAATCCTCAAATGCAATTTGCCCGCGTTGAGTAAGGTAAATCATTTATAAACCTACGCAAACACACGGGAAGACACATCAATATCTTTCTGAACATGTTAACTGTTCATCGCGACTTCAAAATAAAAGCTCAAACCCCGCTGAGACAAAATACAGATACTTGGTTCACTAGAACAAGACAATATTTCAATACTATTTTAAAGAAATTTTCAATGACAAAATATTTGTTTTTTAATTACAAAAAGTAAAAAAATGCAGTTGTATTTTGAAATATTTTAACTAATCTAGGGCTGTAACTAATTATTATTTTGACAACTGAGTGATCTAATATTTTTTAGTAACACAAATAGACCTAAGTGAAAACCAGGCTTCTGACTATTTATATATAACCTAACGATGAGGCAATAATAATTGGCGCAAATAAAATATCAAAACCAAGTAATTACATGATTTTATTGAACAACACTGTTAAAATACATAATGTAATATGCCTATACATAATATGAACATAACCAACTTAAAGGCACAATATGTATAAAATTTTTATTAAAATATCCAAAAACCACTAGAACAGTGTTACATATTTTGTGTACGGACATTATCCCAAATGTTTCAAAGAAGTTTAAATCCTGAGAAATAAGCAATTTTAACTAGTGACACGGACCGTGTCTATAGTGTCATTGTGTCGTCTGCCAATGACGTCATAACCCCTCGATTTCTGGTTTTGTTTTGTAGAAAACATGGAAACACCAAAGACACTTTAATATGTTGTGCGTTTTAATAGACCAGTGACGACCGCACAGAGTAGCATTATAACAGAACTTTCAAAGGTATCTAGTATGATAAAACAGCGCTGCTTTTTTTCCCCACATACGCACGACCAGAAGGAGCGGAAGCGGTCGACTGTGGCATAATAAAAGCTCCGCTGCTTTCGAGCCGTGTGTCACGCTCGTTCAGCGGCCTCGTTTCGCTTCGACGGCTTTCAGCCTCACCCTGCTTCATTCTACTACGTTAATAAATCATTAGCTCATCCATGAACATGATTTCTGCCCGAGTCCCGTCGGATTACATCGGCTGTGGGGATGAAGACCACAACTCCCATGTTTCCACACTCACAGCATCATCAAACTATGCCTTTGTCTCTTTTGAATATGTTTCCTCTAGGGCGAAAATTACTTTTTGTGCCTTTAAGTACATTATGTATTATAACAAATACCTGCAGAGGGCGTTACATTTGACTCTTTGGCCACATGAAAACTCAGAAACTTTTATTTTGAAATCGTGATGCACAATAAATGGCATATTTAGAAATAGGTTGATCTATTCTCCTGTGTTGGCAAAGGTTCATAAATGATTTATGCTACAAATCTAGTGAGATAATGCACACTGTTTTTCCAGATGAACGTTAAGATATTCAAATTCACAGCATATGCAGAGGAAGAGTTTAGCCCCTTTCACACACAGTCTTTACTGGTAAATTACCAATAAGTTACCATTAAGAGATCATTGTGTGAACAGGACCTTTTAAAATATCCCGCTAAATTTGTTCTGGCGATCATATCGTTCTTATGGAGATGACATGATTACTCTGAGCTGTTTACAAAGCTCCACTGCTTTTTAATTAGTTTTCCTATATAAATATGCACCTTTGAACATTGCACCTCGCAGCTTATTTATTAACGTGTCGTGCTTCTCCATTCATCAGGGCTGCGACTCTGAATTGGGTACTATTATGCGCGTCTCGTGTTTATAAGAGCAAAACATTCTGATTGGCTAGTAATGTTAGTTTGGGTGAGAGTGAAAGCTGTGCTCCTCTCATACCATTGGTAGGCAAACTCATGGACTCGAAAGTGATTTCAACAAGTTTTTTTTCCTGCAGCCAAACGCTGCACGCCGGAGATCCGGCACAGTGCCGGAGAACTTTAAGCCTTGCATTATATATTTTAACAGTTTTGCTCAATAAAACCATTTTGAACCAAGATTACTCGCTTTTGATACTTTATTTGAGCTAATTATTTTTGCATCATTGCTATTATATGTGTATTTTAGGTATTTTAATTTTAAAGGCTATTGTTCACTTGGGTCTATTTTTTATTACCACAAAGAAATTAATATAATTATCCGATTATTCGATTAATCATCAAAATAATCGTCCGATTACTCGATTACCTAAATAATCGTTAGTGACAGCCCTACTCTCATATATACAAAAAAATATACAAATCTTATGGTTTAAGATATTTAAAGCAATGTAACAGAATAAAACAAACAGCATTTTTCTAGATTTTCACAGTTAATTTTTGTTTTCGAAACAAACCTCTAAATCAAAATGAATCAAGGGAGCAAACATTTCTTTCACTCCACCTACAACAATACCTTTAAACCTTGCCAGGGCAGACTGCCTCGTAGGAAGTACATAAACATATGACCCAGCGCCTCCAAATCGTCCCGTCTGCTTTGCTCTGCAAGATAAAAAGACTTATGAAACTTCTAGCTACACTAGAATCTGTCTTCAGTCAGACAAGAAACTTAATTCAATGTGCAAAATTATTTTTATGAATTTAGCATGAATAAACAAAAAAAGCCAAACTCCTTAGCCAAAAAGAGCACCTGCATCTTACCAATACATCATGATTAAATCCAAGTGCTGTGCCTGAGCATGCAGAGATTTGTGTCACTAACAGCTAAGCTAGGTTTTAAGGCGTACTTTAGTCTTTATCCCCCCATTAAAATTCTAACAACCCTAAGCCCTGACAGAGCGAATCTTCCCCGTGTGTGTGGCTCTTACCCTTCCCCAGGTGTGTGTTGATGCTCATGTAGCGAGCTGTCCCTGTCAAGCTCTTGTGCTCCCTGTATGGGATATGTTTTTTGGTCTCAGGGTCAATGTATTCTTTGGCAAGCCCAAAGTCGATGATGTGGATTGTATGTTGCCTCTTGGTCCCTGGCCGGCCCACCAAAAAGTTCTCTGGCTTAACGTCCCTGTAGATCAGACTTCTTGTGTGCACATACTCCATCCGTGTGATCTATGATAGAGGTATATGTCATGTTGGAACTAATAAATTAAATTATTTTCTTTGTCTCATATAAGTGAGAGATAACACTGACCAGCTGAATTGCGATCATCAGGACAGTCTTGAGGGAAAAGGTTCTGTCACAGAGGTCAAACAGGTCCTCCAGACTGGGGCCCAGGAGCTCCAGCACCATGGCATTGTATTTCCCACAAGGCCCAAAGTAGTACACCTGAGGAACACCCTCTGAACACGTATATATGCAGTTAGAAAACAGATCCACAGAGCTCTGAAATATAAGTACAAACTGGCAATTTAGCACAGCATTAACTAAAATGAGGTTACATAATAAGATTACATAAAGACAAGGAACGATAATCTTTTGTTATGTGGTGTTCGGCATTCTTAGATGTTTTAGGAGTGATTATTAGGTCATATGAGGTAGACATGAATCTATTTTAAGACATTTGATGTACGCTACATTTTTGTGTATGGTAGGTATTATAGGGCAACAGATTTAAGGTACAGACTCTGAATGGGCTGGGAAATCTATTAGGTGCATATGAACACGGTGTATACAAGTGTTTCTTGCACACTAGTGTTGTCAAAAGTACCGATGTCGGTGCTGACATTTGAAAAAATGTGACGATGCCAGCATTTCCCGTAGGGCTGCGATTGTAAATATCGCAATATGCATATCGGAAAGGCATGCGATATCTGAATCATTTTAATAATAGTCTACCTCTATCAAAATGTTGCAAAAGCTCAAAGTTTTAAGTCGATGCATATAGCAGAGAATTGCTTGAAATGAAAGTGTTATCAAGTCCAGTAAGTTGCAGAAAACAACTCTTTGCCGTCTCGTCTTACACACACTTGAAGTGCGCGCACAAGCCGTATCTCGGACAGCGTCTCTTCCGTTTTCTGTGCGCATAGCCGCTGCACACGTGCAAAGAGACGCGTTTCAGACAGCACGCGAACACCGAGTTGATTCGTCTTTCGCATCTTCTCATGTCTGAACTATGCAACGATTATAGATTTTGTTGGTACAATTATTGTCTGAGGAATAATCACGGTTATGACGATTATTATGCATTTATTAATTTCACAAAATTAATAATGTATAAAATAACATGGACACGCTTTAGATAATAAAGTGTTATTTATTGCTGCCTTTAGAAACAGAAATATCACAGTAACCAATAATACAGCACAAAATAATAATAAAGACAAACAAATGTATCTCTCTCCAATTGGAATTAAAAAGGTGACCTCTGCTCTGTAAACATCCATGTCAGTATTTGCCTTTTGAAAATAACTAATGAAAATAGATCACAAAAGTATTGTGTTTTCAATTTGAACATTCTTCACATTTCTTTTGGACCTGAGGCAGAAAACTGGAAACATGGTGAAAAAAAAAATCTTGTTGGTTTTTGACTTATGCATAATACTATAAAAGGGATAATATATACAGTGCACAGCATAAATGAGTACACCCCTCTGAAACTTAAATTCAGCAATTACTCTTTGCGTAGAAGACGTGTTGTGTTTTTTTAGAGATATAATATTCCAGCAAGTCTGCTTGATCAGTTACCAAAGAAGAATGTTAAAATTATTCAAGAAAATACAATTTTCTTATCAAAGTGATAAAATGTTGTGTTGCAAAAATGAGTACACCCTCCTGAAAGTTACTAAATAAAACTAAAAGAAAAAAAAATCTGGTGTAAGGTTAAGGCAAGTATTGATCAACAGGTATGTTGAACCAAAACTGTTAAAGGCAAGTAATTTATTGATAATTAAGTGTTTTATGGCCCACTGAATCATACTCAGACTTAATGCTGACAACAATGAAACCACTTGAGAGAACTCTCAGGAGATTTATTTCTTAGCATAAAAGAGGACAATGGTACAAAAGGAATACCAAATTATAGTTTTAAGTGTGAAAATATAGCCAAAGTAACACAGAAATTCAAAAACAATGGACTTCTGAAAAGGCCCCTGAAATAATCAGGTCTTCACTTTAAGCTTTCATTTGGTGATGAGTGAGTTTTTGCTAGAAAAAGAGCCGGCAAAAGCTGTGAAAAGAGTGACACTTTATCTCACAGAGTAAGATGCAGCCTGCAGAAGTGACATGCATGGTTGTTTATCCACACCAGAACTACCGACTGTAGCCAAAGCACAATAAACTCATTTAGCTTTTTCCAAGGCCCATATTTACAAAATATAGACTTCTGGGAATCCATACTCTGGTCTCATGAGACTAATTCAATCATTTCGAATCTAACAGCATCCAAAATGTTCTGGTGTTGCTAGAGGAGGAGTACAGAGAGAAGTGCCTGGTTCCCACAGTGACATTCAGTGGTAGTTAAGCTCTTCTATAGGGATGTATGAGTGCTGAAGGTGTGAGTTTTTTAACATGACAATGAAGATATTCATTCTCCTGAGCTGAAAATCCTTCAGTGGACATGTATTTCAAATACCTGTCAAATTTCAAATAATATTTCAAATATGTCTTAACACTCTTGAGCTGCTGTGAGAGATTCTGTAGAGATGAGCTGAGCAACACTCCCCATTAAAGACCAGGGCATGTAAAGAGGTTGTCCTCCAGGAGTTAAACAGCACAGATGTGAAAAT
>NW_015505300.1:1718259-1719082 GCF_001515645.1 Sinocyclocheilus grahami | reverse complement strand
AAAGTGTCTCCAAAAGCTGAAAAGCTGTGAAAAGAGTGACACTTTATCTCACAGAGTAAGATGCAGCCTGCAGAAGTGACATGCATGGTCACACCAGAACATTTAGCTTTTTCCAAGGCCCATATTTACAAAATATAGACTTCTGGGAATCCATACTCTGGTCTCATGAGACTAATTCAATCATTTCGAATCTAACAGCATCCAAAATGTTCTGGTGTTGCTAGAGGAGGAGTACAGAGAGAAGTGCCTGGTTCCCACAGTGACATTCAGTGGTAGTTAAGCTCTTCTATAGGGATGTATGAGTGCTGAAGGTGTGAGTGAGTTGTGCTTTATCAATGCTGTCATGAATTCACACACTACTGTGTGATGTAATACAAAAACCTGAAACTGAAGATGCTACCCTCTTCTCATTCCCTGCATTGTTGGGCATTTTTTTTAACATGACAATGAAGATATTCATTCTCCTGAGCTGAAAATCCTTCAGTGGACATGTATTTCAAATACCTGTCAAATTTCAAATAATATTTCAAATATGTCTTAACACTCTTGAGCTGCTGTGAGAGATTCTGTAGAGATGAGCTGAGCAACACTCCCCATTAAAGACCCAGGGCATTTAAGGAGGTCGTCCTCCAGGAGTTAAACAGCACGGATGTGAAAATTTGTCATGAACTTGTACACTCAGTGCCAAAACGTGTCAGAGCAGTGTACTTCGAGTAATGGAGGACATATTCAGTTCTAGAATATTACACTTGGTTGAATTAAATCTAGGTTGTACTCAATTCTGCAATCCTTCATTTAAACAAAAATTGGCTAAGTTTCTTAT
>NW_015505300.1:1710392-1717119 GCF_001515645.1 Sinocyclocheilus grahami | reverse complement strand
TGTAATACAAAAACCTGAAACTGAAGATGCTACCCTCTTCTCATTCCCTGCATTGTTGGGCATTTTTTTTAACATGACAATGAAGATATTCATTCTCCTGAGCTGAAAATCCTTCAGTGGACATGTATTTCAAATACCTGTCAAATTTCAAATAATATTTCAAATATGTCTTAACACTCTTGAGCTGCTGTGAGAGATTCTGTAGAGATGAGCTGAGCAACACTCCCCATTAAAGACCCAGGGCATTTAAGGAGGTCGTCCTCCAGGAGTTAAACAGCACGGATGTGAAAATTTGTCATGAACTTGTACACTCAGTGCCAAAACGTGTCAGAGCAGTGTACTTCGAGTAATGGAGGACATATTCAGTTCTAGAATATTACACTTGGTTGAATTAAATCTAGGTTGTACTCAATTCTGCAATCCTTCATTTAAACAAAAATTGGCTAAGTTTCTTATCTTACAGAAAATATTGCCATATATTGTTGTTTTTATTAAGTATATGTTTAATGTTTCAATTTTGCCATCTTTCTATGAATTATATTAGTGACCATTAAGAAAATACATATTTTATATTTAATCAGAGGGGGTGTACTCCTTTATGCTGTGCACTGTAACAATGAAAATAAATATTATTAATATAGGGCTATTAACTTTATTTATCCCACAGGGGAAACTATTAATGAGGGGAATAAACTGAAGTATCATTGTAAACAACGGTCATCCATACGTATTCATTTTAATAATTCATATGATTTTACATGTAGTCTGCCTGAGAAAATCATGTCTATTATTTTGGTTTGTGAGATCGGAGATCGCGCTGCGCACACATACAAACACTCAGGAGGACACAAACTTGTTTTGAACCCTGCCCCGTGACTTTTATGAATAAAATAGCTTAGATACTGAATTGATACATATTCATCAGCAAGGAGAGGGTAAAATCACTGTTTACGTAAACTCACATGTTTGTAGAGAGACACACTGACGCAGGTTCACACACACCTCTCTCTCTCTCGATGGAATAATTAATTCAAGTAGCTAAATGTTATAATTAATTCATTCAAATAAATGTGATCTTACCATACTATTTCATATTTCTGATCTGAAGTGGGCAGAATACTGAGCTAATGAGTCAGTCTTGCCTTTACGTCGTGCATTAAAATAGTTTAAAGCAGTGTATTCGCTCTTTAGCAGCAGTTTTTACAGCAATATTTAAATGACACCCTGGTCATTCTTGGTGTACCCAAAATGGTCCCACACTATCGACTTCAGTCATTACTCTGGTGGAAATAAAAGATTGCGGTTTGGTTCCTTTGTCATAGTTAATCTAGTGTGTATAGTAGCTTCCGTGTTTCTGATAAGCACAGCATTTACAGCTGGTGCACCGATAGTGTAACTTTGTTTTCATTTTGCGCAAGTTGCAACTGTTCCGTTCTGTGCAACAGAAACACTCGGTGTAGCGGAGCCTTTACGATTAATTAACTGTGACATTTTAAAGCGAGGTTAATTGGGAAACCGGTTAATCGCTGCATCCCTAGTTTGAACAGACACATACACACAGAATTATGTCAATAGTACCCATCTAGACAATCATTCTCGTAAACGCAGTCAGTTATGTTTTAAATGAATGTAAACAGCTGAGAAAGAAATCAGATGTGTATCATCATACTGGATCCATGCAGTCAGTCTTAAAGGGACAGCAGCCTATAAATACCTGCTGCTGAATATGTCACTAATGTTAATCAAACAACAAAACACAGCTATAACAAAGATTCATCTCAATTTAATTCATACAGTGAACACCATGCAGTGTTATTTTACACTTAATTATTACATTTCTGTACCTGAATACTACTGTTTATTGTATCTATGCTTGTAATTGTGACTGTTGTTCACTTGCCTTTAATCATGGTGAACTTTCTTAGGCTATAGTTTTTGCTGTGGTATATGAAGAAGTAGGCTATTACTTTGTTCACATTGATGTTCAAATTACATTTTCAGATTTGTGACATTACTTTTTATGTACTGGTAAAAGACTGCTGGTCACTTTCAGAAGTTGTAGTGATTTTCTCTTTTCCAAGAAAGAATGTGAAACATATATTGGTTATATAATTTTTAAATATAATTTAAATTGACTTTACACACTTCAAGCAATATCGTATCACATATCGAATATCGCATTATTTAACAAGGTATTGCATATCGCATTTTTCTTCAGTATCGCACTGCCCTAATTTCCGGCTAGCATTTTGAGCGCTGTTGTGTGGATTGTCAAACAGCTCTGATTGGCCATTGTGTTCTCATGCTCAACAGATATGTCTGTGATTGGCTACAATGATCATCGCTTCATGCTCTTCACCAAGCGATGATCATTGTAGCCAATCCCAGTCATATCTGTTGAGCAAGTGAACACAATGGCCAATCAGAGGTGTTAAAGAATTCGCTCAACGGTGCTCAAAATGCTAGCATTGTCACATTTTAAAAGTTTCAGTACCAAATGGTACCGACATCGGTACTTTTGACAACACTATTTCACACACACTTTTTGTGCCTCATGACTTGTAGCGTGACCGTGTTAAACAAAAGCTATTTAAATATCTCTCATTTTCCTCAGGAGCAGAAACAGAGTTGGGGAGTTTAAATTGTTTAGGCTAACCAGTTCTTTCAAACTGTCCATTTCAATTAATCAGTTGAAGACATCATTTGCATCAACAATCAATGTTCACAGAAGTGAAGACATTACCTAATAAATCAATTATCTAAAAAATGAATCTAGTTTCAAATGAAATCTTTATGAAGAAGAACTTTAAAGCAACTATGTAAACAGATACATATCAAACATTGTTAGAACGCTGAAAAATACCAAGACACATGATTTTTATCAATATCTCTGAGCCCTAGTCTGGCCTGAGACTTGAGTCAATCTCACAGTACCTTCGACAACAATCACAAAAACACAATACCTGAGAGACCACAAACACACAAATCGATAAACAATACAACTTCAGCACAGAGGAAAGACTGAATATGAAAGTGTACAGTGTCATGATTTTCTAAAGCTCTCCTCATGAAAAACGCAGAATAAAAAGGGTCTGAGGCCTTAAAGGGGTCATATGATGTTGCTAAAAAGTACATTATTTTGTGTATTTGGTGCAATGAAATTTGTTTATGCGGTTTAAGATTTAAAAAACTACATTATTTTCCACACACTGTACATTATTGTTTCTCCTCTATGCCCCGCCGTTCTGAAATGCATCGATTTTTACAAAGCTCATCGGTCTGAAAAGTAAGGTGTGCTGTGATTGGCCAGCTATCCAGTGCGTTGTGATTGTCCGAATACCTTAAGTGTGAGACGGAAATGTTATGCCCCTATCATACTGTGATGATGCCCTGTCAGGCCGGAGCGATGATTCAAAAACATGAAAACCCATTACAAACGAGGCATTCGTTGCATCCAGTGGGGACATAATTATGGATTATAATGTCGTTTTACGCGTTGCATCGCGCTGCGTAAACATAAAACCATGTCTGCATTTGTGATCGGAGAAATGACAAAAAACAAGCCCTACTCTACACTGCCCAAAAAACTTGCTTTAAATATAAAATATAAAAACTCTTTAAATATAAAAAAAAAAAACTTAAAGTCCGCGAGAAACGGTCCTCCATAAAATGTGCTGCACACATCTGAATATTTGGGTTGAAATGTTCCGGAACAGTGTTGTAAATACTTAACTTAACCACTGATTTCTAGTAGTGTCCATTTTTGGAAAGCCAAACAAAGTAGTTTCGCTTTCACAACGAAACACACAGCGCCTTCCCGGCAACAACAATACTACAGCGAGAATAAAAGTTATGCCTTCTTTCTTTGCGTGAACATTTGGGTGGCGTTATGCAAATCTTCCCACATAGTGACGTAGATATGTGGGGGAGTGTTAGAACGAGCCGTTTTAGGTAGGTGTGGCTGACTCTTAACTTTTATAAAGAATATCTCTTTGGATTTGAGACTTTAGTCTTTGCAACTTTACAGATATTCTTTATGCACCAAGAGCTTGTAACACCCCAAAGAGAAAGGAAACATTGAAATCGCATCATATGACCCCTTTAATGCTGGGAACAGAGATCTCTGGCTCAACAGCAGCAAAAGATGAACGCTTCAACCAGCAACTATAGGCTTTATTTCATCTGAGCCTTAATAGGCATTCTTTGACTGACTGTTGAAATAAGCTATAGGTTAACCTTTCACATCTCTGAATAGAAGTTAGCCTCTTCCTGTCCTGCAAGTCTTATCAAAAGTTGTCTGAAAAGAACACACCAAGTAGAGCAATCGATGCACAGAAACCACAGCTTGTGCTGATAACATTCGTCATCTGTGCTGAAAAGAGGATGTGGACAGGATGGGCTAAAAGCAACTCACAATTGTAAATAGGATGTGGACAGCATATGCTCTGAATCAAAAAAATGGCCCCAAACTGTGGTCTGAATATGCCAAATATTTTAATATGCCAAATGGATGGATAATATGAGAAAAATAGACAGACGATAAAAGACAGAAGTACAGCTTATTGCTTACCTGAGTTCCCCAACTGTTTGTAAAACCTGTACTCGAGATGGAGCTGGGGTGCTCTGGATTTGATTGGCTCCTATAAAAGAGCAAAATTAACAATTAGTTTTGGTGACCTTCTTAAATAGCAATAAGAATCCAGTTATTAACGTTGCTTCAGCATAAAAGCAGTAAAACATAGATGGATAACTTGACATGGTACAAATTCTGTGCAAATATATTGCTGTGAATCCTCATATTTACGCAAACATTCAGTGGTCAAGATAACTAATATGTGACTTCTATCATTAGGATATTGCTAGGCATGGAAGACTCCGGTTATGC
Organism: Sinocyclocheilus grahami; assembly: GCF_001515645.1. Lineage (NCBI taxonomy): Eukaryota > Metazoa > Chordata > Actinopteri > Cypriniformes > Cyprinidae > Sinocyclocheilus > Sinocyclocheilus grahami. The sequence continues at coordinate 1,712,234 of NW_015505300.1, read as the reverse complement.
GATCAATATGAGGTGGTCCATTTAGCTGAATGCTGGTTTTTACATAAATAATGTAAGTGAGAGAATGTGTGCGAGTGCTTTCAGTTAAGTGCAGAATCCAGGGTTTAGTCATCTGTGGCACCAACAGCTCTGAACTTGTGGAGGAAAGCGCTACTACGCAGGAGGCAGAATGGAAGAGCCAAATAAATATATAAATAAATAAAAACAAACAGACTGCATAAAAACCACAGGATGTATTAAATACCCAGCAGTGGAGAGTGAGGAGTACAACAGGTTTACTCTTTCAGCATGCATTTCCAGCATGAGTTTACACGGATAAATAGTCAAATCAGAGCAACATTAAGATACCCTCTATTTAGTACCAGTAATTGGGTAATGCAGCCTTAATGCAGCTTCTCCAGAGAGGATATTTGTGTTGTTTAACGGAGTCAGAATGAAGAGCTGAAATCAGTGTTGTAGCATCTCTATGATGCTGTTTTCAACAGACCCATACATCAATTGCTTGACTCCTATCACCAAATGTGTCGCTACATTTTATGTAAGTGTGATTAAGGATCTCTGTAAAGGTGAGACCAAGGAGCTTAACGGCATAAAAGTGACAATGTCTCACTTACATGATCACACATTTTTTTTAAAGCAGAACAGTTGGCAACATGTTAAAAGTAATGAAGAGAAGTGAATTTGAGACTTCTGTAATACTAAAATGTCCCTAGATAATATTCTAATCACTAACTCATCTTTCCCTGTGTATTTTTGGATATGCAGGCTTGAAACCAAATCCAATTAAAATATTGATATGGAAGAACAGTTTTTAAATTGTTTTGCATGGCTTGCACAACAACTAACCACAAAAAAGTGGACGTTTTTCGAACCAAGGTGGTAAGACACCATTTCCACAATATGACATTGACCAATCATAAAACAAATATTTACACTACTATTCAAAAGGTTGGGATCTGTAAGATTTTATACGGTTTTTAAAAGAAATCTTATATGCTTACCAAGGCTACACTATTTGATCAAAAAAAGTTAAAAAAAAAAGTAAAATATTATGACAACTTAAAATATATTTTTTTTATTTTAACAATTTATATTATTATAAAGAAATACTCATAACCCCAAAGTTGGCAGTTGAATGGTAGTTTTTTTTATGTAAAATATATATATTTTACTTTTATAAAAATCTGTTTTTAGTGTTTATTAAATCTAATCTGTTATTGCATTTCATCTACCAACAGGAGTGTAGTACTCATACATAGCATTCAATACACATTTTACTACATTGAAGTCCTCAGATTTCCCCTAAAAATAACTGCAGAAAATATGATAAAAAAAGTCTAAAGATCACATTTGGGCCTGCAAATCACTGATCAGACGTGTTTAGGAAAGGAGAAATACATCTTGCAGCATAAAAGTATGTCATAAAAGTAAAAGTAGGTAAAAAACAGGATCACAGGATTCCTGTTCAGCACATTGTTTTTGCATGCATATTTGAACTTTCATACACTTGTAAGATAAACTGCTATTGCATGGAAATATGCATTTTATCTCGAAAAGACAATCTTTTGTTCATTAAGAGTATATTCCACACCACAGGTTAGGAAATAATTGTGTTGTGAAGAAAATATATATATTGATGTTCAGCATATAGGTTTTATAAGTTATATCTGTGGAATCTGTAGAATAAAAGGTACAAGCAATTACATGGTAATGAGTGAGTGTAAAAAGATTTTTCTTCCAAATGGAACTGGGTGAACAAAAGCGAACACAAGCACTGCATATTAATCTAATGTAGTTTAGATGTTATAAACTACTGTGTGTTTATTTTGTAACCCAAAGTTT
>NW_015505300.1:1663789-1710074 GCF_001515645.1 Sinocyclocheilus grahami | reverse complement strand
CACAAGAGACCCTTGAGCAAGGTACCGAACCCCCAACTGCTCCCCGGGCGCCACGGCAAAAATGGCTGCCCACTGTTCCGGGTGTGTGTGTGTGTGTGTGTGTTCATTACTCACTGCTGTGTGTGTGCACTTGGATGGGTTAAATGTAGCGCACAAATTCCAAGTATGGGACACCACACTTGGCTACACGTCACATCCCTTTTTTTTAATGTTTAACAGCACGCATGTACACTACAAGCAGCAGTTGAATGTCAGTGTGCATTAACTTCTAATATAAACACAATATCAACTGTTTTTGTGAGGAACTTACCAGTTTAATGGCCACATATTCATTGGTGTAAAGATTTTTCCCAAGTCGAAGCTCGCCAAAGTTCCCACAGCCGATCTTCTTTCCCACTCGGAAGTTAGGGCCAACCATAAGCACCCCAGAGTTGGTCCCAGAGCCTCGGCCACCCCCATGCCCTGTCCTGCTCCCACCAGTCTTAGACATTCTCTTTCCTTCCTCCGCCTCTCCTTTTCCTCCTCCTCCTCCTCCTCCTCCTCTTTTATCAAAATCCATAAGCTTGTGATACCCCGGCCTCTCCACGATTACTCCACTGCCATAAAATCACAGAGCCACCAAAACAACTAACAACAGGGGCACAGGGAATGGGATGGAGGAGAGGAATTTAGAGAGAAAGAGAGTGGAGGGAATGGCTTATCCACAACACGGCTCTACACATATGGATTAAATGAGACATTAACTGCTTTTATAGACAGGGAAGGTATAGCAAACAATCCAAGGGCGATACAATTCAGGACGAAGACATCATATGGAAATCTTCCTTAAATCCAACCATAGAGGAGCACATTCCTTGGGAGAAGGACAGATGTACACGACCCTAGCTGGTAAAAGTGAGGTGGTGTCTGGCATCGGTTTCCATCCTTTGCGTCCCCTCCAGGTGGTTTTGCAGAGACATGTCAGGCATTCCTTGAGTCCAAGTATCAACGTTTGGGTTGAGAGGAAACAGGCAGAACATCAGCTGCTTATCACTTTAGAATATCTGGGGCAGAGAAAAGGCACAATTAGCACTAAATAGACTGCTTAAAAGTACACACAGAGAACTGCACTGGCACATGTTCTACTATGGTGGTGAGGAACACACATTGTACTTCTCATTTAAAGGGACAGTTCAGTCAAAAATAACAAATTCTCTCTCATTAAGAAAGTCAGCCAGGTAGGGTTGCAAAGGGGTAGAAAATTTCCAGAAACTTTCGAAAAGTTTCCGCCTTTTTGCAACCCTACATACAGGTTTGGAAAGAAATATAATTCCCAAGTGAACTTAGCCCATTAATATATTAAATATTTAAAAGACACCTTAAGAACTCTTAAATAGAAATATATTGAAAGAAACCCCCCAAAATAACCTACTTTTTTTTTTTCTTCCTTTTTTTATCTCAGGGGCCAGGGCTAAATAATAAAGCTTTCTTGTGTTACCAATTACAACTTCTAAATCTATTTCAGCTACTAACACGGCAGCTTTTAACACTCTGTGGTAAGACACTGAATTTCAACATTTATACATAACCAATATACAAGTCCTTCTTAAACACAATTTGCTTTGTTTTAAAGCCTCAAACTCTTTTAAGACCTCAAATAAAACAGAACACATACAATAAAAATGCAGGGAGAAAACTGCACCATCACTGCCTCTATGAAACTCATAAGTCTGAACATTTGAGAGACACGAAACCGGAGACCATCTCCCTACAGGAAATGTTATCTAGCGTTTCTGACTTTCAGCTCTAAAAATACATCCCTCAGGAGCTCGAGATGAGGCCTGAGGTCATGTGAAGACGAGCCCAGCCGGAGTCATCTTGGATAGAGTGTCTTGGTTGTGTTGTTATTGGAGGGAGGCACCTCACCAGATGTTACAGATGATGCCATCCATGGTTTTATTTTCCCTTTGATAGACATACAAAACTAGCTACTTAACCTGTATTATCTTATAGCTGTGTACTACTGACATATAGATACTAATCTGACACACTCATCTCTGACCAATAACAGATTACGTCTTGATTGTACCACTGAAAACCATTTGATACCATTAATACACTTTCAGCAAAGCTGCTTTGAAAGAAAATGTATTGTGAAATGCACTATACAAATAACATTTAATTTAACAATAGAGAGTGCTGCTTAAAAACAAACTTGAAAGAATTCATGCCCAGTAAACATATTAACATTAAAATAGATAAGACAGAACGACACACAGACAGACAGATAGACAGATAGATAGATAGATAGATCTCCTTGTCAAGCATAAATTCATTGCTTATGGTGACATAAAAACATCTAAATGACTTTCCAACAAAATGTTCCTTGTAATCCATTCAGAATGAATTCACTGAAATAATGCATCTTAATATCAAGAACTGTCAATTTAACTATTGACATGTTACATCTCATGACAAAGAAAGAAAACTGGTGTCTTTACATCAAAACATTTTAAGATACACAACATTTGATATCAGTCTAAAAAAAACAATGTTTTTACTTTCTGCCTGTGGACTTGTAGCATTAATTCCACTTCCAATAACAAGGTATAAGCATCATAAACTATGATTAAATGTGATCAAATCTATAAAGTTAACCATCCAGCTAAGACTATAATCCATCGTCTCATCTCGGATCAGGCCTGATCTCCATGCATCGACAACAAAACTGTTTTACAACGCCAACAAATGTGATATCAGGCCTGCACCGTGGCCTTTCCTCTCGATTCAGGAGCTTGTCTAATCTATGACCGATTCTTAGTAAGCTCGAGAAATAAAAACGCGCTACACTGTCAGATATTTATTTCGAAACGATATCTAAAAGGCTACTTGCGGGAAATAAACTAGACAAATGTGCCTGCTAGCCTAATTCGGCTCGCCACCAAAGTATGAGAAAGAAACTTGAGTTGCGAAGATGAACTCCGAACATATTTTGGTACATTGTGTTCCCTTTGTAAAAGTACATTATACGAACGTAAAGACAGCAAAGAAGGGACGTTCTTGTGAATCCTCGACTGCTGAAGAGCTAATGTTGTCAGTTAGCCACTGAGTTGCCAACTAAGCAGCAGAAATGAGTGAACACGGCTAACGCGCTAACTAGCCCAAACAAGCTAACGATATGTGGCCTGCGCTTCAGCGAGCTAACGAGAGTTACTAAACCCGCATAACAACACCAGCGGGGTTATGGAAAATAAAAGACAGCTTGTTATGGTCTACAACCACATTATACATACGTCAAAGCAATATTTGTTGACAAGCACGGAGATTTTGTTGCCAGCCGTTAACCGGGCAACTCCTTAATCCCAAACAGTCGAAATTGGTTTAAATTACGTACACGGAATTTTCCATAAATCGTCCAAGGAGGAAGAAGTATCAACAGATTAGACACTTTTACCTAGATCTCTGTATTATAAGTCGATGACAGTTCCCATTTGGTCGGTTTTAATGCTCATTCCTTGAAGCCATTATCATTTTTTCTCCCTCTTCGCTGATGTCTCTTTAAGCCTCTCCGTACGGCTGGCGCGTTTCCTCCGCTGTCGTCGTTCACATTAGCAGGGCTAAGTTGCAAATCTTGCGTAGTTGGGTTTGGAGAATACCGGGTCATCAAATTCCGCGCTCTTCGGAAAAAATAATGCGCAGTTTCATTCAACGTAAAACAACGTGAGAACCTGAACCGGATGACGTAGAAACTGGTGTAGACAACTTTTACAATACTGAAAATGTTTGTACTGTACGTTGGTATTAAGCACACTATTTTCATGTCCCCAGTATTGTCTTAGTATGCTGGATAAAATACTGAACTCACTCGAATTATGTTAGTTTGCAGGGGGGTTAACCCTATGGGGTTTTCCGGTCATTTTAGAACGGATTTTTTTTTTTGGGAAAGATTTAAAAATCGCTACTTCATCGGTGTACCCCCAAAAAAGTCGAATATTCGTTGATTCGATAACGCTAAATGGTCGTAAAAAATTAGTCACACTTTGTTCGCGGTCAAAAATGACTGTCATTGGAAATGAATGGGAAATACGCAAAAATACGAAATGACAGAGAATTGTTTTTGTGTGTACAATCTACAAATCATTCAGATGCCGAGAAAAGTGCACAGCAATGAAGGGGTGACACTCTAAAATACCAAGAGTGCAAAATAGCCACACTGTAGGTTAGACTGTAGTAAAATTAATGCAAAAACTGACATTTCAAACACAAAATCTAAACCTTTACAAAAAAGTCGTCTTTGAGAATGTCTAAATATCCAAATCCACAACTTAATAAAAAATATGTGTTTATTTCTAAAAATTTTCAATGGGGAAAAAATGATCACAATTATTGCATAAATATTCATTAGTATCATGAAATTCTCTCAAAATACTAAATAAAAAAGAACAAATATTATTGAACTAAATTGATTTGAATGAAAATAACAAAAGTTACATTTCACGTGTTCGGTCATTTCTATTTGGAATAAATGCTGTTCTTTTTTCACTTTTTATTCACTAAAGAATCCTGAAAAAGTATCACAGTTTCCAAAAGCAGCACAACTATTTCCAACATTGATAATAAATCAGAATATTAGAATTATTTTTAAGAGTGTATCTGAGACTTAATCCATCATATATACAGAATTTGGAGTATTGAAATAAATCATTAAAGTAGCATTTACTTTAAAGGAAATGTTCACACAAAAAGGAAAATATGCTGACAGTTTACTCACCCTCATATCATCCAAAATCTAGATGAGTTTGTTTCTTCATCGGACGAGAATTTGGAGAAAATAAGCATTACATCACTTGGTCACCAATTGATCCTCTGCAGTGAATGCATCATTAAGGCATTTCACTTTTAACTGTCGCTTCATGGCCAAAATATGAGAGGTTTTCACTGAAGAAAGCAATATTATGGATAGAGGACTCGTTTGAATGGATAGTTTGTCTTAATGGATCTGTTTCTTACACAGCTGTTCACTTCACGAGACATTAACTGATGGACTGGAGTTGTGTGGATTATAGTGATTTTTGTGTTTTTATCAGCTGTTTGGACTCTCATTCTGACGGCACCCATAGGTGAGCAAGTGATGTATGCTAAATTTATCCAATTCTGATCCGATGAATAATCAAAGTCATCTACATGTATTTTTCTGCAAATGTTCATTTGTGGGTGAACTATTTCTTTAATGTTGATTTATTGGCTGGTACAAAGCAATTTGCAGGATGACCAAAATATAACTTTTGTTGACAATTTTAATACAATATCATTTAATTCTTCTATTGTCTTGCTAAGACATTGCTCGACCTATGAGACATATAACAACCATTAGAAAAATATTGTGAATTACACTACAACATATTAAAGTTTTTATATATTCCCAAAGTGAATTACAACAGAAAAATAATTTAATTGAATATTGATAAAAAAAAGTTCTGCAACAGTTGTCTTTGATAATTTCAATAATATCTCACGTAGTTTATAAAATCTGTATTATTTTGCTACTGAATGAACTCTGTGAATCTTAGAGCTACAACTTTATTTCTAGTGAGTATCACAAATAAATCTGTGTGTGTGTGTGTGTTTCTGTCTTCATAAGGGGTCTTGGAACCAGTGCTGATATGGTACATGCTGTTCAAGACAAGGGTTTTTGTCATCGGATCATTAACTGCAGCACTGATATTTGTGTGCCAGAAGCACTGAAAAACGACCTGAATTTCTGTCACCTAAATTAAAAACTATGCTTCAAATAAATCATGTTCTCCATGCATCTTCTCTTGCATGATGTTATACAGAATTCAATATTCTTTCTTGGGCTGAATCTGTAAATGTCATATGGATGCTACACTCTAAAAAATGCTGGGATGTTTCAACCCAACCTTGGGTCTAACATGGATTAAAACATTGGGTAATAAATGTAATTAAAAAATGATTGTTCTTAAGTCTAATGTCAGGTGCTCTTGTGGATCTTGACCTTATTTCTGGACTAGTTCATGACTTCTGTACAGTTACAGATGATGTATTTGTATTTGAGTTACAGATCAATGTATTTGATAATGTCCTCTCAGCATTTTTCACAACTAACTACTCAAATAAAACCATGTTTTTAAATTCTCACAAGTCTCATTTCAAGGAAAGCCTTTCCATGATTCTTTTCAACAACTCCCATCTGGTTAAAAAGAGTTTGTGTAAGAAAATGTTTATTCCATTTGCAATTGATAATGTCCTCTCAGCATTTTTCACAACTAACTACTCAAATAAAACCATGTTTTTAAATTCTCACAAGTCTCATTTCAAGGAAAGCCTTTCCATGATTCTTTTCAACAACTCCCATCTGGTTAAAAAGAGTGTGTAAGAAAATGTTTATCCCATTTGCTATTTTTTTTTTGCATAGCCTATATTTGTTTTTAATGAGCATTTGTCAAAGACAATTTAGCAACCTTCTAGGACAGACAATAAAGTTTTTTTTATTTGAATTTTGAATTGATCATAATTTACTGCATCTCACATTTGCAACGAAAAAAAAAGTGAAATGTTGTTCTTTCCCTTGCTGTGAATTATATTATATTGAAATGAGCTATTTAGACAAAATAATGACGGGATTTCAACACTTGGGGGAGCTCGTGCTTAATTTCAACCCTGTCGTTTCCCAACAGATTTAGGCCTATCAGATAGAATGTGCTTTTTGTTTTTTAAACTCTGATCAACACGAGGACATACTATTAGCTACTCTGACATACTAGTCGCTCATCTTTAGGAAATATTCAGGTAAATCACATTCTGTAGTCTTGCCAGCTCGTCCTGCAGTATCAGTGACTCCCTTTAACTTATGCTTACGGGGAAAATATTTTAAAAACATTCTATTTAATGAATTTTTGTAACACCATAATATACTACAATAGTGGTAATTACCACTGAGAATAACGACCCAAAAAATAAAAGTAAAACATTTGGATATTTTAAAATTAGGCCTATATATTTTCCCTCGTTTAGCCTACCCAACAGTAATTCCATGTGCGCTGTTATTCAGAAACGTTCTCTCAAGTCAACGTATTTGTCTAAGTGAAGGTCTCGCTGATATGCAGGCAGTAAGCATTTACATGTGCAAGTATGTGACCTGCATGCTCTTAAAGTCCCCAAATCAAAATTAAAGTTTTTTGGGTGTTATTATCAATATGTTAGTCTTAAGGTTATCTATAAGGCAGTGTGCTCCAAAACAGTGACAAAATTCGCATTTAGAAGATATAAGCATTCAAAGCTTGCAGTTCGTCACTCAAAACAGCTCAACTATAAATGCAGCTTTACGGAGCTCAACGGCTCTAGCCCAAGCTGTGATATAAATGAACGCTATTGGTGTATTATTTTAAAAAGGGGCGGGGCTGCTTGATACGTCCCGCCCTGTCTTCCTGTTTCAGTTAAAGTGACGTCAACACAGAGTAACGCTGCATGTTTCTAAGCATTTCAGGGGACCTTTAATGCATGTGAACAATGGGATCATGAAACGTTTACCAAAGCTGTGACATGAGTATCTTATCCACACGGACACGTAAAAATTATGTCAGTGCGTTTACATAAAGGACAGAAGTGAGAAGATAGAGACAAATGAGCACAAGCAATTTGTGTGAATATTTTTTTAAGAGAGAAAAAATGTAAACAAAATGTCACTTGACAAGTTCCAGGAAAATCCACAGCGAGTTTCTACTTGGGGAACAACAACAACTTTCTATAAATTTTTCTCTATTTAGATTTATATGAAATGTGGAAAAAAGCTGATCATTAAAACATGTACAGATGCAGCTGTTCTCTTTGAATACAAATTAAATAAAGGCTTTAAGGCCTTTATGACATGGATGCTGTTGGGGTCCAAGCAAACACAAAAAAGTATGGCTGACTGACAGTAAAACACATTCACGTTGGAGAATTTGCTCACACACAGAGAAACGCACACAACTGAAATTGTTAAACTATTATATTAATACTCCTTAAGCATGCTTACACACATTTTGTTGCGGTTATAGATATTTGAAATAAACTCACTTACTGGTCCTCTTCTTTTTGTAAGAATTTATATATCATTTTCAGGTTTAACTAATCATAATGTGGCTTAATTAAAAAACTTGATATGTCTGTATAAATTGGAAAACTTTGACAATGTGATTTTAAATCTTAGAACAGTGATTTTATACTGTGTAAATGTAAATTCAAAAGTAAAACCTGTGAAAAGCACTATATTAGTGAGTTGAATGAGCCCATTAGTGGTCCTCTATAAATGCAATTTCAGGGGAACTTACCGAAGAAATATAGGGCCATATTTACTGATCTAAGCACATGGTCTAACCCCTTGTCCAAATACCCGCACTTGCGGTCTGTGTATGGGATACACCAAGTCTCAAATACTGCTCCGGAGCGGTAGTGTGGAATTAGTGTGCATTAAGGGCACTGCGCTTCGGCGTTTTTAAGGGCTGGGACAGTCTTGCTCACCTACTTCCTGTCGCACGCACGTGCTATCAAGTGGCCAAGACTGCAAGTGTGGGTATTTGGACAAAGGGGCTGCATACCAATTTTCAAGTCAGGACTAACAGATGCATAGCGTACATAGCGGTTTTTAAGCTTTTTCCCTGTTATAGTGCTACCAAGTGGCCAAACGCCACTGTTTACTGTGATCTCAAATTGTGCTCTTACATATGTGTTTAAGTTTGGTGAATATATCTTAGTCCGTTCAAGAATTATAGCCATTTTAGTAAAAGTGGTCCCGCCTCCTTCAAATGTTTTGGCCTCCCTTTGTGATGGAGAGTCAAAAGTTCAACTTTTTTTTTTGATAATTAGATATTCAATACCAAAAGTAGTAAAAAATAAATAAAATCTGAAATACCCGAAAATTGATCGAATCGAATTGGGCGATCGTTGTGAGCAAACAACATAAGGCACTTGAATCTGCAGCTGACGGTTTAGGAGTTATGAGCGATTTCGTACTTTTGATTGCTGAAACACCCGTCAGGCTGATTGGGGTGAGCCTTGGTGACGTTGAAGACGGTGCGAGTATTACCATCCCTCCAAGTTTCTACGACTTACGGTTTGGTCTGCCCGATCAGTTTTACGTGGAGATTGCTGATCCTTGGCCAGTCTAACAACAACACGCTTGAACCCCTAATAATAATAATAATAATAATAATAATAATAAGTTAAGGTAGTCAATTATGAGAGTGTTTTTACAAGAAAGCTGTGACCACTCTAGCTGAACAATTTTCCATGTTCTTTATTTTGGCCCCCCTGGGTCAGATGAGAAACAAAATGGTACAACCACATGAAAATACCAGATAAACATGAAAGCTACACCACTGGCCCTTAAAATAAGTGTAGACTAGTAAGTTTTCATGTATGAGGGGGTTCAAAAATTAAAATGGGTTCACTGCCAAAGAAGCTGGCTGTTCACAGAGTGCTGTATCCAAGCATGTTAACAGAAAGTTGAGTGGAAGGAAAAAGTGTGGAAGAAAAAGATGCACAACCAACCGAGAGAACTCAATTTTTGAAAACTCAAAATTCAATTGAAAGTAAAAAATAAAAACAAAAATAATGGTCTTTCTCAGAAAGAAAGACTATACTCCGCATATTCCAAGGTGGTTTCCTTCAGAAAAAAAAGAGGAATCAACTGTATATGCATTTCAAGAACAAAACGCTTGCAAACTAGAAAAAAAAAAGCAATAATGATAGGCTTTGCTTCACTCAGAGCGAGTAGGAGTTCCTGGTTGATCTGCATATTTGCTGGTGACACTACATGAGAAAAAATTAGATCAAACATTAAAGTGTCTACAGTCACCTAAGAAAGAAATTGTGGAACAACAGTAACAGGAGTCTATGCGTCACCGAGGACCAAAAAAAATAAATAAGGGGAAATCCTCACATTCAAGTTCTACATCCTTAAATTTTTAAAAACAAATAAACAGACACTTTAAAAAAGGAAGATGAAAATCTCCCTTTCCAGCACGCACACAAAAATGAATAATAAAAAAAATAAAAATAAAAAGAGGGTGGGGCAAAATAATATAGCAGCATGGCACATTGGTATGTCTGGAGCTTTCTTGCATATCGGAGCTTCACCTTTTCATTAGATATCGGCCTACAAGTACAAAATTGAGGCTAACAGAGAACTTAAGGTCTTTTCAAGGAATTATCACCTTTTTAGAATTTCTAAGAATTCGCTGCAGAACCTTGAAATGCACCGCTGGCTGTTCCTTAAACGCATTTCAGGTCAAAAGGGGGATGAAGCATGAGGAAATGAAAAGGGGGAGGAAATATGATTATGCAACCAATTCCTGTTTTCCTGAGAGGCCAAGTACAAAAGTTGCACTGCACTGCTCAGTCTCCCTGAAAAAGGCAAAACTTCCCAGTGCTAGGACAAAACGTAGAACACCAATGAACTGACATAGAATGAGTCTTTCTGCTTTAAAATCTGCTTTGGTTTCTCATTCAGAGAGAGATCCTGAGGTTTCTGATGAAAACCTTGATGAGATTTGCTTTTGGCAGAAAATAAGTGTTAAAACAGTGGAGTGAAATTGGTAAATGAGGTCCTTGATAGATGAATTTAGACTAGGGAAACCCCACACAACATGGCTGCAATTTCTGCCCTGGATAACTTGAATAAAATGAAATAATCATTTGCCACTTAAGTCGCAGCAACAGTTACATAGTCTTTGTCTGCCATCAATATCCCTTTGTGAGTGACTGAAGGAGAAATAGGTCTCAGTGGCATAAGTACATATCAAATGTTTCAGCCACTGGGAGTCCCATGTAAGCTCAAAGGCAAAGAGCAGAAATGTTTTTCCTGATGCTTAGAAATTAAATAACATGGGTGGGGTCCAGCTTTAGATGAATGGAAGCAACATGAGTCCTTTGGTTCCAAAGGTTTTTCATAAACATTGTTATACCGACAGATTCCTGGGACTCTCAGACGTCAACAAGTCTTTTTCCTGGCCACAACAAGCTTTTTATCCAATCAAAACTATGTTTGCAGGGGGCCTTTGAGGTGCTTTAAGTGCTACAAGCATGAGACCTTCTCACAAAAGCTTAGAGCCCACAAAGTGAGTGGGCAAAGAGGTCAGAGGTCAACACTGCCTAGTTGAAGATTCCGATAGAGGTCGTCAGTGGAGAGCAGAGGCTGGAGAATATAGTAGATATCAGGCACAGTCGCCCACAGTCACAAGCGGGGTGAGGAGCTGGCGCAGTTCAGCAGCACACACTGCCCCTCGGTGCTGGCTGCCTGCGGTCTTCCTGCGGTGGGCCAGCTTGGACCTGGAGGAAAGAGCCAGCAGCATGGAGCCGGAGCTAGAGGAGAGGAGAAGCGGCGAGGAGGGCGCATTCTCTAGCTGCTGCTGCTCCTCACTCTCTTCCCTCTCAGCCAGCTGCCGGTTCATGGCTACGGCCTGCCCCGCAAAGAACGTCAGGTCCTGAGCGCTACCACCCCTGGAGAAAGAACATTGAAGGTCAGGTAAGCATGATTAATGGTCTGCTATTTAGGGTCAAAACTATTGCTGCTGGAATTTATAAATGTATCACTAAGCCCCCAATATACTTCAAACAAAAATGAAGAAAACACTGGCATTGCGCCATTTCCAACAACATCAGGATAAAACCAGGTTCGCTTGTCAAAGCAAACTTTCCAAAAAAAGTTTGCTCTGGCTGGTAAAGAATTTTGAACTACAGTACCATTGCTCCATGGCAATTACTTAACCGGTAGGTGTGCTCCGGTATTTCAAACTTCTTTTTACCACCCCCTACAAGCAAAGAACTTCGCTGTGAGTATATCAGGACATTTAGTATGCAATATACTCACCTCTGATGTAATATGGATGCAGACACAGCGTTGGGTGCACACTAAGATGAAGAACAACAGAAATGGGTCACAAAACATGATTTACAGTCAAAGCAGCAAATAATTAATTGGGCTGTGTCAGAAGTCCTAGAGCTGGAAGGGAATGGACATACCCCCTTGACCCAAGGGTGGTGTAGAACTTGGGCAGCACTGAGGCGGTCTTTGGCATCCTGCACCAACAGCTTGGTGATGAGGTCTTTGGCTGCAGGGGAGATGTGTGCCCAGTCCTTCTCTGGAAACTCGTACTTGCCTTCCTGAATACTCTCAAACAGCATGCACTGTGGACACATTGTGATGAATGGTATTAAACATCAATTTGTAGAAGTAATATCACTTTTTAGGATCAACCCTAAGGTTTTCTTTTCCTTTTTAAATCGGCAAACGTCTGTAAATAAACTTGACAACGCAACCCAATTGGGCTAGTGACAATTTAGTCGGGCAGTCCTTTCTGTCAAACCCTGACTATCAAACCAGATGGCTAGACCAGGTCATTCCTGCTACGATTCAATGGAAAGTTTTGAACTTTCAGTACTTTCGATACTGAACACTTTCCCAGAAAACTATGCATCTTGCCCAAGTAAGTGGTGTACCTGGCAGGCTTGGCAGGGCTCTCCCCAGTCCCAACCACAGTCTGTTCCACAGCGACCCACAAAGGGCGGGTATCCACTCAGCATGATGTAGAGGATGACGCCAAGGCTCCACAAGTCACAGCGCTTGTCGTAGATGCTAGCTTCTTCATTAAAGGCCTCCACTACCTCAGGGGCCATGTATTCAGCTGAGCCACACTGTAAGAATAAAATAAACTTTTTAGTAATGTAAAAGTTCTCAGACACGTGAGGAAAAGTCCACAAATCTCCCCATGGGGTTTAAAGGCCACAAGGACTCTAGTGGCTAGAGCAGAGAGGAACAATCCTGGTTTCACTTCATGTTTACTGCATACATAGTCATTACTGTCCCATCACCATGTCACCAGTGTGAAAGACGCTCAGGACAGTTGGCGCCTTGAACGGACAAATACATACAAGTATGTTAAAATACCCATCTTGGGGAGTAACTTTGTAGCTTTAACAATGATTAGTGGTCGACCGATATGTTTTTTTTGACAGCCGATGGCCGATATTTAAATTTTATATTTAAGAAATTTGAAATCATTTGAAAATGGATTTAAAATAAGTGTAAAATAAACACTTATATTTTAGAAGACAAAGCATTATTCACAAATAAATATTTAATAAAAATCTAATTAAAAGGAAGTAAACACTGTAACCAACAAGGCACTCAGTATTCTGGGAAGTTTGTGTGCATTGGGAATCATATATATATATTTTTTAAATAAAGCCAAGGTAACACTCATTTTACGTACAGCACACAATGAAAATGACATGAATATGACTGGGCAAATGCATAAAGCGTAGCATAATTTGAAATCACTAACTTAGTTTAAAGTTTGTCGATCGCGCGTCTCCAGTGAAGCTGAACTCTCCTGTCAGCATTCAATTTGCACAGACCGACCGTCACACAGAGAACACGCGAGCATGCAGGATACACATGCACACGTCACAAGATCTCTCAACTGGATCCGACTAAGTTTGCAAGGTTTGTGAAATTAAATGTTCGTTCATTAGTCATTCAAAGATTTGTTTAAATTATATAAATGCATATTTGCTGAATGCTGACCGCAAATGATAAAAGAATTATAACGTTTGCCTTTCTATTACTAATAATATTAAAAGCAATCGTTATAATTCTTTTTTGTATAGCCTACATTGTAATTCCTTTGTTTAACAGTTCTATCTGATTATTAGATAGACATATCTATATTAGACAGAACTAAATGACGAATGAACAAGAGGGAGAATGTGAGCGGTGTGTGCTCTCAAGCGCTGCCGTTCTCAGCGCCATCAAAACAGAAGTCCCGCCTCAAACACACCGGCCAAACAGAAAAATATATCGGCCAAAAATGCCAAATATCGGCCACGGCGATATATCGGTCGACCACTAACTGATTAATCAATATATAATTTATACAGTGTAGTACACATTTTATTTTATTTCATACCGTCTCTGTTCCGGGTTTGCACACAAACTGCATTGCAATCATTTTCCAAAATGTCATTTGTATGAAAATATTACGAAGTCTGTAAATGGCCGTTAACAGAGACCAGAGACGCTAAAGACTGAAGCAAAGAGGAGAAAATACTGTAGCAGACAGCGCAAACTCACTATTCACGTTGCACGCAATACAGTGGGGCAAAAAAGTATTTAGTCAGCCACCAATTGTGCAAGTTCTCCCACTTAAAAAGATGAGAGAGGCCTGTAATTTTCATCATAGGTATACCTCAACTATGAGAGACAAAATGAGGAAAAAAAATCCAGAAAATCACATTGTAGAAATTTTAAAGAATTAATTGGTAAATTCCTTGGGAAAATAAGTATTTGGTCACCTACAAACAAGCAAGATTTCTGGCTCTCACAGACCTGTAACTTCTTCTTTAAGAGGCTCCTCTGTCCTCCACTCGTTACCTGTATTAATGGCATCTGTTTGAACTTGTTATCAGTATAAAAGACACCTGTCCACAACCTCAAACAGTCAAACTCCAAACTCCACCATGGCCAAGACCAAAGAGCTGTCAAAGGACTCCAGAAACAAAATTGTAGACCTGCACCAGGATGGGAAGACTGAATCTGCAATAGGTAAACAGCTTGGTGTGAAGAAATCAACTGGCTACCATCAGTAACACACTGCGCCGCCAGGGACTCAAATCCTGCAGTGCCAGACGTGTCCCCCTGCTTAAGCCAGTACATGTCCAGGCCCGTCTGAAGTTTGCTACAGAGCATTTGGATGATCCAGAAGAGGACTGGGAGAATGTCATATGGTCAGATGAAACCAAAATAAAACTTTTTGGTAAAAACTCAACTTGAGTCGTGTTTGGAGGAGAAACAATGCTGAGTTGCATCCAAAGAACACCATACCTACTGTGAAGCATGGGGGTGGAAACATCATGCTTTGGGGCTGTTTTTCTACAAAGGGACCAGGACGACTGATCCGTGTAAACAAAAGAATGAATGGGGCCATGTATCGTGAGATTTTGAGTGAAAACCTCCTTCCATCAGCAAGGGCATTGAAGATGAAACGTGGCTGGGTCTTTCAGCATGACAATGATCCCAAACACACCGCCCGGGCAACGAAGGAGTGGCTTCGTAAGAAGCATTTCAAGGTCCTGGAGTGGCCTAGCCAGTCTCCAGATCTCAACCCCATAGAAAATCTTTGGAGGGAGTTGAAAATCCGTGTTGCCCAGCGACAGCCCCAAAACATTACTGCTCTAGAGGAGATCTGCATGGAGGAATGGGCCAAAATACCAGCAACAGTGTGTGAAAACCTTGTGAAGACTTACAGAAAACATTTGACCTCTGTCATTGCCAACAAAGGGTATATAACAAAGTATTGAGATGAAATTTTGTTATTGACCAAATACTTATTTTCCACCATAATTTGCAAATAAATTATTTAAAAATCCTACAATGTGATTTTCTGGATTTTTTTCTCATTTTGTCTCTCATAATTGAGGTATACCTATGATGAAAATTACAGGCCTCTCTCATCTTTTTAAGTGGGAGAACTTGCACAATTGGTGGCTGACTAAATACTTTTTTACCCCACTGTATATATATATAAACACTTTGAAAGGATTTACAATGCTGATGACCGTTAAATGCATCATCACACTCTATTGAAAAGGGTCCACTGACATGCTCTTTGTCCAAATTAAATTCATAAAATCAGTCGAGCATTTAAAATAACTTTGTGATCAGACGTGGTTTCATAAATTCCAGAAAATCACATTGTAGGATTTTTAAAGAATTAATTGGTAAATTCCTCGGTAAAATAAGTATTTGGTCACCTACAAACAAGCAAGATTTCTGGCTCTCACAGACCTGTAATTTCTTCTTTCATAGGCTCCTCTGTCCTCCACTCGTTACCTGTATTAATGGCATCTGTTTGAACTTGTTATCAGTATAAAAGACACCTGTCCACAACCCCGTGGGGTCAAAAAGATTACAAGAATTGTGAGCAAAAATCCCAGAACCACACGGGGGGACCTAGTGAATGACCTGCAGAGAGCTGGGACCAAAGTAACAAATGCTACCATCAGTAACACACTGCGCTGCCAGGGACTCAAATCCTGCAGTGCCAGATGTGTCCCCCTGCTTAAGCCAGTACATGTCCAGGCCCGTTTGAAGTTTGCTAGAGAGCATTTGGATGATCCAGAAGAGGATTGGGAGAATGTCATATGGTCAGATGAAACCAAAATATAACTTTTTGGTAAAAACTCAACTTGAGGAGAAAGAATGCTGAGTTGCATCCAAAGAACACCATACCTACTGTGAAGCATGGGGGTGGAAACATCATGCTTTGGGGCTGTTTTTCTGCAAAGGGACCAGGATGACTGATCTGTGTAAACGAAAGAATGAATGGGGCCATGTATCGTGAGATTTTGAGTGAAAACCTCCTTCCATCAGCAAGGGCATTGAAGATGAAATGTGGCTGGGTCTTTCAGCATGACAATGATCCCAAACACACCGCCCGGGCAACGAAGGAGTGGCTTCGTAAGAAGTATTTCAAGGTCCTGGAGTGGCCTAGCCAGCCTCCAGATCTCAACCCCATAGAAAATCTTTGGAGGGAGTTGAAAATCCGTGTTGCCCAGCGACAGCCCCAAAACATTACTGCTCTAGAGGAGATCTGCATGGAGGAATGGGCCAAAATACCAGCAACAGTGTGTAAAAACCTTGTGAAGACTTACAGAAAACGTTTGACCTCTGTCATTGCCAACAAAGGGTATATAACAAAGTATTGAGATGAAATTTTGTTATTGACCAAATACTTATTTTCCACCATAATTTGCAAATAAATTCTTTAAAAATCCTACAATGTGATTTTCTGGATTTTTTTTTTCTCATTTTGTCTCTCATAGTTGAGGTATACCTATGATGAAAATTACAGGCCTCTCTCATCTTTTTAAGTGGGAGAACTTGCACAATTGGTGGCTGACTAAATACTTTTTTCCCCCACTGTATTGGAAGAAAATCATTTTGAATTGGGATGGGAGTTTATATGAATGCATCTCTGAGGGGAACTGAATGTCTTCAGAAAAGTTTACATGGCGCTTTCATCGTGCATCTGTAATGCATACTGAAGTAGTATTTAATAAGCGCAGTGCTGCTGTATTTACAGCGGTAACCAAGGAAACGCTGTTTTACTGCTGTTCTAGAAGCGCCACCTGATGTCAGAGCGAATTCTCATTCAGTCCATCTGCTATTTCTGGTACGTCCAGATGTGTTTTGTGTTGTATAATTTCACAAAGCTAAAGTCAGACTATTCGGTTTTTGCTTCAGATTACATGTTATTTTACATGTGATTATTCAGTTTCTGTACCCAAACACCTACAAACCTAAGGCACTTTTTAATTTGTATCTTTGTTCCATTTAATTGTGATATTGCTTGTAATTTGTTCTTATTTACTAACTGTTCAATAGTCTTTAATAATGTTAAAACTTTATATTTGTTTGGCAAGTAGTTTTTGCTGTGGTATCGAAATTGGAATCGAGAATTGTAAAATTTAATTGGCGTCTAAAAATTGTGTCATATCAGCTTATTTATTAGAATAAAAGATTAAAAAGTTCAAAAACAGTGATAACAGCAACTATTTTATTTTTTTGTGACCGGGCCAGTGAAAATGTTGCCAGGGCAAGTAAAAAAAAAAAACTGAAGCACTGGCCTGACCGGGCCAGCAGAAAAAAATCCTTAGCATTGAGCTCTAGCCATCTAGAGCTACAACATTTATCAGAGCTACCAGCACTCCCTCGGCTTGGCCTCTCCTGTTTGTTTTCACCTGCAGGGCATTATCAAGTTTATTGTTTGGAGTTAAGCTGGGGTGGCCTGATGCGATTCAGACCTGGACGCGTCAGCGGACAACTGTTCTAGCAGAGCCCACAGGCTGCTGCTGTGGTCTGCACTGTCTCATGTGGAAACCAGGCCAAAAGGTTGCTGCTCCGGGGGAGAAAAAGGATTTAAGCCGCTCTACACCGGCTGGGGAAAAACAAGTCCCAACCTTGTTCAAGTGTTACATAATGCACACATACGAATGGACATCCTGAATGGTGCACTAATACTTAATGCAACGAACAAAACCCCTCCGTGAGAGCGAACCGAGGAGGTTAGCAGTTTAGCGGGACACGAGCAAACCAATTTATTCTATTATATAGAAGTGTATATTCTAAGTGTACAAGTATATTCTATTTTATAGAAGTGCAGCTGTCTAGTAAAAGATGGTTACACAACTACTGTATGAGTCACTAACGCAAACGGAGGAAGCTGAAGATGTTATGCTGATGTTTCAGTGCAGGCTGAGGGGGAGGAGACTACATATCCTCAAATGACATTCCAAAAAACAAGCCAGGACTGCAATCTCTCCGACCCAGACAAATCAATGGGCAAGCCTCAGTAACCTCGCAAACACACGCCACGTTCCCTCAAACCATCCAAGCTCTGTAAATGTGTCAGGGGTATCACTTTATAGGAAATGCGATAACCAACAATAGTGTGTGCCATGGTAAAATGTGACTGTGTGGTTTACCGTAAGTGGCCCTTGTAATTTGAAGTAAGAGCTCTTGGCTAACCAATCAAAGCTAATACAAGATCACCTGATTGTGGGAGCACAATTGGAACACTTCCACTAGGCACATAACTATAGTATTTGTCCCACATCAGGAAAAGTAGTACATGGTGATTCAACAAATCACAGACAGTCCAGCAATTATAAGGAAAAACTGTGTTTCCAGACAACATGTAGGTTACAGAGTAAGGATTTGCCAATAATTTGCTGGGCACAAGTGTGTAGCGGTGCACAGAGCAAAAGACGGAATGCCTGAATAAATGTACAACTTGTTTATGTCAGTGACTTCAGCCACTGCAAGTTAGATTTGGCATTGCGTCAGTCTCAATACTATGTTCTCGGATGTTTATGAAGCAAATGTTATCATGGCAAGACAGGACTTTAGCTCTGGCAAAAGTTTCCCTGGTCACTATTCTTGCAAGCAAAACCACAATTGTGGGTGAAAATGCAACAGTATTCAAAGTGATAGTTCACCCAAAAATTTAAACTGTCATCTGTTATTCAATGTTCAAAACCCATAAGACATTCATTCATCAAGCATGTTTAAGCTTCCATTGACCATATTTGATGTGTTGATTTTTTTTAATATGACTAAATGGCTAAATTGGTTCATCATACAAAGTGAGTTTACCCATCCAGAAGGCTTGGATTAAACTGCTCAATTCATTTAGATTTCTTTTAAGATGTCTTCATAAACTATCAATATTTCAGTGGTAACTTTATGGACCAACAATCTCTCAGGTTTCATTCAGGTTTAAAAAAATAATAATAATAATAATAATAAATAAATATATATATATATATATATATATATTTTTTTTTTTTGCATGTTTCGAAGATGAACAAATGTCTTACGGGTTTTCAGTAACATGATTGTTAGTAAAATGACAATTTTTTTTTTTTTTGGGTGAACTAAACCATTAACATGGTATGCTACAGAAGGAAACGCTAATGCTTCAAATCAGTTGAAATTAAATGATGAAAAGGTAAAATGCCACGTACCATCCAAGTTCTGACCCACCCCCTTCCCGTTGCAGAGGAAATTCTCCAAGAAAGGAAAAACTCTGTAGACATCAGAAAGAACAGACCATACAAAACCACAACCCTCTAAAAAATGCTGGGTTGTTTCAACCCAACTGTTGGGTTAAAAAGCTAATTTAAAAATGTAACCAAAATTTAACCCAACCGTTGGGTTAGTCCATATTTGACCCAACATTGGGTTGAAACAACCCAGCATATTTTAGCGTGTAGTAAGCCAGTCTGCGCACTTCAAAAGCATCTGAAAACCCCAGGGTGTGGTGAGAAGATTGAGGTATGGGTGAAAAGGACCTCCATGAGGAATTGTTTATACTCTCTGAACATGAAGGCCTTCACATTCAAAGACCTTTGCTCATTCCATTCAGACCAAAGAGCTGATAAAACCGCTTTTAGCTTACTGTATTCCTTGATCTGTAATCTTGAGAATTCTGTGACCCAAGGTAACATCAAAACATGTTCAACCCTCACAAAACTCAAGTTACTGGAGGTGATCCCTTGGAGGTTTATTGGCTGTAGCTTTAAACCAATAACCTTTATCACTGCTCTTCTTGTTTTGACATCTAGGAAAACGGTCTAGTTTTAGTGCCTTGAATTATGTAACACCAAATTAAATGTAGGTGACAATACGTACATATGGAAACATAAGTGTGAATAAGTCTTCAAAATATTTAATCAGAATGCAAAATATGTGATCCTTTCTGGCTGAAGTCACAACTCCCCCTCACGTTTTCCTTGTCCTACATCGGTCTGCTATTCACATTTTTATTAATGAAAAATTCTATAATGTCATAAATATTGACATTATAAAATACGAACCCTAACCATTTCATTGCAACGTGTTATTTAAGTGTGATAACATAGGTCATCAGCCACACTGCTATCTAAGATACCGGCAATCAAAAAGTCCACATCAGTCAACAATTAATATGGGTTAAACTCACTGGAGTCAAGAGCTCAGGGGTGGAGATGGGAGAGCGGTCACTATTCAGTTTGATCCCGCTACCCAAATCAAAATCGCAGATCTTCACTGGAGAGATCTACAGAAAAGAAAAAAAAAAAAAAAAAAAAAAAAAAAAAAAAAAAAAAAAAAACTCATAAATGCCACAGTCTGAAATGAAATGAGTTAAGTAGGCCAGTGAGTATTCCTAAACGGATAACCGGCTCAATTCATGTTTTTGTTCAAGGGCTCAATTCATGTTTTTGTTCTAGAGCACAAAAAGCACATAAAATGTTACTGTACCCAACAGATGTCAAAAATCTGGTCAGAAATGCAGTGCATGTGTGTTCTCCTCAGATGTCTCATGTCTCCTCATGTACAGAGCGAGACTCACCCTGTCACTGTGTTCACAGAGGATGTTCTCTGGCTTTAGGTCTCGATGTGCCATCCCTATAACGAGACATAAACAATCATCTATGTTGGTAATATATATATATATATAGTGCATGATAACATTACGTTGTATCAACACTAAAGTTCCCAACCTTTGTTGTGTAGGAAGTCCAGAGCACTGGCGATGTCCTGCACCACTATGCTGGCTTCCTGCTCATTGAAGTGTTGTCTTCTGTGTATGTGAGTCAAGATAGAACCTGGGAAATCGAATGGATGCATGAAGAGTTAGGATTATAGATTAATTACAAAATGAATACACACACACACACACACACGTTCAAACGTCTAGGTAACATTTTTTTAAAAATAACTTTGTATTTTAATACACCATATCAGCAGTACTAATTTCCATACACCCACAAAAATAAATAAATAAAAAACCCACTTACCACCTCTCAGTTTCTCAAAGACTAAATAAAATTTGTCCTCTTCCTCAAAGTATTCCACCAATTCCAAAATGTTTCTGTGGTGAGAAAAAAATAAATAAATTAAAAAAAAAAAGCATGATATCTTACAGGAAGCTTTTTCCAATTAGTCTTCATGAGCTTCACAGGCGTTGTTCCAAAACCACAATAAAAAGTCACAATAATCAACCACAATTGATTTCAATGCCGTTTGCATTTAGTTAAGCTAACTGCATAATAATTCAAGCATTAAAAAAAAAAAAAAAAAGCTGAAATACTGGGAAAAACATTCAGTAATTATATCAGAGCAATTTTCAAATCAATCATTTAGTTTAGAGTATTAAATGAAATTTCTCTCCCCTTTGCCCCCATGTTGGATTTATTTTTTCCCCCACAGTTTGTTGCAATGCACTTTGGGATTTCTGTGGCCGTTACATGCAATTTTGCCTTAGATAGGTTTTGAACAGACCAGTAGTGTCACACCAGGATTCCCGTACCTGTGGCCCTGGCACTGGTAGAGCATTTCCACCTCCCTGAAAACACGGCTCCGACTGTGG
Organism: Sinocyclocheilus grahami; assembly: GCF_001515645.1. Taxonomy (NCBI): domain Eukaryota; kingdom Metazoa; phylum Chordata; class Actinopteri; order Cypriniformes; family Cyprinidae; genus Sinocyclocheilus; species Sinocyclocheilus grahami. The sequence continues at coordinate 1,688,121 of NW_015505300.1, read as the reverse complement.
CCTGGCCTCTTCTCAATTATCTGTATAACATTGAAACAATGTTAATGACCATCCATGTCATCTCAGTATTCAGCTTGAGTGGACAGATCTGCATATCCCTTTGTGGATCACCCACACTTGGCGCGTGTGGGAGATTAGCAAGCAAACAGATGACACGCCACTGCCTGCCTACAAAAGAACATCTCAGACTACTGATTCAGCAGGTCACCACATGGTCATCAGGATTTACAAGCTGGCGGACTAGACAGACGATCAGGTTTCACAACATACAGGGCGTCCAGTGCATAGTACAAAGTAGTGTCAGGTTCCTCACCCCAAGTGAAGTGTTAGAATGAAATTATAATGATATTCTCCAATTGAACCAACAATGCCACCAATGTTCTGTTTTTGTTTACTGGGAGCACAGCCATCAAAAGGCCATCAACAGCTGGGAATGTGTTGATAAGTGAGGTTTAGCAATGAACTTAAATAGAATTTATATAGCAGAACTTGTCTATTGAATTTTACACTGCCGTTCAAAAGCTTGCGGTCAGCAAGATTGTTTTTGCCTGTTTTTGAAAGGGATATCTTATGCCTACCAAGCCTGCTTTTATTTGATCAAAAATACAGTACAAAGTACAAACAGTAATATTGTGAAATATGCTGCTCATGAAACTTTTCTTAGCAATGTTGAATATTAAGCAGTTGTGCTGCTTAATATTGAAGGAAACCAAATTCCTTAATGAATAGAAAGAACAGTCTTTCCGCTACATTCAATCTGCCGTGGCGGGCCACCACACCAAAAATCATCCCCGCCATGGCTGCAGCTTCTCAGTGACATCACAATGACGCCACTCACATCATTCACAGTCGAGGAATTAGTGGAGGAGACAGAAGCAGGGCTTGAAATTGGGTGAGGGATTGCGGGTATCAATAATAATTCTACTCATTCCCACAGGTTCCGCGCTTATAACGCAAGACTAAATAAAATTTGTCCTCTTCCTCAAAGTATTCCACCAATTCCAAAATGTTTCTGTGGTGAGAAAAAAATAAATAAATTAAAAAAAAAAAGCATGATATCTTACAGGAAGCTTTTTCCAATTAGTCTTCATGAGCTTCACAGGCGTTGTTCCAAAACCACAATAAAAAGTCACAATAATCAACCACAATTGATTTCAATGCCGTTTGCATTTAGTTAAGCTAACTGCATAATAATTCAAGCATTAAAAAAAAAAAAAAAAAGCTGAAATACTGGGAAAAACATTCAGTAATTATATCAGAGCAATTTTCAAATCAATCATTTAGTTTAGAGTATTAAATGAAATTTCTCTCCCCTTTGCCCCCATGTTGGATTTATTTTTTCCCCCACAGTTTGTTGCAATGCACTTTGGGATTTCTGTGGCCGTTACATGCAATTTTGCCTTAGATAGGTTTTGAACAGACCAGTAGTGTCACACCAGGATTCCCGTACCTGTGGCCCTGGCACTGGTAGAGCATTTCCACCTCCCTGAAAACACGGCTCCGACTGTGGCCTGGCCTCTTCTCAATTATCTGTATAACATTGAAACAATGTTAATGACCATCCATGTCATCTCAGTATTCAGCTTGAGTGGACAGATCTGCATATCCCTTTGTGGATCACCCACACTTGGCGCGTGTGGGAGATTAGCAAGCAAACAGATGACACGCCACTGCCTGCCTACAAAAGAACATCTCAGACTACTGATTCAGCAGGTCACCACATGGTCATCAGGATTTACAAGCTGGCGGACTAGACAGACGATCAGGTTTCACAACATACAGGGCGTCCAGTGCATAGTACAAAGTAGTGTCAGGTTCCTCACCCCAAGTGAAGTGTTAGAATGAAATTATAATGATATTCTCCAATTGAACCAACAATGCCACCAATGTTCTGTTTTTGTTTACTGGGAGCACAGCCATCAAAAGGCCATCAACAGCTGGGAATGTGTTGATAAGTGAGGTTTAGCAATGAACTTAAATAGAATTTATATAGCAGAACTTGTCTATTGAATTTTACACTGCCGTTCAAAAGCTTGCGGTCAGCAAGATTGTTTTTGCCTGTTTTTGAAAGGGATATCTTATGCCTACCAAGCCTGCTTTTATTTGATCAAAAATACAGTACAAAGTACAAACAGTAATATTGTGAAATATGCTGCTCATGAAACTTTTCTTAGCAATGTTGAATATTAAGCAGTTGTGCTGCTTAATATTGAAGGAAACCAAATTCCTTAATGAATAGAAAGAACAGTCTTTCCGCTACATTCAATCTGCCGTGGCGGGCCACCACACCAAAAATCATCCCCGCCATGGCTGCAGCTTCTCAGTGACATCACAATGACGCCACTCACATCATTCACAGTCGAGGAATTAGTGGAGGAGACAGAAGCAGGGCTTGAAATTGGGTGAGGGATTGCGGGTATCAATAATAATTCTACTCATTCCCACAGGTTCCGCGCTTATAACGCGATGACGGAATGTATCATTTGTACGTGCTTTTAAGTCTTGCCAATTTAAACATTCAAGTGACTTTAAGCCCTTCAAGCGCAAAAAGATGTGAAATTGAACCATACACAATACTCACGTGCTCTCTTATAGACTGTTTTCAGTGCAGCCACACCCAAAGCGCACACACATAAAGCCACCTCTGAAACAGCGTGCAACGACAGAATTGAGTTATGTTTTGTGCCTTATTGCGCGCAAACTGCCAAATACATACAAAATCGTCAAAATGCCTGTCTTGGCGAGTACAGCCGTGGCCAAATGTTTTGAGAATGACAAATCTTAATTTTCACAAAGTCTGCTGCCTCAGTTTTTATGATGGCAATTATACACCATACATGCATATACACCAGAATGTTATTACATACAAAATCGTCAAAATGCCTGTCTTGGCGAGTACAGCCGTGGCCAAATGTTTTGAGAATGACAAATCTTAATTTTCACAAAGTCTGCTGCCTCAGTTTTTATGATGGCAATTATACACCATACATGCATATACACCAGAATGTTATGAAGAGTGATCAGATGAATTGCAATTAATTGCAAAGTCCCTCTTCTCCATTAACTTAATCCCAAAAAACATTTCCTCTTCATTTTAGCCTTGCCACAAAAGGACTGGGGCACCTTGCCATAAGGCAAAAGTGATAACTAAGTGGCTCGGGAAATGGCCAGGAAACTCCCCAGACCTTGTGGTCAATCAAAAACCCACAAATTCTGACAAACTCCAAGCACTGATGCTGCAAGAATGGGCTGCCATCAGTCAGGATGTGGCCCAGAAGTTGACTGACAGCATGCCAGGGTGAATTGAAGAGGTCTTGAAAAAGGAGGGTCAACACTGCAAATACTGAGTCTTTGCCTAAACTTATTGTAATTGTCAATAAAAGCCTTTGACACTTATGAAATTATTGTAATTATACTTCAGTATACCATAGTAACATGATCTAAAATTAAGAAGTAAAGATCTAAAAACACTGTAGCAGCAGACTTTATGAAAATTAATATTTGTCACTCAAAACATTTGGCTATGGCTGTATTCACGTAAACAGTCGGTCTATAGGGTATTAAGTGAATTTAAAACATTGAGAAGCAAAACACACGCGTAAAAGTATTAGATCCGTGCACAAGCTCTTAAAAAGACAGCAGCCTAAATAAACCTGCTGTTGTCGGTGTTATTACCGTTTATGCTGGGTACACGCCACAAGATAATCAGGCTGATTTTGGGCCGATTTCTCCCCTTCTGACAATCCTAGGTAATGTCCCGATTATCTTGGTGGTTCTAAAGATTATCTCATCAGATTTTCCTGTGGTGAGAGGGGTGTTAAGAGTGACTGAATCTGCTCGGAAGAATGTCGGAGGCGCCCCGATCGCGAATTGTAAATATTCAACATGTTGAATAATTACGATCAGAAATCCTGATGTGTGGGGGGAACCCCGAGGACAAACGCGAGTACGATCTATCACGTGAAACTAAACAATATCCAATCAGAAAGCGAGCTGACAGAAGACGGAAGCATAACAAACGCAGTCATTGCAATTTCTTCCTGCCTATCGTCCGCCATGTTTATTCTCAAGTCTCGAGAGATTTTGCGAGATTTCCTGTGTTCAGTCGGGACTCTGGTTGAAAATCTGTTGGTGTGTGGTGTGCTGTCTGTGTCACATCGTGGCACACCACAAACTATAGGAGCAAAACGGTTAAATCTAGGATTTTCTGTTCTCATGTTTGTGGTCTCACAATTTGAAAATCTTATAAGATTTTAAAAATCTTATAGTGTGTACCCAGCATTATTTATATTGTGAAGACTATCCAGTGTTACTTTACAGTTGAATGGATTCAGTTTCTGTAGTAATTCTGTACTGAAATATTACTGTTAGACCTACCTGAAAAACTTAAAGTACTGTTAATTTCATTTGTAACTCATGTTTTTTGTTTGTGCTATTGCGTGTCATTTATTTAATTGTTCTTATGGTCTTTATTAGTTCAAATAAAGGTAATTCTGAGTTTGAGTGCACGTGATTCGTGGGTGGGGAGGTATAAGCACCAGGAGGAAGGGGGCGTGGTCCATGTGAAACAGTCCTGCCACCACAGCTGGAAAAAAATCCTAGAGGAAACACTATATTTAACATAAAACTTTTGTAACAACACAAATGTCTTTACCTTTTGCAATTTAATTGCAACCTTGCTGAAAAGTACTAATTTTTCAAAACAAACAAATTCTTACGGTCCCCAAACTTTTGAACAGTTGTCCATTTCTAAAGGGCTCGGGCTAACAAAATGTGTTGCCTCCCTCAATGTGCTGGTTTATCTGCCATCTGTCCAAATAAAATCCATTTACCTTGGCATTAGACTATTATTCCATGTAATTTATACAGGGTCCATTCATTTTAACGTGTAGATGAGCATTTATGCCACAGTATCCCAAAAGGTTAAGCATTAGCCAAACATTTTACCCCAAGTACACATTTCACAACAAATGGGATGCAAATTACAAAACAATAAACTTAAACTTTCTCTAGCTTCCAGAAGAGCACCGGTTCATAAGACTCTTGGAATCTGACAATATTCCATGACATCAGCCATGTGGAGAACCTGCTGTTTTCAATTTTGCGTTCCCTTTGGCAAGTTACAGAACATTTGCTATGAAATGCCACATGAACATCCTACACACGCTTCATTTAGCACCCACGGCTTCCTTTACATATTACCATTCCATCTTCTAGAGGTTAAATAGATGTAGCAAGAGACACCACACTGCTTTTTCAAAGATTACATGTCCTGCTTCAGAATGTCAACAATTGAAAAGAGGAAGTTTCTCTGCTGAGCAGGCACTGTGGTCATTTATATTTTTGTTCCACAGCTGCAGCAGCAGCAGCACAGTAGCTGGAAGGCCATTGTTCCAGAGAGAAGTACATGTAACACAACATCACATAACAAATAAAACAGCTTATAAGAACACAGCTCAAACGACCATGAATCAAAGCTAATGTCCGGTATTTCTTGATGAGGGCTGAAACACTGATACAGAGCTATCCCAGATCTGTCCCAGCATAAACCCCCTTTTATTCTTATGTAACACTCTACACTGAAGGCAGGACAAATAACTAAAAGCCAAAGTTTGCTTCCCTCAATTCAGATTCCTAGTATCAAACACTTGAAGTGTTCACTAATAAACATCATTGATGCTCTAACATAATTTAAGAGAACATACAATGTCCAGCTGCAAAAGTTAGATTTAGAGATTTGCGGTAGAATCCACTCTTTAAAGTCTGTTCCCCCTCCACTGTTCAGATTGCACGATATTATTTCTATTAATCAGTCACATATACTGTTGCAGCAGAAATAGCTACTATATTTTTTCCATTAAGGGGCAACTCAAGAGATAAGAATATTATAATACTTTTTTACTCCATTTTTTTGTAATAAGATTACAATGAAGCAAATTTTTTTTTTTTAAAGAATATGGCTTGCAATAAGTTAAGCCTTTTATTTTCTCATTGGTTGAAGCACACTATGTATCACTCATTCTACAAAACTACGCTGTGATAATAAAACTTGCTTGAAAACAGTGTTACGAAAGACGTCACAAGATCAGCTCAAATCACATTGCTAACTGCTTATAATTAACACCCAATTACAGCAAGCTCCAATTTGGCTACAGTCTGAGATTCTGTGACAGCAAAATCAGAGCAATAATCATGCAAGGAGGTTATGGCCTAAAATGGTATTTTGCTATTGCAACTGGAGTTTAACCTGAACATAGATAAGACACTGATTATTTGATAGCTGTATGAGCACTGAGTACACAGTTTGTTTAGCAATATGCTGCTTTAACTAAAAGAGGGCGCTGATACTTGCCTTTACTGCATATTCTTTATTGGTGATCAGATTGATGCAGGTGTGAACAACCGCATAAGCCCCTTCTCCAAGAATCTCATTTTGTAGTTTGTAAACATCTATAAATTAAAGAAAAAATATATATATTTACCCTCCTTAGACAGCGAAGCTATACTCCAGGCTTGAGCATTTAAAAAAGACAAACAAAAAGGGCTTGCCTTCAAAACGTCCGGAGAAACTGTCAGTGGCTCTGCATCTTTTTTTCTTCTTATTTCTCTTCTTGGCATCAGGGATATTGATGGGCCGGCTAGATGGCATGTCTTAAAAAAAACAAAACAAAGTTAAAGTGCACAATGTGTGCCAAGTCTATCACTCTAATCTGCTATGAACTTTGCATAACAAAGCTTGAGAGATAAGCAATATCTCCTCAATAAGTATTTCATCAGGGTTTACTTCAACCTCAAAGACTGATAATAACAGTCAATATTAATGAAAAAGTAGGCAAAATAGCAGTACCAGGCTTTGTCGAGCGGTTTAACTTGAAGGACAAGTCAAGATGGGGTTCCGAATCTATGAATTCATCAGTCTTGAAAGGATTTAGCCCCTGGGAATAGGAAACAAGTGTCACAAATTAAAGTCTACCATTTCACACTCACCCAGGGCATAAAACACTTTCTGGTAAATCAGAAGTAGTTACTAACCTTGAAGGAGCGATGGAATCCTGTGACCTCCGTGATTTTGTTTTGCACCATGTTTTCAAATCGTCAGATAATGATGTGCAGCTTGGTGCCTTAATCACAGTTCAGTGGCTCCTTTCAATCAAATACTGATCACCTCTGACCTGATCACCTCAAGGTGGTCGTGCAACAGATGACTCCTGCTTACACAGAGAGAGAAATATCATCAGTATGACCCTGAACAGATGCTCTTCCAGCAAGATCATCTAAAGTCTCAAAGAGACTAAGAGAAGAGGAAAACTCGTGTAACTTACAGACTTGGTATTTTCCACATTGTAATAGTCAACAAAGTCAGGAAATTTAACATAAAACAAACAAATGAATTAACTTGCTATTAAAATAGAGAAATATATCAACTGAGAAATCTTATGCAAGCAGTTAAAAATCTGTTTAATCTTAGTTTACAAACTGTCAATAGCTATTTTTAATCTGGATGACCGAGTAATAAACCATCTCTGGACTGCATGCGGTTTCAGTCAGAATGACCGCGGGGGTTTTCTTTAAAAAGAGTACTAGGAATCATTTAAAAGGTAGTGGAAAGGGATTCATCTTACCCCGTTACTAGCCGTGAGGCACCAGCGTTCACGCTGTTGCTCCAACCCACCGTTTAACAGGTTGCTACTCTGTGTTTGTCAATTGTAAACGAAAGTCGATAGCACAACGCATATATAAGGTCGTATCTCGCACTCCGCCCACTCTACATTCCACATCCAATCAAAATAATTGCAATGAGAGTCAGGCTTAAAAACTAAGAACGCTATTGGACTTTTTGATAACAGGGGCGGGGCATCCAGTTCCTAACGTTATCTATTCAGAATCAAAACTGGACAGGCGCTTTAGTTACACCGGACTTGTTTATTTTCCTATCTACTGGACAGTGGAAAAATTAGTACAGTTTTAAAATGAACACACTTCAGGAAATATATATATATATATATATATATATATAATTCTTGCCTCACGTGAAGCTACAAACCTGGTCTGGCAAAGACTGATATTTGACGGCCAAAACTTCATATAATATTCTAGTGTTTATTTTTCAGGAACTATTGGAAAGGAAAATATTGAAAGGTGCAATATCACAACCCAAAACATAGAAGCGTGTATTCATGTTTAATATTTCCTGCATAATTACAGCCAGAGTAACTGGTTTTTCCGGTAACAATAAAGGTGTTATTGTTGACTGTCATATAAATATGTGCATAGGTTGATGTACTGTAAATATTGTTGGGAACAGCTATTTTAGGGGTTTCAAACTCTGTTCAAGTCAACAATTAAATATCTAAGTATCTAATCTTAATCGTTCAGAGTTTTCTTTTTCTTTTTAGTATTTGTTGTAGTAGGATTATTTGAATATAACTTAATTGCATGTTTAGAACCACTGGTCTGTAGTGAGCAGGAGGATATGTGGCTCACTGCAGCCATCTACTGTTCATTTCGGTCAATAAAAAATGCAGAAGTTTAGTGTTACTTTGTTCATTTGTTGTTATTATTTCCTATAAAATTCCAGACCAAATGCATAAGATAAGCATGAATTACTTTAGTTAAAGTAGTACCCATATTGTGTATACAGCATTCGAGCCAACTCACGCATTCTCAGTCTCATTCTATGCTACATATATTCCATTCAGAACTTGCATACAGTTTTGGTTTTCGTGTTGCTAAGAGGACCGACGGCCACATACCCTGTACACGCAGCAAAGTTTTGGGAGTGACATATAAATCCCTCATCACTCATAAACGTGGGATTCACTTTTGAAATTGCGAAAATTTACGACAGTGATAACCGTAGCATTGAATAGCAGAAAAATATAATTGATCAAAACAGATATGCAATGAATAAGCAATATAAATGCAAACTAAACGATTAATAGAAAAGTATTTTAATTTTCGTATCAAAACATTTTTTACATAATTTTATGATAAAACAGAACCAGTCATCATGTCGTTAACTACTACGCATGTCCAAACGTCAGACAAAACTCTGCTAACAGTTTATTTATTTATTTATCAACTCAAACCCAACCAAAACTCCCACCCAAGCCAAGTAGCCGCCGTGTTAATTCTCACTCCAAGTTAAACACAAACGTTGGCAGACCTGAATTAGAAATATAGCTGAGTTCAATTTCAGTTTAATAAAATAATACAATTAACTTTGATCACAAGGTTAAACAACATCAAAGCTCAATAGATGTACAGGACTTGGAAAGCAACTGTAATTGTACTTCTCATTTATGTGCCAAAATGATCAAAAATTAAAATCTGTTACAAAAATAAACTCTGTTGTAAAACAAAAGATTTCCAAATCAGCAACTGTGAGCTGCGTGCAATTTTGAATAATGTAACCCTCTTAAAAGTGGCCATCAATCAAAGACGAACTGGAAAACGGGAACGTGTGTTCTCGCGATATTTACTGATGAACGTAACGCACGTAGACAGGGTGGAAATACAATGTAGCTAGATAACCGCTTTCATTTGAATTCATTTCTGTTTTTGAAAAGAAGCTTTAAAAACGTTGAGAAATCCAGTCAAAGTAAGTGCCATAGTAACTGCACTATAAAGAATTGCTCTTGAACACAAGTATTCTAAGCAGATAATGTGATGGTTTGTTGTTGTTTGGCTAGCTCGTGCGTCTGCTCGATTGATTGTTTACGTTGGTGAGATGTTCTGTTAGTTTGGATCAGCTGATTGCTTATTGTTTAATGCTCAATGGATTGCTTATTGTTCTTATTGTTTATTGATCAAGTGCATGCTATTCTACTATTTGCTTTTAAATCGAATGTGTTGTTCCTCTTGCGCACCCAAATTAGAATTTACTACGTGCCATTCACTGAAAGTGTGCATGAGCATTACTGAACTATATCATATTTTATCACATTTATCTAGTCTAAATTAGGACAATTGTTATCCTAGAGTGCAGGTCTGGCTGAAGCAGGAACCATCCCACTACCTCAGCTATAAGCAGTCACCATGGAGGGTATGCCATTATCAGTGCTATGCTTTAATTAGCTGTTTCAATGTCCATGCAAATTAAAGCCCAGCATAAGCAGAACTTGTATGCAATGTTCCACTAGGCTGTCAAATGTCCTGCTCGTTTTATGGGTGCAAGAGGACCTACAATAGTCTCTAAGCAGATAATGTGATGGTTTGTTGTTGTTTGGCTAGCTCGTGCGTCTGCTCGATTGATTGTTTACGTTGGTGAGATGTTCTGTTAGTTTGGATCAGCTGATTGCTTATTGTTTAATGCTCAATGGATTGCTTATTGTTCTTATTGTTTATTGATCAAGTGCATGCTATTCTACTATTTGCTTTTAAATCGAATGTGTTGTTCCTCTTGCGCACCCAGATTAGAATTTACTACGTGCCATTCACTGAAAGTGTGCATGAGCATTACTGAACTATATCATATTTTATCACATTTATCTAGTCTAAATTAGGGCAATTGTTATCCTAGAGTGCAGGTCTGGCTGAAGCAGGAACCATCCCACTACCTCAGCTATAAGCAGTCACCATGGAGGGTATGCCATTATCAGTGCTATGCTTTAATTAGCTGTTTCAATGTCCATGCAAATTAAAGCCCAGCATAAACAGAACTTGTATGCAATGTTCCACCAGGCTGTCAAATGTCCTGCTCGTTTTATGGGTGCAAGAGGACCTACAATAGTCCAGAAGCACTGAAAAATCATCTTCAGGACCATCAAAAGAACACTGCCCAGTCTCTTCCAGGTATAACTAACCCCATACTTGCAGGGCCTGCAACTGTGCCCCTTGCCATTCTAAATCCTGCTTCAACCCAAAATCTTCCTTGCCAACCAGAATCTCCCTACAGCTCCTTTCCACCCACTCTGTCTCCTGTTAACCCAGCCTTTCAGGCAGATCTGGGCCTACAGCAGCAGCAGAGGTCTCCTAGGTCTGGTCCTCCCAGTCTGCCCGCTTCACCGCCGCTGCCATCATCACCGGGATCAAACGCAGTCTGGAGGAAGAACCAAGGTGAATGAATCTCACAAATCTTTCTTCTGTGAGTGAGGAAAGCCGACTTAAAGAAAGTGTCATTGCTCACAATGGGTTTCATTCACTAACTGTGCGTACGCATGAATTTGTGCGTGAGATCTGATCATGATTCATCAATAATTTTCATATTAAAACTTCTAAATGTAATTTTAAATTCTAAATGTATTGAAAAAATGTCTAAAAAGAAAAAACAAAAACACGTTAGCATGACATTCTATAAATAGATACACAACTGGTCAAGAGTTTGGAATAATAAGAAAAATGGAGTTTGGATTTTTTAAAAATGTTTTTGAAAGAAGTCTCTTTTGCCCACCAAGACTGCTTTTATTTGATCAAAAATACAGTACAAACAGTAATAGTTGTCATAAATATCATTAATGTTTTCTATTTGGATATATTTTAAAATGTAATTTATTCTTGTGATGGTAAAGCTGAATTTTCAGCATCATTACTCCAGTCTTCAGAGTCACATAATCCTTCAGAAATCATTCTAATATGCTGATTTGGTGCTCAAAAAACATTTATTGTCAATGTTGAAAACCGTTTTTGTGGGAAACAAATATTTTTTTACATGATTCTTTGATGAATAGAAAGTTTAATAGAACAGCATTTATTTAGCATTTTAATCTTTTGTAACCTCATGAATGTCTTTACTGTCACTTTTGAAAAATGTCATATGTTAATGTTTTTTAAATAATTCATATTAAAAACAATCAAAAATAAATTATGCAAAAACTACTTACCCCAAGCTTTTGAACAGTAGTGTATCATGATTTCTACAAAAATATGAAGCAGCAAAAACTGTTTTCAACATTGATAATAATAATAAATGTTTCTTGAGCACCAAATCAGCATATTAGAATGATTTCTGAAGGATCATGTGACACTGAAGACTGGAGTAATGGCTGCTGAAAATTCAGCTTTGCCACCACAGGAATAAATGTTGTTTTAAAATATATATTAAAATGGAAAAAAGTTATTTTAAATTGTAATTATATTTTAAAATATGACTGTTTTTACTGTATTTTATTTTTTTTTTTAAATGCAGCCTTGGTGAGCATAACAGATTTTTTCAAAAACATTATCAAATTGTAATTATTCCAAACTTTATTTTTCCCAGATAACTAACCTTGGGCATGCATTTCACTCATTTAGAATAATCCAAATTCATTCAACAAGGTAATGAACACAAGTATTCAAGTACTTGTGTTCACAAGTACAATTCATTTGCGTATGCACTCGTTGTGAACTAGGCAGACATTTTTGATGAGAAGTTCTCTTTTGCACATAAATATGAATAATCCACAGAATTATTATTGAATGAGACCCAGTGTTCCTTAAATCATCCTACATTTTAGACCCTGTTCACCTGTGTATTTTCCAGTTTGCTCAACTGATCTCACCTGCTTATCAACAGGTGTGAGTCCTTATGAAAGGGAATTTGTAAGTCACTTGGGGGGGGAAATGCCTAAGCCATGGCCGCTTTGAGTGAACCGTGTTTTGTCATGTTGTACTGTCCTGCCAGACCCGCCTGGGCCCCTTTTGCACAGATGGAACTCTCCGAGCAGTCAGAGTTTAAATAGAGGTGAAGTACAGGTGAGGCACAGAGAATCCACACACACATTGCTTGAGGGAACAATCAGATCTTCCTTCAAATGATGCTTTAGATGCTAATCCTCCTCCCCTTCCCCTGCTCTAACTGGGCTCAGTGTTTCCCTGGTTGTGCCATCTAGCTGTACAACTCGGTCCACTCTCATCTGATCCTAAACGCATATGTCTGGGTGCTTCACTAACATGTAATAAAACATCAGAGAGTGTGCTTTCAGGGCCAGTGCTCCTTTACTTCACTTTTTCCCTTTCCCATTAGCATTTTGCAAAAATCAGGGGATCATTTCTGGCAAGTGATGGTGCTGTATCATCATAATTGACCATGTGTGGAGAAGTTGACAGCTCTTGCTAATTCCAACACCTTTGTGCCCATGTTCATCTGTCTAAACTGGGTTCATTGATGCTTTTCATTGTGTAAATAATATATTGCTCTTGTATATATGAGCCGATGTCAGTGATCACTGGGGTTCTTTTTCCAGCTCAGTCTAATACCTTTACTGGTGAAGGTTTTTCTGTCTGTCTACAACAGGTGTGCCCAAACTCGGTCCTGGAGGGCCGGTGTCCTGAAGAGTTTAGCTCCAACCTGAATTAAACACACCTGAACCAGCTAATCAAGCTCTTATAGGCATACTAGAAACTTGAAGGCAGGTGTGTTGAGGCAAGTTGGAGCTAAACTCTGCAGGACACCGGCCCGCCAGGACCGAGTTTGGGCACCCCTGGTCTACAGACATTCTCAATGAATATAATAGTCTTTGAGTTAGTTTCGATTTTAATGATTCGCCCATTAATTAAATCTGTCAGGTCAGTCCTTCAACTGCCGCATCCTGTGGGAGCACACAAGAGGTCGGTACAGTTGCCTACAATGTGGCCACTGCACCCCAGACCGGGGAGAGATGACCGCTCACATTGAGGGCCAGCACAAGAACCCAGGGGGCAAAGTGAACAGTGATCATGGTATGACTTCTGTACTTCATCGTTTTATTCTAAACATTTTAATGAATGAAGTGCACTTTTTATTTGATCTCATTGCCCAAAAATGACAATTCTCTCATTTACTCACCCTCAAGTTGCTCCAAACCTGTATGAATTTCTTTCTTCTGCCGAACACAAAAGATATTTTGAAGAACGTGGGCAACCAAAGAGTTGACGGTAGCCACTGACTACCATAGTATTTTTTCCATACTAATAGTCAGTGGCTACCGTCAACTGTTTGGTTGAATTTTCATTTTCGGGTGAACTATGAGTCTGCAGATTTTGGTTAGTCAGAGTTCGCAGTTTTCATAGTTCAATTAGGACATTTAAGTAATTTTTATAAACGTGCCTTAGAAAAAAACATTACTGGTGTGCATTTTGAGACTAAATAAAGGCACTGATATATTGTAAGATCAGTCAGAGCAGGTTTCTTTCAGTTGAAACAGCTCAGATTTAGAGTTTAGTCTGGGATTAGGCTTAAGCCTTGTCTGTAAAACTGGGGGATAGTGTATGATGGGCAAAGACTGCTTTTAGTTTCAGACTATGAATCTATCCAGTCAATGGATATTAAGTATTTTCAGCCAATTTTAGAACATGTGGTTTTCATTTGTCATTTGTCTAGGGTTAGGGGCAAATGTTTCTGCATGAGTTTTTTCTTATTGGAAGGATTTGAGTCTGATAATATATAATATGATCCTCAGTTGTTTAGTGTATAATGTCCAAAGTCAGCAAATGCTTTAAAATATGTTCCAATTTTAAGTCATGTAGTGTATGGTTTAAAAGTTGTGTAATGTATGGTGCCCAGTTTATCTCTGTAACCATTTACAAAGTCAGCAAGTATATGATACATAGTTTTTTTAAGATTTAGATTTTTTTAAACTCTTTAGATTTTAAAAGTCTTGCCGTGTAGTGTATTCCAACCTTTAGCCTTTTGAAAATAATTACAGAATATAGGGATGTCATCTCACCAGACTGAACCTTCTGTGTATTTTACAGATACAGAGATTGGCACCGCATCTTTACTGGCTAAGACTTCACTGCAGTCTGAGAACTCAACTTATACACAGCTCTAACATGAAATGAGATGCTAAACCTGCTGATTGACAAAGAACTGTTGTAGTAGCATTTTATACAGAGGGAGAAACTCAATGTTTTCATTTCACAGACAGTGTGGACTTCAAGCATCTGTGGTCTGGATCTGTCCATATCACTATTCAAACGCATGAAGTGCTGCATGCCTTGTCTTCAGTAAGCATTTATGAGTCATCTAGACTAAAAAAATGTCTTGTTAGGTTTCAAGTAATATGGAATGGCATATAAATAAACTCAGTAATATTATGTCACCTACGTTTTTATTTGACCTTTTTGCAGTATCTCCATTAGAGAACAGTATTCAAGAGTGAACAATTTAGTTTTTTTGATCAGTTGTTTTTCTGTAGTGTTTACTACTTGCAAATAAAAACCTCTCGGATAAACTAAATTGTGAAGTGAGTTAATCTAATTTTACTTTGAAATCTTACATGAATATCTGTGGAGGCATGTGTTTCTTAAATGATTTAATAGTCTATACCAGTGGTTCCCAAACCTGTCCTGGAGGCCCCCCTGCCCTGCTTATTTTGTATGTCTCCCTAATCAGACACACCCAAATTAGGTCTTGTAAGTCTCTACTAACGAGCTGATGAGTGGAATCAGGTGTGTTAGATTAGGGAGACATACAAAAGGTGCAGGGCAGGGGGGCCTCCAGGACAGGTTTGGGAACCACTGGTCTATACAATGGTATATATAGTAATCAAATAGAAATAAATACATTGAGAACTGCACGAAAGTGACTGAAAAACTTCCGTAAAATATACAGTGAAGGGTGGAGTGGCTTTAATTATTTGCATAGTGTATTAGCAAATAAATAAAGTAGATGAAAGATGTGGAAGAAAGACACGGGTAGATGAGAGCCATTTTGCTTTTATTTTAAAATCTCTGTGTCGCGGCCACTTGTTCAAACTGTTCAGTTTCTCCCTTCACACTCCCATCAGAGTGTGTTGCGAGGATGCACATTCAATCTACTTCAACGCTTTTGTAAATAGATGAAACAACCGGAACATAGGCAACAATGGAGAACATGGTAATAAGACTTTACTGACTCTGCCAGACAGCCAGTAGTAAGGAATATGCATGTTTTTTTAATCAATAAAGCATATCAATTGAAAGACGCGAGGCCAACGTTTCTGTGAAGGTGGTCAGGATGCTAACTTAGCCCGCTAGTCTTTTTTTTTACGAGGCTAAAAGCAGGAAACCCGCGGAATTACATCAGTGTTTTATGAACATTTTTGTTGTGACGAAGATATGCTTACAGAAACCAATATCCTTTTATAAACCTCAGCGTTTGGCTTATAGGACAGACCGACTCTTGAGTTCCAGCACTCACTAGCTGCCCAGCTAGCCCGGACCTGTCTCAAAACCTAGTGAACTCCCTACATAGACAGCATTTTGGGCGCCTTGGGAGCGCGCGAGCGTTCGAACGCTTCCAAGATTAAACATGCTGTCTAGGTAGGGTGCTCACTAGGATGAGACACCAGCAGGAGGAAATTCTTCAATTTCAGGGTTGGACGGATGAGTAATGTTGCCTTGTATATTAAAAGCAAAGCTTAGACTCTAAATATTGCGTGTCAGAATATTCAATCTGCTGTGTGCATCTGTAAATGATTAAAGAAAAGTCTAGCTCTTATTTGACATGCAAGTGTAAAATGAAATTCTGCAATGGCTTTGAAGTTTAAGTAACTACATGGATATAAATAATCACAATTAATTAATTAAACAATGAATTTTAATAAATAAATACCTCAGAGGTCTGGTCAGTACAGAATGAGGACTGATTCAGTAACATAATTGAAATATAGTATATATGTTACGTATATTAATATACTATGGGATGTTGATTTACCTACAGTGTTCAAACTTTAAAAACTACTACACTTTTTTACATTTTATATCTATCTAGATAGCCGTCCATCTGTCTATCTATCTCTCTCTCTGTCTGTCTGATAGACTACATAGCTTTAAAACTTTGAAATGTCAAGGTTTTAAAACTACTGGCCAGGCTTTCTCAAGCCAGCATAAAGTATGAATTGACCAGCTTTTTTATCTAGTTATTTTTGACATGCACGTCTTGTGTTGTTTAGTATTATGCAGTCACTGTAAAAATGCTTTAAGTACAGCTAGGATACAAACTCAGCCAACATTGGCGAGGAATTTATTAACCACTGAGCTAACGCACACAAGCCTTTCAGTCATTTTGTCTCCATCCATACCAAGAAAAGTTGTAAACAGTAAAGCATCACACACATGTAGAATGTCAGAGGACTGTGAATTTCCATCTCTAGCTGTCAGAGAGCAAAAGCTGGTTGATTTCTCACAGATGTAAGCTGTTGATATAACACTGGTGTCGAGAAGTTGGTCAAGAGCTTCTTTGTCTCACTCAGAGTTATACGTGTCACTCACTGATGAAGTATTGCAATCTTTTCTTCTACCCCCCCCCTCAGTTCAACAGTACTACAGTTGTAGGACTCATATTCAGAATAGAGAAGACTGACAGATGAGTTATTTTTGACATGCACGTCTTGTGTTGTTTAGTATTATGCAGTCACTGTAAAAATGCTTTAAGTACAGCTAGGATACAAACTCAGCCAACATTGGCGAGGAATTTATTAACCACTGAGCTAACGCACACAAGCCTTTCAGTCATTTTGTCTCCATCCATACCAAGAAGTTGTAAACAGTAAAGCATCACACACATGTAGAATGTCAGAGGACTGTGAATTTCCATCTCTAGCTGTCAGAGAGCAAAAGCTGGTTGATTTCTCACAGATGTAAGCTGTCGATATAACACTGGTGTCGAGAAGTTGGTCAAGAGCTTCTTTGTCTCACTCAGAGTTATACGTGTCACTCACTGATGAAGTATTGCAATCTTTTCTTCTACCCCCCCCCCTCAGTTCAACAGTACTACAGTTGTAGGACTCATATTCAGAATAGAGAAGACTGACAGATGACTTCTGCTTTCCTCTTGTTTCAGTGCACTGTGCAGGTGAAACTGGAGCTGGGACACAGAGCCCAGTTAAGGAAGAAAGTCACTACCGAGGGCTTCACACATGACTGGATGGTGTTTGTTCGGGGCCCAGAGGCATCTGACATCCAGCACTTTGTGGAGAGAGTTGTCTTCCACCTTCACGACAGCTTCCCAAAACCCAAGAGAGGCAGGTTTTAATTTGAGTCAACTTCGTAACACTGTGACTTCATAGAGTACTCACAGCCATGTAGGTTTAAGTCCCTTTACATCAGAATTAAAGAAACCATTTGTGTGTATGCCCATTTTCTTCTGTTGAGTTATCATGTCTAATCTGCCTGTTTAGCTCATGCTGTTGCCCAAGCTAATATACTTTGTAGTTCCACCAAACGACTATATATCTGTCTCTATTATAGATCAGTGATTCAGATCTAAATGTAAGATTTATGTTTATGAATTGCATATAACATTTCTATCTATTTGGATTACAGAGTTTTTTAAGTCATGCAATGAAGCAAATGCACACCTTTGTTAGAGAAAGAACTTAAAGAAGACATATAAATGCACTCTTATTTAACCTTCTTTTTATTATCAACATTTCGGCAACAAGCCTTTATCAAGGTACAGAGTTTTATCATAAGCTTAATGTAATGCATATTTGTCAGACATACAATGAAACGGGTAGGATTTCTCCTCTTGTTATTAACCATTTGCATCTATTTTATTTGATTTAAATAATAATATTTTCAAAATGCATTTACTCAAATTGCTTAGAATTAGCATAAATCTGTTCTTTGTGAAAACAATTAAATGTATTCAGTTAAAAGTATTAACGTGGTTAAATATGGCTAGCTGTGGAACAAGCAATATTGAGCTAAAATGTATGAGACTGAAGCAAATTGGATTTATTGATGATAAATATATAAACCTAGTTATTGTGTTTTTAAAACGCATTCAGTTTATTAGTACCCATTTCATTTTTGTAAGAGAGACAAATATGTCTCACAAATTCTGTCATTATTCATAATTTATACCTCATGTCAGTCTAAACCCGGACTTACTATTTAATAATTAAGATATTATTAATGCAACCTGAGTGGTTTCTGTCCCTCTATTGAAAGTCCAAAACTTAAAAGATCAAAAAAGGTTATAAAGGCATCTTAAAATGAATCCAAATTAATTGAGTAATTTAATTCAAATCTTGTAAAGAGATATGATTATTTTATATGATGAACAGAATTAATTTAGGCTTTTATTTGCATATAAACAATGGTGAACTATCCCTTCAATTCCTTGTAGGTATGTTTCACGAATGAACGTTCAGCTATTAAACCAATTTTTTTTGTGTCATGTCTGTGATTCGATGTTTATTTGCCACAAAGTAAAAAAGCTGGACGAACATCCTCTAAGTGTTGTGATTTCATTCATTTTTGCCAGGTGTTGTATTTGAAGGTGTGTCATTTTTTGATGTTACTTTCTCCTATCCCAGTTAAATGTGCAAAGACAATTATAAGTTAGCCGTTTGTAGGTTGAGTTCCCAAAATGTGTAAACACTGTGTCTCGGGTGCTTTCAGAATATCTCCCTATTTGTTTGAGTGGTCTGATATGTCGACCTCTGGCTAAACCAATGATGTGGTTTGGGGGCGGGGCTACCAGATTATAGGAGTGCTGTGGAAACCTGTTCGGAAAAAAAATGGTTATTTTTGCAATTCCATTGTGTCATTAGTGGCAAAGAAATAGTACACTTCACCATATTGTAGTATGTACATGTAAATAGTACATTCTAGTGTCATATTTCTTTTTCAGGTGCAGATATTAATATTTGTGTAGATGTTAACTATACATCTTCACTTTGTTTTCTTTTTTTATTTCACAGTTTGTAAAGAACCCCCATATAAAGTGGAAGAGTCAGGCTATGCTGGTTTTCTCATGCCTATAGAGGTCTATTTCAAAAACAAGGTGAGCACATCCCATATCGACAGCAGTATCTGCATTTCTTTAACTTTGACATGAATAACTGTCATTTCAAGCAAAATGTAAGAAAAGTTAAGCACAGTGTTGTACTCAGTCTTTATAGATGTGTGATGGTGTGTTATGTTTAAGCGGTTTGTTGCCAGCATTGGAAAAGTGTTGTGACGAAGAGTTTTGCAATTCAGTAAAGGTAAAGGTCACACAACTAGGTGAACTAGTTGGGAACTGGGAGCTAACAGATTTTATAGACACGTTAACAGAAAATTGGCATGCAGCTATTGAACTACAGAGAACTTGGAGGGGGTGTAAATGGTAAGAATATGTACATTTGTATGTCACTTTAAGACTTCTGTTTCGTATCATTATCATTTTGTATATTTACTTTTCCAGAATCTGTAGTGGAATATTAATGGGGGTTTTCCATTTTCTCTCTTGTTTCCTGTAACGTAATCAACCAAAGAGCGTACTTTGATCTAACTTTACTGTAAATGTTACACATACTGCTAGAATGAGGTTCAGGTTTGATACTGATGTTCATACTTTTATCAACACAATTTCTTTCAATCTTTTTTTAATCTATAAAGCCTGAGCATGCTTGTCTCTTCTATCACAGGAGGAGCCTAAAAAGGTGTGCTTTAATTATGACCTTTTCTTGAACCTGGAGGGCAACCCACCTGTCAACCACCTGCGCTGTGAGAAGCTCACATTTAACAACCCCACACACGAGTTTCGACGCAAGCTGGTCAAGGCTGGTGGGGTGAGTGGGACTGTTTGTCTTTGCTTTTTCTGTACCTCTACAATCAGCTCTTTTCAATGGATTCTCACTCTCTCTCTTTCTGTTCGGATGTTATTCTTGTCCCAGGCTGTGGTTATTCCTGAGGGAGCAGAGATGATGCCAAGGCCGAGTCCAGATTATCCAATGCTGCCTACTATTCCACTCTCCGCCTTCTCAGACCCCAAGAAGATCAAGTCCTCTCATGCAGTAAAGGTTAGTAATAAAGTCATTCTTTGGTCAGTAAGTTATTAAAATTATTTTCAAAATGTATTTAAAGTGTTTAAGATGTTCAATATCCTATATGTTTTTGCTTAAAGGGAAAAAATTAACATTCTATCACCATTCTTCCCGTAGTTAGATTTTTACGTTATGCAGATTTTTCAGTCCCGTTCCAGTATGATTCTATCCCACACTGGTGTGTGTCATAGGCTGTATTTTACAATTCCCACACAGATGACACAGCAGGCAAAAGGAAGGTGCTTTCCCTTGCTGAGGCCGAGTCCAGATTATCCAATGCTGCCTACTATTCCACTCTCCGCCTTCTCAGACCCCAAGAAGATCAAGTCCTCTCATGCAGTAAAGGTTAGTAATAAAGTCATTCTTTGGTCAGTAAGTTATTAAAATTATTTTCAAAATGTATTTAAAGTGTTTAAGATGTTCAATATCCTATATGTTTTTGCTTAAAGGGAAAAAATGAACATTCTATCACCATTCTTCCCGTAGTTAGATTTTTACGTTATGCAGATTTTTCAGTCCCGTTCCAGTATGATTCTATCCCACTCTGGTGTGTGTCACAGGCTGTATTTTACAATTCCCACACAGATGACACAGCAGGCAAAAGGAAGGTGCTTTCCCTTGCTATCACATTCAGCTGTGAACTTTAAGTACTGTAGGCAAATAACATTCTGTACTTTTAAAAATTAAATACATTTGATTAACCATTAATTACAGAATGTTAATATTTTGGGTGAGCTATTTGAACTTGAAGTTTCCGTAAATAAGGTTTTGAGTGGTGCCTCTCGATACAAAGCTCACTACCACAGTAGTATTCTGGGTGGATATGTAACTGCTTCTGAGGGGCTGTTTACACGACAACGTTTTCAAACTTCAAAACTTTTTATGCGTTTTGACTGTTCGTTTACACCACAATGACGTTTTGGGGACTGAAAACGCATATTTTTGAAAACGGCACCGTTATCGTTTCCGTGTAATCACCCAATATGGGAATCTTTGAAAAAGGTGACGTCATGCACGTGTGTAGTACGTGTTAGGTATGTAGACATGCACAGTACGTGTCAATTTTAAAGGCAAGCACGAACAAGCATACACAACAATGGCGGAGTACATGGTACTGTTGTTGCTGCTAAAGAGTTTGGTGTGGATTTACTTCACCAATATTACAACCAACAGCGGAGACGCATCATATACAACCACAACATATAATTTTCACTTCCCTACAAGTACTGTTTACTAACAAGGTGACAGCGCCAACTACTGGCCTGGCATACGTAATACAGCGTTTTTGGCCGTTTTCGCGGATATGTGTAAACGTGAATCGTTTTGAAAATGTTGTTGTGTATACGTGAAACTTTTTAAAAACGCAAGGGAAACACATCGTTGTCATGTAAACATAACCTGAGTATGTATTCAAAGATCAGTCATTTTAAAACTTTTATTGTAGGAGTCGAGTAAAGATGGAGGAAGTGGGAGCAGCAAAGGCCGTGACAGCGCCAACTACTGGCCTGGCATACGTAATACAGCGTTTTTGGCCGTTTTCACGGATATGTGTAAACGTGAATCGTTTTGAAAATGTTGTCGTGTATACGTGAAACTTTTTAAAAACGCAAGGGAAACACATCGTTGTCGTGTAAACATAACCTGAGTATGTATTCAAAGATCAGTCATTTTAAAACTTTTATTGTAGGAGTCGAGTAAAGATGGAGGAAGTGGGAGCAGCAAAGGCCTCAAAGCCCATAAGGCAACCAAAGAGCACCGAGAGCACACACGAAAGGATTCAGAGAGCAAGGCCACGTCTAGAGAGAGCGACCGTGAGAGTGGCAAGTCTTCACGAGACCAGTCGTCATCCTCTTTTTCAAAGAAAGCCCCAGATGGCAGAGGAAAAGTTGAAGAGAAAACAGTGCCCAAAGCAGCATTCAAAGAGCCCAAACTCACAGTCAGAGAGTCCAAGATGGATGGCATGTCTCCAAAAGGTGGAGGAGCAGTGACAGGCGGAGGGGGACAGCTGGACACTCGTGTCCCGAGCAAGCGACCCACGACTGCCACAGAGTCTCCAAAGCTGAGTACCAAGAAACAGAAGAGGATAGGCTCTGAGGGCATGAAGGGGCCTGTGAGTGGAGGCTACAGCAGCAACTCTCCCCGCATTACCTCAACAACACCCTCCACGTACCCTGAGAAGAAAACCCCTAAAGATAAAGGCCACTGGGCAAAGATGAAACCAGAGGTGCAGGAAGTGAAAAGGCAGCCAAACTCCGACGAATCCAACTCTGAAGATGAAGCCTCTTCCAAATCAGAGGTATGTTTTGGTATTTCGATCAGCAGAACATGGATTTGAATGGACTTGAATGTAATGAAGCTCAAGGATGTTGTTTATTTAGCGGTCGGCTCCATCCAGTCCATCTAGTTCCAGCTCCAGCTCCAGCTCTGATTCTGACTTTGAGCCGTCGCAGAAGCAAGGCCAAGGTACTGAGTTTAATCATGAATTGTATGATCAGTAGTGTGTCCCCTCATTGAGTTTGGTTGAACGTGATGATTGTGTCCAGGGTCACTTCGTTCTATGGTGGAGGATATGCGCTCTGAAGGCTCTGATGATGACAGCAGCTCTGAGGTTGAGACGCCCATGAAGGCGACTCCACCGAACCAGGACTCTCGGTCTGTGCCAAGGACTTTGTATTTGATCTAATTTGGTCTTGTTTGAATTTCAATTCAATTTTCTTAAAAAGGAAACATGAAAATCAAGACAAATTTCTGCACATTAATATTACCATAGTCTTGTTGTACTGAATCCAGTTTATATTCCTTTCATAAGTTCATTTTCATGTTTCCAGTTTAAGCATGGACAGTGAGAGTGATGTCAATGAGGAGTCCCGTCCTCCCAGCCAGGAAGCCCCCTCACCTCTACCCAAACTCAGCTCAGCAAACCTAAAGGTAAGATTGGCATTGCATTGCAATGAAACTTTGGACCGGTTTATACACTGAAAATAAATTGGTGCAAGATTTACTTTGAAACAATTTTCACTTGGAAATTGCTAGTAAATTTCACAAATAATTACAAAGAAATGGCAAGTAACACATGGAACTGAAAATTAAATTTTAAATAAGAAAGACTGGAATAGTATTTTTGTGTAAAATATGCTCGAATAATCTAAAAAAAAAAAAATTGTTTATATTTGAATTTGATTTTAAATAGTTTGTATCCTTTGTCAGATGTTAGGAAAAAAGAGCCCAGATTCTTGCACCCGTGAGAAGGTGCTCAAGAGGGGATACGACAAGGTAGGAAGGGTAAATAACTGAATCATACTCATCCGTGGCTAAAATACAGAATTGTATTGCACATAAAACTACACTAGTTAACATTTTGAAGTGGATCAAAATGCATTCTTGTCTTAGGACAACTTTGATGAACCTTTTTGATTCACTTCAAATGTTGACTACTGTACAATGGAGGTTTTAAATGAGTGATCTGATTACAGGCTTATACAGAGGAGCTTGTGGACCTTCATCGCAGGCTGATGGCTTTGAGAGAGAGGAACATTTTACAGCAGGTAAAATGAACTTTTCTCTTTATTTGGGTGTATTTTAAGTGATTCTTAAGTTAGGGAAATGTTTCTGTAATTAGCAAAAAAAAAAAAA
>NW_015505300.1:1645721-1663546 GCF_001515645.1 Sinocyclocheilus grahami | reverse complement strand
CTTAAATGATTTTAGCAAATGGCTGCAATATAACAAAGAGTGAAAAATTTAAGGGGGTCTGAATACTTTCCGTACCCACTGTATATATATATATATAAATCCAAAACCTGAAAAATGCCATTATCATGCATTATACCAAATTCCATTTGAATATTGATCAATGTCTTCATCAGATCCTTTTTTCAGGACTTAAAAAATATTAACGTACACTACTGTTCAACAGTTTTTAATGTTTTTGAAAGAATTCTCTTTATGTTCACCAAGGCTGCATTTATGTGATCAGAAATGCAGCAAAAACTGAAATCTTGTGAAATTTTATTATAATTCAAAATATCTGTTTTCTATTTTAATATATTTTAAATTTTAATTTATTCTTTTGATGACAAAGCAAAAACCATTACTCCAGTCTTCAGTAAGATCCTTCAGGAATCATTATAATATGTTTTGTTGAAAACCGTGATAATTGTTTTTCAGGATTCACAGATGAGTAGAAAGTTTAAAATAACAGCATTCGTTTGAAATAGAAAGGTTTTGAAGCAATGTAAATGTCTTTACTTTCACTTAAGATCAATTGAATGCATTCTTAAGAATTGCAGGTAGTGTCTCTCACTGTAGAACACCTGATATGTGTGTGGTTCATGACGCTTTTGTCAGCTTTCAGGAGTGATGTTTGCTGCTTTTTGGTTGACATATGCATTTGTGTTTTGTTTTTTTTAGATTGTGAACCTCATTGAGAAGACTGGCCATTTCAACATCACCAATACAACCTTTGACTTTGACCTGTTCTCCTTGGATGAGTCAACTGTACGTAAACTCCAGAGCTGCCTGGAAGCCACATCCACATGACACAAGGAAGCTGCTCGGCCGTGATTTTCAAGAGTGTGAGACTGTTCAAACTGACTGGGGGCAGAGGGAAAGGTATTGAAAGCAACATACAAATGCACAGGAACAAACAAAAAAAAACTTTATACTGTAATAGAAATAAGCAAACAAAAGAACCAGGGGCTTAAAGGGGCGGTATTCAGGGTTTATCTAATAACAGCACTGCACATTGCACTAAGAAACAAACTGTTGGCACAATACTGTCCAAAATGGACAGGATCTCGCATAGGAACCGTGGAAGAGATACCGTATTACAAGTAGGTACATTTCAAGACTGGTTTTGCACCAAAGCTGTAACACTGGTGGAAAGGATCCTTCACTCGGGCCTTTATGCAGGGGCGATGACTGAAAGACTGTGTCCCCTCTGTACCCTGTCACTCTTCTGCTCCACGTACATCAACCACTCAGCACAGCTTGGTGGCGTGGAAAGAGCCCAACTAGATCAATCCTTATCAGCATACTGTTTGTGTCTGCATAGCTTTGTAGCCCCATGTGTTGAATAAAGTAATACTCTCAAGCTTTGGTGATAGATGCTCCCTCAGATCAACTAAAGGGGAAAAGCTATCTGCCTTTGTAGTGCCTTTTTAAAATATCATGTTTTTAATTATAATTGTTTGTGAGTCTCTCATTGGTCTTTGGATGACCACGAATGATCTGTCAACATTAATATGCCTGAAATTGACATTCCAGGCCCTTTAAACACAGTTTAATACCTGTCCGGAGAGAACACGTTATGCATGTGTGATCTGAGAAGGTCTTGTGCATTATTCTATGTTACTTGATGGTCAGCAACATGAAGTCAATTTGTTACGCATTTACAGTTCTTTTTGTAGTTTATTTAAGTAACTGCACTTTTTCTGGTCACTTCAGTGCTTTGTAATTATCTGATAACGATATTTATGATTATTTTCTTTTTTTTTAGAAATGACTCATAAGGTATTTGGGCTATTAGCAGCCGCGACTGTTTTGATTCATAAAACTAATTATTTTATCATATAAAAGAAAGGTGTATGGGTGTTTACTGGTCTGTATTTTACATTAGACTACATGTGTGGTTTAACATCTACATGATGAACCCTAAACTCACGAGCCCATCCAGGAACAAAAGCTGCTCGATTTGGTGTCCTGACAATCGTCAATGTTACAATCAGCAGCGTTCAGAAATAATACAGCCAGTTTAAATGCGTTTACTTTGCTATCAGGTGGGGTTGATTTCGCATTTGTCGTTAAATTAAAGGTTATTTAACCCTAGTAAACGTATTTCACTGAGATGACACTGTTGAGAGAAGGACATTGCTATTTTATATGTGTGAATATAACGTTACCTATAAAAATACCTTCACTTCGGGTTATTTTGTGGTTTATTTAACTTAATTAATTGTTTTTGGGTTTATAACATACTGCATGAAAGGTAACCGTCTGAACACAAGATACTGACTGTATGGTTTGGTACACCATTTCTCTAATGTGAGCATTTCAGATATCTAGTAATAACCTGCAGCCAAAGTGATGTAGTTTTTTGTTTAAATTAAAACACATTTATTTCTATTCTTAAACGCATTCATTCGCGATTGCATGCTGCATTATGTCCTTTTTACTCTCTGATTTTTCAGGAATAACTTGAGAGGTTGTGACGATGAGTTCTCAGCAGTATCCACATCCAGGACTCCCGTCTGGCCTGGGACAAGGACAAACACCAGGCAGCAACACTACAGGATTTCCAGGAAGTCAGAAGAACACAGGTTTTAGACACATTGACTAATACAGACTAATATAAAGAACTAGACTGTAATGTTAGTGAATGCTTAATAGATCATAAGTACATTTTAGTTATATACACTGTAACAGTTGCCAATATCAAAAGTCACATAAAGAAAATGAAGGGGGCTCAATCACCATTGAATAACATATTTGAATACCCTTTTTAGAAGAGCATACAACTTCAAATTCAAACATCACAAACGTCTGGACCATATTTCATTTAGCAGTGTTATCAATCTTTTCATACTTGGAGGCAAAACTGTTTTAAAGTCCTACCAACATTAAAGTCCTGAGTTACCACAAATGGCAAAGGTTCATCACAGCATTGCAGATGTTAGAAGGATAAAATCCAAGATCATCCAAAATGGTAGTCCGTAAAGAAGTTTAGAAGAAATTCCAAAGTTAAAGTGAATAACAAATCAGAAACTTTGACCAGTTGAGATGCCCTCAAAAATTTAAGTGGATACAAAAACCCTTAGGACAAAACAACAAACAATACAATATGAGGTTTAGCAAGCAAAGTACATTTTCCACTATAAAACCTCTGATAATGATTAGGGGTGTGCACAAATATTCTATCTGTAATTATTATTAGAAAAATAAAAACACAATTCAAATTTGACCATGTGTTGCTTTGCTGGCCATAAATGCAGGGAATCCATGATCAGTCCTAAGCACTCAAACTAAAAGTCAGTTATTACCAGCACTGGGTGGCGCTGTGGAGTGTGTTATCAAGTTGATTGTATTTGATCACAGAATGTGCAAAGTTTGGAATTACTCAAAATGATCTTACAAAATGGAATTACTTTTGATCAAATGAATTAGTGAAACTGAGCTATCATAATATCACCACCACAATGAGAAATCACATGAAATCCAAACAGTCGAACTGAGGAAAGACAGCTGTCCATCACTGCATTCATGACTGCAGGTAAGCGCAGCTGTACTCCGAGTGAGCCGAGAAGAGAGCTTATCTGATAGCGAAATGATCTTGAGGTTTAAGAACAGAAAACACAAAGTGATGAAAGAAACTTTGTTTAGCACACCATTATCTTTGTGTCTCTGGAACATCTGTGCCGGCGCGCATTCTTGCTGTTATCAGACTGCGGAGCCAACTTTCATGTGGATATTATTGTTTTTCTCAACATTAACATGATGTGAGACAATAAAAACACGATAAACCTCGGCCCACTCGAGTGTATGTACGTTCTGTACTGGTCTGCTTTATTTTTTCTGTTTGCTCCACTTGAGCTTGAATGCTTTTGTTCTTTATATATATATATATATATATGACTCTCATTACTGAGAGTTAAATTACCACTTATTTTAAGCATAGAAGTCAGGTAACATCTTACTGAATCCACTGGTCCCGATTCGGGTGATTGTCCTTGACATGATGCAATAATGATCTTAAGAGTTCTATTCACCCTTTCTGTCAGGTTAGTCTGCGGGTGGTATACAGTGGTGAGTTTTTGACTTGCACCCCGTTGTCTGCAGGTAGCGTTTAGAAGTTTGGACATAAATTGTAGTCCTCGGTCTGACACCAAATATGTAGGTACCCCCCCATTGAGTAAAGATCTCCTTGATAAGAATGTTAGTTATCAAATGTGTCTTAGCTGACCGTGAAGGGAATACCTAAACCCACTTGCTACAGTAATCCACAGTGACCAGCAAATACTTGTTCAGCTTCATGCTCCTTGGAAACTGGGCCCATAAGATCAGTGCCAACAATATATATCCAGGTTCTTTTACAGGAGTAGATTGAAGGGTTCCAGAAAGTTTGGATATACGTGGATTGTATTGCTGACAGACTTGTATTGCTGACAGATTACGTTTGCAGTAATCCAATGCATCTTGCTGAATTTCTGGCCAATTCGTACATGACATTGAGTAGTCAACGCAATGTTTTCATGCACCCAAGATGCCTGCTCAAAGGATTATCATGTGTAAACTGGAGAAATTGCTGCCGTAGATCCTTTGGGATGATGACTTGCAAAGTATGCCCCTTTTGACCATCAGGAATACATCTGAACAGAAAGCTGTTTTGTACAACATAGTGGATACGTTGGGGGTCGATAGGGTTAAACTTCTCTTCATCCCACAGATGCTGCAATGATTCATCACCATTCTGGTCAGCCATGTTCTTCCCAGTTAATCTCCATTCACATCTTTTGCTTGGCATACTGCAACACATCCCAGTGCCTCTTATTCAAGCATTGCAAGGGACAGTGAAACAGGCACTACATTACATCTCCCTTTCCGGTACCTCACAGTAAAGTCAAAACCTTGGAGTCTGATAGCCCACCTAGTAAGTCTTGATGTTGGGCAAGGATGGTTGTAAACCCAAGTGAGTGTGGCATAATCTGTAAGGACTTCAAAAAGTCTCCCTTCCAGGTATTGTCGCCACTTTTCCCCAGACCGACCAGACCACAGCAAGGCATTCTTTTTTTAAATGGCAAATAATTTTTTCTTCTCTTTGAAGCAGCCGGGATGCATAGGCAATGACTTCTTCTCCCCTCTCTGACTCATGAGTCAGTCCAGCCCCAAGTCTGATGTCACTCGCATCAGTCTGTACTTTGAATGGTTTACTTGAGTCTGGGGGCATGAGAACGGGGCCTGCAGGGCATCCTTCAAGTCTTCTAAAGAATGTTGGCACTCTTCAGACTAGTTCCATGGTGCACCTTTCTTCTTAAGTGCATGAAGTTGAGCAGCACATTCTGTTTTTTTACTCAATATATGGAATAAAGTGATCATAACACCTAGTAAGACCTAAGAATTGCTCAACTTTAACATTTTTGGGCATAGGAAAATTCCTAACAACATCCACTTTGGAATCCTCTGTATTGTCCCTTCCTCTGAAATTGTGTTATAGAAAAGTCAGTGACTTTCTTACCAATTTACACTTCTTAAGGTTAAGTGTTAGGCCAGCTGATTTCAATGCAGCAAACACCTTCTTTTGATCCTAGAAGTGTTGCTGGATCTCTCTGGAGTATACGACAATGCCGTCTATGTACACAAAACAGCATTTGACTATAAGATCTTGCAGAACTTTATTCATCAGACTTTGTAATGTTGCTCCAGCATTTTCAACTCAAATGGTATACAAACAAACTCATACTGGTTGTACTTGGTAACAAAAGTAGTCTTCTGGGTACTACTCTTGTCCATTGCCACTTGTCAGTATCCACTCCTAGGGTTTTTCGGTACTGAATACTGTAGCTCCATAGACAGACTTTAAGATATCCACACAGAAACGCATTCCTCCATCCTTCTTGGGCACTAGCACTACTGGAGTAGCCCATGGGGATGTAAATGGCTGTATTATAGCTTTACTCAGCATGGCTTTGACTTCTGCATCAATGAAGTTCTGCTTATTGACTGGAACGAAATATGCTCTTTTACGTACTGGGATAGAATTGCTAGTTATTATCTGGTGCTTAATGATCAAGGTTTTAAAACTTAAATATATAAAAAATTGGTCTCTTATGGCTCGTTTCCACTGAGTGGTACAGTACGGTACGCAATTATTTACATTTCCACTGTTAGAAGTTGTGAATGGTACCAAAATAGCAAACCGTACCGTACCACTTTTTTGGTACCCTTCCGTTGGGGTACCTAGCACAGCAAAGGGTACCAAAAGGGTGGAGATAAACTCATCGCAGAACGTTGATTGGTTGACTAGAATCGTCACTTTTGCGTGATACAAGGGGATAAAGCTTCTCCTTCACTCATTCCGCTCTGCTGTCCATGAGTTGTAGGGCTTATTTACATCAGAGTGCGCAAACACAAAAAAATATAACCGTGTATTTTATAATTTTATATTTTCACACAGACAATAGCTGTTTCTCAATATGCGTTCTGTTCTTGTGGACTTGTGAAACGTCATTGCCCAAAAACACGCGTAATTTTCTAAATATTACTGTTATTGTGTCATAATTTATTTTTAAGAGTTTTTCAGGCAAGAATGTAATTGTTTAAAACTCAAATCTGCTGTTTATTTATAAAGATAGCACATTTTCAATAGGCGCTATGTCGATTTCAGAGCTCCAGGCAATCACCGGGTGCTCAGAGCTCATGTATCTGCCTAGAGCAGCCTTAGCTCTGCTAGTCCTTCCAACATTTGCCGCTGGGTCTGATGTCTCTGTAGTGATTAAACATGAGATACAATTAGTTTAGAGTAGGCTATATTTAACAGGCATTCGTGGTCTCATGAATCTATTATTTGTTCCTGGTCATATCGTTTTGGCTGAGCACACAGTTATGTTTAATTTTATATAATTATTTTGAACTTTACCGTAGTACAGTGCTTTGTAGCATAGGCCTACGTTTGACTGAATTGTTTGCTTTTATCTTTATTTCCTCTAATATAAGCCTCTTATACTTTTATAATGGCTATTATTGTTAATTAAAACTGACATTTAACAAAAAGAGGCAGAGTTGTGCTTATTGTCGCGCTTTATCGTCGAGTGCTACTTTCTGGCATTCACCATGCCTACCAAGTAGGGGTACTATTGGCAGTGGAAAAGCAAGCCTGATCAGGGTTACCCGTACTGTACTGAACTGTACTGTACTGTACCGTACCGTACCGCTCAGTGGAAATGAGCCATAAAAGTACTAGAGCAAGCTTGATGATCTTCAGGAATATTAGGCACCGATTACCTGTGGCTGCTGCTAAACTCTTTATGCATACAATGATCCTCCCTCATTTATCTTACTGTGCTACAAGTTGGTCTCATACAAATATAGCTACATTAAAACCATTATATACTATTTATAAACAAGCTGTGAAAATCTTAGCTAAAAAGCCAAGGAGTTATCATCACTGCAATATTATAAAAAAGTATAAATTATTGACGTTTGACAATTTTGTATTATTTGCTGATGTGTGTTTGATGTACAAACTATTTCATGATCTTGCACCACCACCTCTTAAACAATGTGTGACTTTCTGTAAGGACAATGTCAGGCAGACTAGGTCATCAGTTAGAGGTGACTGATCAACTCAATTTAAGAAAACTGTTTTTGGACAATCAGCTTTTTCAGTTAGAACAGCAGAAAGATGTAATTTAATACCTGTTTATATTAGAGAGTGTACAACATTTAGTATTTTTAAAACTACGCTTAAAGTATGGCTTAAGGAAAATCAAATATGTGATCATTGACTTGGCTTTGTAATTTAATGTAGTATGATGTGATATTGTATGTGTTATATGTATTCATACAAGTATAACCACGTTAAAACCATTATATACTATTTATAAACAAGCTGTGAAAATCTTAGCTAAAAAGCCAAGGAGTTATCATCACTGCAATATTATAAAAAAGTATAAATTATTGACGTTTGACAATTTTGTATTATTTGCTGATGTGTGTTTGATGTACAAACTATTTCATGATCTTGCACCACCACCTCTTAAACAATGTGTGACTTTCTGTAAGGACAATGTCAGGCAGACTAGGTCATCAGTTAGAGGTGACTGATCAACTCAATTTAAGAAAACTGTTTTTGGACAATCAGCTTTTTCAGTTAGAACAGCAGAAAGATGTAATTTAATACCTGTTTATATTAGAGAGTGTACAACATTTAGTATTTTTAAAACTACGCTTAAAGTATGGCTTAAGGAAAATCAAATATGTGATCATTGACTTGGCTTTGTAATTTAATGTAGTATGATGTGATATTGTATGTGTTATATGTATTGTATTGTTTGTGACTTAATAGTGTAATTTTGTAACAACATTCTGCCCAGGGACTCCAGATGCAAATTAGCTTTATAGCTAACTCTGGCACAACACTGCCACTGTTGTTGTGCGTTGTCCCTGTACAAATAAATGAAATAAACGAAAACTAAAAAAAGCTACGCAAAATCGCGTTCAAAATCGCAGGCGATTCATTGCCGATTATGAACGTGATTTTGTGTAGCTTGTCATTGTGAGCTACGGCTCTGTGTAATAAATGCCGTTCCATCTGAAAGCACGTGCTGGAGATTTACTACTAATCACAGGAGTGGCTTTACTGACGAGATGCGCATGAAAATTGCATTTGATTTTTTTGCACAGCCTTAACTACAACACTTATTCACACGCAATTGCTTTCTCAATATTGCATTCAAACAAATGTAATCTTACAGTGTTACTTCATCTGTACCCGATTTCGAATTAGCAGAAATCTGTAAGAAATGCATCGATCTGTAGGTAAAATAACTGTTATTTTCATCAGAAAAAAATCACACAGCGAAAAGCAGCAATTATGCCTTTTTAAAGGGGTCATATGATGCTATGAGTAGGCTATATTTAACAGGCATTCGTGGTCTCATGAATCTATTATTTGTTCCTGGTCATATCGTTTTGGCTGAGCACAAAGTTATGTTTAATTTTAATTAAACACACAGCGAAAAGCAGCAATTATGCCTTTTTAAAGGGGTCATATGATGCTATGAGTAGGCTATATTTAACAGGCATTCGTGGTCTCATGAATCTATTATTTGTTCCTGGTCATATCGTTTTGGCTGAGCACAAAGTTATGTTTAATTTTAATTAAACACACAGCGAAAAGCAGCAATTATGCCTTTTTAAAGGGGTCATATGATGCGATTTCACGTTTTCTTTTCTCTTTGGAGTGTTACAAGCTGTTCGTGCATAGATAAGATCCCTAAAGTTGCAAAGGCTAAAGTCTCAAACCCAAAGAGATATTCTTTATAAAAGTTAAAACTCAGCCACGCCCTCCTAAAATGCCTCGTTTAAACACACCCCCACATGTCTACATCAAGTCAAGTCACCTTTATTTATATAGCGCTTTTAACAATACAGATTGTGTCAAAGCAACTGAACAGCATTAATTAGGAAAATAGTGTGTCAATAATGCAAAATGACAATAGTAAACACTAATTTTTCAGTTAAGGACAGTTCATCATTGAATTCAGTGATGTCAACATCCAGCTCAGTTTAAATTAATATCTTTGCAATCATGTCAACGATATCACTGGACATGAAGTGTCCCCAACTAAGCAAGCCAGAGGCGACAGCGGCAAGGAATAACATTGAGAATATCACTATATATTGTTGCAACACCGCCGCCACGACCAGTCTGACGGGGCTCATGCTTATAATAGTAGCTTGGTGGAGTAGACTCATTTAGACCAATATAATCATTAGGTTTTAGCCAGGTTTCAGTCAAGCAGAGTACATCAAAATTATTATCTGTGATCATTTCATTTACAATAACTGCTTTGGGTGAGAGTGATCTAATGTTTAGGAGCCCAAACTTTATAAATAGTTTTTGTTCATTTATTTAAAATTTTTCTGGTTTAATCATGATCAGATTTTTTCTAGATCCTGCATTAAATTTATATTTTGACCTCACTATTCGGGGAACAGACACAGTCTTTATAGATTGTACAGCGCAAGTACTTCTATCATTTAAGCGGGTAGAACAAAAGTCATCAGGGCAGTTATTTGAGATTTGTGTGGGAAGATTTGCATAACACCGCCCAAATGTTTACACAAAGAAAGAAGGCATAACTTATTCTCGCTGTAGTATTGTCGCTGTGTGTTTCGGTGTGAAAGCGAAACTACTTTGTTTGGCCTTCCAAAAGAGGACACAACTAGAAATCAGTGGTTAAGTTGTATTTACAACACTGTTCCAGAATGGTTCAACCCAAATATTCAGATGTGTGCAGTGCATTTTACGGAAGACTGTTTCCTGAACCTGGGAAAGTAACCTACAATGCCGTCTACACACAAAGGCTGTTTCTATAAAGTGAGGCAGTTCCAACTTTGCAAGGACAGTCTGGCGCTTCTGACTCACAGCCTGTAAGAACGTTTTCATATTAAAAGAATTTGCCACTGATGATTCAAACGCGAGTTTTGAGCAGTGCAGAGTAGCACTTGTTGTTTGTCGTTTCTCCAATCACAACATGATTTTATGTTTACGCGGCGCGATATGCCACGCAACGCGTAAAAAGACAGTACAAGTCATTATAATCAGTAATTATGTCCCCACTGGATGCAACAATTGCCTCTTTTGTAATGGGTTTTATTGGTTTTGTGTCGTCGCGCCGGGACATGGCATCACAGTATGGTAAGGGGCGTAACATTTTCATCACACGCTTGAGGCATTCGGCCAATCACAATGCACTGGATAGCTGGCCAATCAGCGTACACCTCGCTTTTCAGATTGATCTCGATGCGTTTCAGAAAGGCAGGGCATAGAGGAGCAACAATAATGTACAGTATGTGGAAAATAATGTGTTTTTTTAACCATAAACCACAAACACATTGCATTACACCAAATACACAAAATAATGTTCTTTTTAGCAACGTCATATGACCCATTTAATGCTGACAACCATGTTATTAGCTTATCGTGTGGTAGGAAAAAAGTTTAAACACTAGTGTTCTTATAAGCCACTTTGAAACTCTGCTGTTATTTTATTTATTTTATTTTTTAATATACGTTATGAACAGAACTGTGATATTTCAAGCATAATACTTTAGACGCAGAGTGGTGTTTCTGCGAGGAGTGAAGTGGGAGCGGGAATGGTGAACCCGGAGCAGAGTGATTATTAAATGCACGGAGCACGGAGGGGAAATTGTTGACGCTCCACTCCGCTCACATACTCTGCCGGACACCACCACACAAATGTGGCTTTTTGTTAATGACTGTATTCCTACAGGATTTAAAGGGCTCATATGATGTTGCTAAAAAGAACATTATTTTGTGTATTTGGTGTAATGAAATGCGTTCATGCGGTTTAAGGTAAAAAAAACACATTATTTTTCACATACTGTACATTATTGTTTCTCCTATATGCCCCGCCTTTCTGAAACGTGTCGATTTTTACAAAGCTCATTGGTCTGAAAAGCGAGGTGTGCTGTGATTGGCCAGCTATCCAGTGAGTTGTGATTGGTCGAATACCTCAAGCGTGTGACACAAGTGTTATGCCCCTTACCATACTGTGATGCCATGTCTCGGGGCGGAGCGACGAGACAAAAACATTAAAACCCATTATAAACGAGGCGTTTGTTGCATCCAGTGGGGACATGATTACGGATTATAATGACTTATACTGTCTTTTTACACGTTGTGTTGCATCGCACCTTGTAAACATAAAACCATGTCTGCATTTGTGATTTGAGAAATGACAAACAACACGTGCTACTCTACACTGCTCAAAACTCGCGTTTGTATCATCAGTGGCAAATCCTTTAAATATGAAAACGTTCTTACAGTCTGTGAGTCAGAACAGTATTGTCAGAACTATGGCATTGTAGTCTACTCTCCCAGGATCAGTAAACAGTCCTCCGTAAAATGCGCTGCACACATCTGAATATTTGGGATGAACTGTTCTGGAACAGTGTTGTAAATACAACTTAGCCACTGATTTCTAGTCGTGTCCTCTTTTGGAAGGCCAAACAAAGTAGTTTAGCTTTCACAACGAAACACACAGCATCACACACGGCGGGCTAGAGTGAGAAATGGCCGGCGGGCTTGAGAACGGCACGGCCGGCGGGCTTTCGGCAACCACATGTGACGACCCCGGGCTGGACTCCGCTTCATCCACAGTGAAAGCCGATCCGGCGATCCACAGCGCGAAGTTGAAGTATTTCCTCAGCGACCAGCACGGATCAGCTCCAGGCATGACAAAGTGGATATCATCCTCTTTTGGAAGGCCAAACAAAGTAGTTTCGCTTTCACAACGAAACACACAGCATCTCCACGACATGGCGGCGGCAACAATAATACTACAGCGAGAATAAAAGTTATGCCTTCTTTCTTTGTGTGAAGATATGGGAAGAGTTGCGTAACGCCGCCCAAATAGTGACATAGACATGTGGGGGCGTGTTAGAACGAGCCATTTTAGGAGGGCGTGGCTGA
The DNA here is from genome assembly GCF_001515645.1 of Sinocyclocheilus grahami. Taxonomy (NCBI): domain Eukaryota; kingdom Metazoa; phylum Chordata; class Actinopteri; order Cypriniformes; family Cyprinidae; genus Sinocyclocheilus; species Sinocyclocheilus grahami. The sequence continues at coordinate 1,651,026 of NW_015505300.1, read as the reverse complement.
CTCTTAACTTTTATAAAGAATATCTCTTTGGATTTGAGACTTTAGTCTTTGCAACTTTACAGATCTTCTTTATGCACCAAGAGCTTGTAACACTCCAAAGAGAAAGGAAAAATTTTAATCGCATCATATGACCCCTTTAACACCGAGTAACAGCTCACTACCAGTTATAAAAGACACTGTAACAGCATGTCACAGGCAATTCTAGTTGCATTTTTCATAAATTAATTTCTTAAATTGTCCTTTGACTATAATCTGGGCCGCCATCTAGTAGCAAAAATTTTGTTGGCCCGATGCCAAACTTGCTTGCTGACCCCTGTCTTACTGGATCTGTTACAACAGTATTGTTCAATGTTTAGGGTCAGTAGGATTTTTTAAAAATGTTTTAGAAAGATAACTCTTATCCCCACTATGGCTGCATTTATTTGATCAAAAATAGTTACAAAATTGAAATATTATTAAAATTTTAAATGTGTACTATTAAAATTTGGTGCTTAAGAAACATTTCTTATTATTATCAATGCCGAATACAGTTGTGCTGCTTAATGTTTCTGTGGAAACTAGAATACTTTGATAAATAAAGTTCAAAAGAACAGTATTTATTTGAAATTGAAATCCTTTCTAACATTATTAATGTCTTTGCTGTCACTTTTGATCTACTTAATGTATCCTTGCTAAATATAAGTATTAATTAAAAAAAAAAAAACTTACACACCCCAAACTTTTGAAAAGTGGTGTAGTTGGAAATGGACACCTGGTTTAAAAACCCTGGTGTTAATGCATATCAAATGTAGATGACAACAAGCTTGGGAAATGTTGTGCTCATTTAGATGATTATAAACAGACAGTCTTGAATTTATCTTCCATATATGTTTATATGTCATTAAACTGTTTACACCATCAACTGACTTAATGTGGTTCCTTTAAGGAGGACATGAAGACTCAAATCATGCTCCACGTGAGCTGATGTCCAGCGGAACCATAGCGTTCAGAGATGACAAGCAGGAGATGGTAGTGGTACGACCCTACCCCCAACCCCAGACTCAGCCCCCGCCCCACGGAACAGCTCAGCCTCTGCCCCCTCCTCTCCCTCAGCACCTTCCCATCCAGCCAGGCACGCATGTCTCTGTGTCAGCAGCACCATCCCACCTCCCTCAGGGTCTTTCCCTAGCCTTCACTGAGGGTCCTCTGAAGGTACACCAGTATTTTTAAAGTACCATCAGTTTATAAAGCTGATCCCCCTTGTCGACTCCCTGAAAAGTCAAAAGTAAGCAAATGTAAAAAGGGATGTCCATGTTTGCCTACAACTCTCTTCTCTTCACTCCAGTCTGCTCTGAAGACGCCCATGCCAAGCCGTGTAATAGCTCCAGCACCTGTGTCAACACCGGGCCACCTCACTCTCCCCCCTAAGGTGTCTGGTCATGTCACCGCTACCATGGAGTCTACACAGGCCTCTGGTATTCCTGTGGCGACCATCAGTGGTCAGCAGGTTAGTAAAACTTTTAAATGAGACAAATTTGAATCAATTTTGCTGCATTAGAAGTTATCTGGCTTACATATAAGGGCTTTTTTTAATCAAACGCATTTTCTGTAATTGTGATTTATCTCGCATTACATAAATATTTGAAATCGTTACTATATTTTCACATTGAATCTCCAAATTAATGTATAAAAAACAAATACAGTATTTTAAATATCTGATAACAGCACTAACTAAAGGATATGGGAAAAAGACAATTACTTCAGGAACAGTTTCTGATTGTTTTAATACATTTTTAATGTGTCAATTTCAGAAATAAACACGCTACTAGTATATATATATATATCTGCTACTACACACACACACACACACACATACTGTATGTGTGTGTATATATATATATATATATATATATGTATAATTTTAGATTTATGAACCATTTTGTGGTGGTGTGATTGATAAAATTGTTCTGCGGATAATATTGATTTGTAAACTTACATTATGTTGGATTTTGATTTATATAGTAACATTTTATTTGGTATTTTATTTATTTATTTATGTGATAGCGAAAAGTTAAAATTGGAGTATAGTAGTATATATATATATATGTATGTATTAGTGGTTCAACGGATCACAAATCTCACGGTTCGGATCATATTACGGTTTCTGAGCCACAGATCGGATCGTTTTTCGGATCAGCAAGAAAATAAAATCTATGTAACTTTTAGGGTTGTAACGATGGATCGATACGATGCATCGATGCCACACGTAAAATATCGATATCTGTAGTATAAATAGGCACCTTTATTTTGGCACTGTCCACGTTTTCACATAATGTCTGTCTATGCATTCCCGCCAACGCGTGCATTCTCGTTCAAACTCACATATCAGTATGGGAAGCCAAACAACCCAAAAGTGGGATGAAACAGCGCGGTATTAAAGTGTTTGTGCCGCACTGACCTGTCATCTGCGCGATTCAATGGACTGAGCTGCGCGACCGACTCGACAGCGCAGAGAGGACGTGTTTACTAGCGCAGCGCGAACATTACTCTCGCAGAAGTTCGTGTTTTTTTCCTGCACATAACATAATGAAGAGTTATTAAATTTCTTTTGCTTATCTTTCATATTACTACATGCAAACAGGAGTGTTAGCTACTATGAAGCACGTATAGCCTATATTTAGTAGTCACGTTCACAGCAGAAACTTCCATTATCCTCTTAGAATTAAAATATTTTATGGTTTCGTTCATCAAGGCATATTTTAAGTAAATTTTACATTTAAGGATATTTGTGTAACCTGTAGCATATGATTATACTTGAAAAAATTGTAAAATGTACTGATACTTTTCTGTCAGGACATAAATTTTCCCTTATGGAAATTCAAAATTCATCATATTGAATTTACATACACTGTCCCTAATATTTAAAGAGATTTTTAAAATTAATTAAAATGTATTTATTTAATTTGGAGTGTAGAGAAAAGGCTTACAAACTGTAAAACTGTACAAAGTTAAATGACAATGTTCCCTATACAACAAAAATCCCATATATATACTAGGCTATTTAATAATAGTTCAAATTTTAAATGGGCAATATTGTGCTGAATGTAGAACTTGAGACAACAACAATAATAACTTAGTACAAAATAAAAATATATATATACTAGAAGCTGGGTGTGCTCCTCAAGAGGACTATGGTATTGTACATTTATTAAAGTCTTATATATTTTATATTTGCATTTTTTCAAAGTACAACTGTTTACACGTAGTAGAAAGGTAAGCAAAAGAAATGTAATAACTTAATACTGATCTGCATTGTTATGTGCAGGAAAAAAAACACGAACCTCTGCGAGAGTAATGTTCGCGCTGCGCTGTTGTAACTGATCAGTTCGGTGGCGCTAGTAAACACGTCCTCTCTGCGCTGTCGAGTCGGTCGCGCAGCTCGGTCCATTGAGTCGCGCCGATGACAGGTCAGCACGGCGCGAACACTTTAATACCGCGCTGTTTCGTCCCATTTTTGGGTTGTTTGGCTTCCCATATGTCAGGACTCGATATAAGGACTGCCCGAAGGCACAAGGTGAGCATAAAAGACGCTCGGAATTGTTGGCGGAACAGTCGAACGCTGTGTGAGAAGTTTTCTGCACACACATCTGAAGCGCACGCACACAGACAGCCGCGTCTACACCGTGCGAATACTAAATTGAGCTCTCTTCCGCTTTTTTGTGTATGGATGAATAAATAGACAAAATTACATCAAAATGCGCGTTTTGGCGAATATCCTAGTAAACACAGTCGGTTAGGCATATGTCTTAACCTAAACAGTTGAGAAAGAAAAGGCATGTGTATCAGTATATAGACCAATTTCAGTGTTTTCAAACAGTGATGACGTTTTTTTGTGGTGGCAGAAAATGACCGTTTTAACGTAGTAGTCTATTCAAGCCATGGAATAAAATAATAAAAAATGTAATTTTGAGTTTATATTTAAAAATTCTGGCTTTTTTCTTGCAATTCTGAGATTATATCTCACAATTCTGGTAAGAAAAATCAACTCGTCATTCTTTCTTTTTAGTTTATAATCCCACACTTCTAGCTTTTTTCTTTTCCTTAGAATTGACAAACTCGCAATTGTTGACTTGAATCAAGTTATAAAGTCCGAACTAGGAGATATAAACTTGCATTAGCAAGAGAAAAAGTCAGAATTCTGAGATAAAATGGGTAAATGTTATGTAAAATGTTATAGGTTTAAATAGTATTTCATTCATGTATTTCAACTGTAGGGCTAATATTATATGTCCCCTATATGAATATTATATAGACCTATTGTTTAAAGGGGTCATATGATGTTGTTAAAAAGAACATTTATTTTGTGTATTTGGTGTAATGAAATGTGTTTATGTGGTTTAAAGTAAAAAAAAACACAGTGTTTTCCACATACTGGACATTATGTACCTTTCTGAAACGCGTAGATTTTTACAAAGCTCATCGGTCTGAAAAGCGAGGTGTGCTCTGATTAGCCAGCTATCCAGTGCGTTGTGATTGGCCGAATACCTCAAGCGTGTGACGGAAATGTTACGCCCCCTACCATACTGTGATGCCCTGTCTGGCCGGAGCGACGAGACCAAAACATTAAAACCCATTATAAACGAGGCATTTGTTGCATCCAGTGGGGACATAATTACGGATTATAATGACTTATACTGTCTTTTTATGTGTTGCGTTACATCGTGCCGCGTAAACATAAAACCATGTCTACATTTGTGATTGGAGAAATGACAAACAACAAGCGCTACTCTACGCTGCCCAGAACTCGCGTTTGAATCATCAGTGGCAAATTCTTTAAATATAAAAAACATACTTGCAGTCTGTGAGTCAGAACAGCCGGCATTGTAGTCTAGAGTACTACCAGGATCAGGAAACGGTCCTCAATAAAATGTGCTGCACACATCTGAATATTTGGGTTGAACTGTTCTGGAACAGTGTTGTATATACAACTTAACCACTGATTTCTAGTCGTGTCCTCTTTTGGAAGGCCAGACAAAGCAGTTTCGCTTTCACAACGAAACACAGCGTCACATACGGCAGGCTTGAGTGAGCAGAGGCGGGCGGGCTTGAGAATGGAGCGGCCGGCGGATTCGACGAAGGAGCGTCCGGAGGGCTTGCGGCAACCACATGTGATGGCCCCAGGCTGGACTCCGCTTCGTCCACGGTGAAAGCTGATCCGGCGATCCACAGCGCGAAGTTGATGTATTTCCTCAGCGACCAGTATGGATCAGCTCTAGGGATATCGTCCTCTTTTGGAAGACCAAACAAAGTAGTTTCGCTTTCACAA
>NW_015505300.1:1641948-1645690 GCF_001515645.1 Sinocyclocheilus grahami | reverse complement strand
GTGGTTGACTCTTAACTTTTATAAAGAATATCTCTTTGGATTTGAGACTTTAGTCTTTGCAACTTTACAGATCTTCTTTATGCACCAAGAGCTTGTGACACTCCAAAGAGAAAGGAAAAATTGAAATCGCATCATATGACCCCTTTAAATCAAATTTATGCTTTAAAAGTAGGGTAATTATAGCAGGTTTCATCCATAGTCTGTCCGTTTAAACGTCTTTGACGACAGTGTTATATAAAAATTATTTGCATTCCGATTCTGACATCCAAATGCACAACAATAAATTTTCTCTTATTCCATGGATTTTACCCGTTTACCTCCACTTGTTCCCAGTGTTTTTCTGCCACCACTATGCACGCGCAGCTGCAAGTGACATAACTGTGACGTCTACTCCAAATTGGTCTATTACAGTGGTTCCCAAAAACATTTCTGAAGCCTCCCCAGCTCTGCACATTTTGCATGTCTCCTTTGTCTGACACACCCATTTCAGGTCTTGGAGCAGGGCTGTCCAAACTTGGTCCTGGAGGGCCGGTGTCCTGCAGAGTTTAGCTCCAATTTGCCTCAACACACCTGACTGGAAGTTTCTATGCCTAGTAAGAGCAACTCTGCAGGACACTGGCCCTCCAGGACCGAGTTTGGACAGCCCTGTCTTGGAGTCTCGACTAATGAGCTGATGATCTGAATCAGGTGTGTTTGATTAAGGAGACATGGAAAACATGCAGTGTTGGAGAGGCTCCAGGAATGTGTTCAGGAACCCCTGGTCTATTAAATCCGTGCTTCGTTCTTAAAGTGAAAGCAAACTAATAATAAATCTAATGCTGTCAAAGAAAAATACAAGTGTTCACTGCTCCTGACTAAATAACCTTTGTAACATCAAAAATTATTAATCTATATTTAATTTATACAGTGAAGACTATGCAGTTATTTTACATTTGATTATTACATTTCTGTAGCGTACCTGAAAATTTATTTTAGACTGAGCTGAAAAACCTGAAAAGCACTGTTTATTGAACTTGTGTCTTTGTTGTATTGTATATATTTTCTGCTATTGCTTGTAATTTGGTTATCTGTAGAAAAGATTTTTAACACTGAGCCCATAGTAGCAGCCAGAATGGTTTTTCCAATTGTTTATTTTCTTATTTAAAAAAAAAAAATGTGTAGGCCTATTATTTTTGTTGTAAATGTCCCAATTGAGGTACAGGATGTGAAAATTTCAGATAAATGTTCATTTTATATTTTAATTGCATTTGTGAGTCAATAAAAATGTAGATGGTTGTTTAAAATAGATATATAATATCATAATATCGATCGATATACTCCTGTATCGAATCGTATCGTAGAATTTGAGGTATTGCCAAATATCGTATCGCTGGGTATGAGAATCGATATCGTATCGAACCATCCGATTTACATCCCTGGTAACTTTGCTTTCCATAAGTATGATACCACAGCAAAAATTCTTAGCCTAAGAAAGTTCAAACATTATTAAAGAGACAAGTGAACAGCTAGTAAAAATAAGAACAAATAGGCTAGCTGTCCAAACTTGGTCCTGGAGGGCCGGTGTCCTGCAGAGTTTAGCTCCAATTTGCCTCAACACACCTGACTGGAAGTTTCTATGCCTAGTAAGAGCTTGATTAGCTGGTTCATGTGTGTTTAATTAGGGTTGGAGCTCAACTCTGCAGGACACTGGCCCTCCAGGACCGAGTTTGGACAGCCCTGTCTTGGAGTCTCGACTAATGAGCTGATGATCTGAATCAGGTGTGTTTGATTAAGGAGACATGGAAAACATGCAGTGTTGGAGAGGCTCCAGGAATGTGTTCAGGAACCCCTGGTCTATTAAATCCGTGCTTCGTTCTTAAAGTGAAAGCAAACTAATAATAAATCTAATGCTGTCAAAGAAAAATACAAGTGTTCACTGCTCCTGACTAAATAACCTTTGTAACATCAAAAATTATTAATCTATATTTAATTTATACAGTGAAGACTATGCAGTTATTTTACATTTGATTATTACATTTCTGTAGCGTACCTGAAAATTTATTTTAGACTGAGCTGAAAAACCTGAAAAGCACTGTTTATTGAACTTGTGTCTTTGTTGTATTGTATATATTTTCTGCTATTGCTTGTAATTTGGTTATCTGTAGAAAAGATTTTTAACACTGAGCCCATAGTAGCAGCCAGAATGGTTTTTCCAATTGTTTATTTTCTTATTTAAAAAAAAAAAATGTGTAGGCCTATTATTTTTGTTGTAAATGTCCCAATTGAGGTACAGGATGTGAAAATTTCAGATAAATGTTCATTTTATATTTTAATTGCATTTGTGAGTCAATAAAAATGTAGATGGTTGTTTAAAATAGATATATAATATCATAATATCGATCGATATACTCCTGTATCGAATCGTATCGTAGAATTTGAGGTATTGCCAAATATCGTATCGCTGGGTATGAGAATCGATATCGTATCGAACCATCCGATTTACATCCCTGGTAACTTTGCTTTCCATAAGTATGATACCACAGCAAAAATTCTTAGCCTAAGAAAGTTCAAACATTATTAAAGAGACAAGTGAACAGCTAGTAAAAATAAGAACAAATAGGCTACACAAATTACAAGCATAGATAAATACAACAGAACAATGTTACAAATAAGGTCGGTAGTATTCAGATACAGAAATGTAATAATTAAGTGTAAAATAAAACTGCATAGTGTTCCCTGTATAAATTAAAAAATAGATTAATCTTTGTCAAAACATGTTTTGTGGTTTGATTGACAGCAGCAGGTATTATTAGGCTGCTGCCCCTTTAAGACCTGATGCATGGATCCAGTATAGCCTAATGATACACATCCGATTTGTTTCTCAGCTGACACAACAGACTGCATTTGCCACAATGATTTCAAGATCGGTATTTAGTTATAATGTTATGTGTATATGCGTCTGTTCAAAGGTGTAAGAAAAAGTGAAGACGTCGAAGATCTTGATGAATAATAACTTTTATTACAGAATAGTAGTGACAAAGTACATGTAGTACCTTGGGTTCAACGGAGTCAGACTGAATCCCGAGCCTCCTACGCTCAAACATTTTATACTCTATTACGTTCATCTTCCCGCTAGACATGTAAATGAAGTTTCGTCTTAAATGTAAATTGCGGATAACAATGAAAGTAATAGCCTTCCGTTCCCACATCTTTGGAAGTCTTTCAGGTGGAAACAACCTCTGGTTTTACTGACATTGCCTGTTGGGTGGTGTTTACATATGGAAAATAATAATTTCCTATAGACCAGGTTGATTCAGGGGTCATACAAAATGAAGTATCATTAATTGGACAGAATGTCTGGTTATTATCAATAAAAATGAAGTGAAGGAGAAGTGATTTAGAGTTGTTGTAATACATGTTCTCTTGTCTGACACTATTCCCCTAGTAGAATTATTGTAAAGATGAGTTAAATTGATTTCACACGATTCATAGTTATTCTGGAGTGCTCCACACAATGGTTATTTTTTCAAAGCATCACACTCACAGATAAACCCAAATGGAGTTTTGTCACTTGCATTGTGTGCATTTTCTCAGTGTGGACGTCCTTTGTCCACATGTGTGCATTCAGTAGACAATGTTCTGCATTCGAGTATGCATATGTTTGTCTCTTTCTGGTGTCATGTGCATAGAGTCTGTCTTTGTGCATTTCTCATTTCTTGTTTTCCATCTCGGTGATAAGACTGCTGTCCACAGTCTCTGAAGA
>NW_015505300.1:1640291-1641877 GCF_001515645.1 Sinocyclocheilus grahami | reverse complement strand
AAGATGAGTTAAATTGATTTCACACGATTCATAGTTATTCTGGAGTGCTCCACACAATGGTTATTTTTTCAAAGCATCACACTCACAGATAAACCCAAATGGAGTTTTGTCACTTGCATTGTGTCCATTTTCTCAGTGTGGACGTCCTTTGTCCACATGTGTGCATTCAGTAGACAATGTTCTGCATTCGAGTATGCATATGTTTGTCTCTTTCTGGTGTCATGTGCATAGAGTCTGTCTTTGTGCATTTCTCATTTCTTGTTTTCCATCTCGGTGATAAGACTGCTGTCCACAGTCTCTGAAGACAGTTTGATTTCTTTTTCTCTTTTCCATTGTCCATTCATTTCTATTTGGAAAAGTCCTTCTAGCTGTTGTTGCAGTTTGTGAAGTTCTTTTTCTTCTGGAAGTCCCCTGGCTCCACTGGTTTTGCTGGCCTTCTTGTCCTTTCCGATGACCGGATCATCTTTCTCCAGGAGGGTACACATTTCAAACAAACATCTCGATGCTTATACCTGAAACGAGATCAAGAAGAGGTTTCCCTCCCTTTCCCCCACAAGAATCTTTTCACATTCAAAACCAAAGCTACAGAAATTGAATCACAGAACGCAATTCAATCATTTCTCATTAATTAAATTTAAATATTAATGCCATTAACACATTTCCCAAATATGATAAAGAATCACCCCCTTTTGATAGTAAACATATTTTCTCAAATATAATACTATCATAAAACTTTTCCTACAATTCACATCAGCATCTGCTTGTGACTGAGCTACAGTCATGTTGTTCATGCAGTGCTGTGTCTGGCAAGGTGTGAATGGCTTCTTCCTTATTTCCTTTCAACAGTGCCAACTGGGTTTCTAAACTGCCTATCTTCTTAAGCAAATCACGATAGCTCATCCTTCTTTTGTGTGAAAAGTGACACTGTCTTGCCTTGTGTCCCAAACTTCCACATGAAAACATTATCTCCTGCCGAATACAGCAACTGGATGTCTAGATTCTGCAGCTTTCATTTGACTTCTTGCATTGAAATGCTGTGTCATTTTGGAAATGATTTGCTCGTATGGTGTATTTACATCTACATGCAGAGCAATGGCTTCTCAAATGTGTGAACTACTTTGTGCAATTAATGCAGACTTAAACATTATATTTTGTTTAGTTGCATTGGGCAAACCACTGTAACAGATAAACATTTCCCACAACCTGGATGCAAATGCTAGAGGGTGTTCTCCAATTTCCATTGTCAGCTCAGTTATCTTTCTCAAGTTAACCAAATTAGTCCCAGCAAGTCTAAGTACAGCTTCTCTCCTTGCACCTTTGTCTGCTCTTTTGTCACGAACTCCCTGTGAGAGAGCACTGGTTAATAAGCGTGGTATGCAAATCATAAGAAGTCTACAAGCATCTTCGTCTGACACACTATAAACCTCCACTACCTTCTCCAGTTTTGACAAAAACTCTACTGGATCCATGTTATCAGGCTCAAAAGAACCCACTGCTGTAATAAGACTTTGAAAGTCCATAAAAGACAGTTGTCTAACAGCTTGGCCATTTTAATTTCTTTGATCAAGAACCCTCTCATTTCCAGT
>NW_015505300.1:1636342-1640139 GCF_001515645.1 Sinocyclocheilus grahami | reverse complement strand
GCTTGACAATTTAGCAACTTGTTTTCAGTTTTAATTTCTTCTAATCTTTTCTTAGTTACCTTGTATGAGGCAAAAAGAGCTTGAAGTGCATTAGCAACTTTTCCCTCTTTGTTTTTAGGCATTTTGGGACAATTTTTGAATTGAGACATAGCCCACTCGTAGGGGTCATCTGCCTTCTCTATCCCATCAAACATTCCCACTGAGCCGTGCTTAGCGATGTATTTAACTATCAACTCTGCCATTTTCACAATCTTATTCAGTTGTGTTCAGCAATTCAATAGGCTTCTTTTCCTTCACTGACTGAACATTATCTAGTTACTTTAAGATACCTGTTAGTCTAATTATTCACAGCTCCTGTGCTTTGGCCGCAAATGAATTAAACAGCCACACTACGTTGGGCTTCTTATCCTTTCTACACTAAACTGTTAAAAATGTAACACTGTCACAGTACGTCGGACAAAACCACACTACTTCGGGTTTTATGTTATATTTTTAAAACAGTTTACTTAGCCACAGTAGTCGGGCAAATCAACACAAAAACACCAGTTATGAAATAATTCTGTGACCACACTGCGTCGGGTCAATTCAGTTACTTTAGAATTTCATCAGAATTATCACAACTCACTCCGTTTAAATTACTTTAGAAACGTACAACTATGTTTCAGTTACTTTAGAAACAATAGGTCTAATACAACTCTGCTACCACACTATGCACTGACTGATTTTGTTCTGTCATCACAGGAGCAGCTGCTGCTGCTGTGATGTCAAGTTCCAAAGGAACCACAGTGCTGAGACCAGCTGCCTGTCCGAGCTCCGCCACAGGGCAGCCTACAGTCCAGCACATTATCCACCAACCGATTCAGGTTAATATAGCTAATGCATCTTGGGAGTTCTATTGAACACAGATTAATTTACAAATCCTGATGCATTTCATACATATCTGTTTGTATTACAGTCTAGGCCTTTAGTCACTACCCCTACGGCAGTGCTGCCCACAGTAGTGGCTCCAGTGTCTGCCACCAGACCTCAGTCTCCGGTTATCACCACAGTGGCTGCCCACTCTGGAGACATGTTACATGGGTAAGATGCATCTGCTTTAGAAAAATTATGACGGTTAATTACGATTCTACGATTGTGTGTTTTGACTGTGTCAGCATCTATTTTGTGGATAAGCTACAACAGGTAAACATGTCAGTTGTGTGGACACTAGTGCTGGGATGCCAATATCGATTTCTCATTTTTAATCAGTCTATATTTTTACCTTTAGACTTTGCTATTTTTAGGTGATACATAAACAAAACTTATCTAAACATTTGTAGCTCGCCTACCATCTTATAATCAGGATAAGGTTTTCATCATATAATCTCAAGTCTGATGTTTTAAATTGTCACTTTTATTATGAAATTTAAACAAATGTAATTAATTTTAATGTGGCAAGACAGACCTCTATATGCCTTAGTTCAAGCGGCAGCGCAGAGCACACATGAGCTAAACATCTCTTTCTCTTTACTAGTTATAGCAAGAAATAAACGTGAATGAACATAAGAAGATATGCTGAAAAATATAGAACAAATTACTGAAATCATAGAACAACTTACTGTATCATCATGTAATCATAATGCAAGTGTAATCAGTGTTTCAACCGTGGAAAGATGTCAGTAAATCAGTTATACGTTTACGTAAGCCATTTATTGTCCATAATTTATTTATCAGCTAGAAATAACTCTAGAGAGGAACATTTTATGCACATTATTACATATTAATTATATTTTTACGTAACTTGGTTTCATGACATTTATTCAAACGTACATGGTACTAGTGGTCGACTGATAATGTTTTTTTTTGACAGCCGATGCCGATATCTTTGACAGCGATCATTCCTTCCTCTTTACTACTAGATTTTACGCGAAATAAACATGAATGAACATCTCATGCCTTATGTAATCGCTCAATCAGTGTTACAACTGCGGAAAGATGGCAATAAAACAGCTTGTAAACAAAATGCCACGTAGCATTTCATTTAGCCTACCTCAGACAGTCATCAGTGTCCGTAGCTCGTTAGCTCGCTAGAAGAGTGTTTTGTGAAAAATTTGACTATTTACTCATTATATTGTACTTTACCTGTTAGTGATAAGAAGTTCATTTAAAAACTGCATTGTTAAATTTACATGTTTCCATAAATTTTTTAAGTTGAGTGTTGCTTGTTATATTTAAAAAAAATAATAGTAATTAAATTTAAGTTTGGGCTCTGTTGTTAACTGTAACCTTATAGTAATGGAAAAGGGCTCACTGTAGTTTAGAGCATATGCCGAGGTAGATTTTTATCCATAAGAAAATTGTAATTATAACTGAATTTATTTAAAGAAAGAGCCATTTGTTCAGTAAACCACTGTTTAATAAAAAAAAAAGAACAATTTTGTTTAGTTTTTTCCCCTGCTGTACCGAAATTGTACCGAACCGTGACATCAAAACCGAGGTACGTACCGTACCCTCCTGTTTGTGTACTGTTACACCCCTAATGTATGTTACATACATGATATGAAAGGAATGGTTTATCACAGCCACTGTTCAGTTGTTTATATTAGTCAAAAAAAAAACACGAATTGGTGCAGAAAAATCATTATATCATTAAAGAGTTAATATAGAAACTGCCTTATGTGCAATGTAAAAATGTTTATATACAACTCAGTTTTATTTAAGTGTTATTAAATAAACTTTCAGTTTCTGTGTTTCAGTAAAAAAAAATTTTCTGTGCATCTCTATAATTTATAGTAGTTGAATTGTAGAAAATATTAAACGGTCTGGTTTTGTTTTTCTGGATTCCAGACGCTCAGCGGTGACAATCCACCCACCCCAAGCGACCCTGAGTATCCAACGCCCTCCGCCCTCACGGGAAACGCCCACACGGATCACCCTGCCCTCCCACCCCGTCATTGCTGCTCAGAAAGCCCTTTCTCACTCTGTTGCACAGGTTGACATCATTCTGCCCCATCCTTTTGGAAATATAAAAAAAAATAACCAGGAAATAACACCTCTCGTTTGCTCTGTCATAGAAGCCCATTTTCAGCACTGTGACACATGTTGCTGCCGCAACAGTTGCTCCAATTCAGGGCACCAATACTGCACCATCACCCACTACAACAGGTGAGTGATAAATCTACTCTACACACCGGTGATTCAGAGGCATCCATGCAAATTGCATTGACTATTATGTTTACATACAGTGCACAGCATAAATGAGTACACCCCTTCTAAAACTTAACAAATTCAGCAATTACTCTTTACTTAGAAGACATGTTAGGGTTCTTTGGAGATGTAATGTTCCAACAAGCCTGCTTGATCAATTACCAAAGAAGAATGCCAAAATTATTCAGCAAAATAAGATTTTCTTATCAAAGTGATAAAATGTTGTGTTGCAAAAATGAGTACACCCTCCTGAAAGTTACTAAATAAAACTAAAAAAAATGCTGGCAGCAGTGGAACCATTTGAGAGAGAACTGCCAGGTGACTTATTTCTTAGCATAAAAGAGGACAATGGTACAAGAGGAAAACCAAATTATTGTTTTAAGTGTCAAAATATAGCAGAAGTAGCACCAACATTCAAAAACAATGGACTTGTGATAAGGCTCCTGAAATAATCAGGTCTTCACTTTAAGCTTTCATTTAGTGATGAGTGAATTTTTGCTAGAAAAAGAGCAGGAGAAATAACATGCAAGTGTCTCAGAGCCGGCAAAAGCTATGAAAAGAGTGACACTTTATCTCACAGAGTATGACGCAGCCTGCAGAAGTGACATGCA
>NW_015505300.1:1627550-1636228 GCF_001515645.1 Sinocyclocheilus grahami | reverse complement strand
CTCTTGAGCTGCTGTGAGAGATTCTGTAGAGACGAGCTGAGCAACACTCCCCATTAAAGACCCGGGGCATTTAAGGAGGTCGTCCTCCAGGAGTTAAACAGCACAGATGTGAAAATTTGTCATGAACTTGTACGAGCAGTATACTTTTAAGTTCTGGAGGACATACTAAGTACTAGAATATTATACATTTTCTGAATTAAATCTAGGGTGTACTCATTTCTGCAATCCTTCATTTAAACAAAATTGGCTAATTTACTTATCTTACAGAAAATATTGGCATATATTTTGTTGTTTTTATTAAGTATATGTTTAAGGTTTACATTTTGCCATCTTTCCATGAATTATATTAGTGATCATTAAGAAAATACATCTTTTATATTTATTCAGAGGGGGTGTACTCATTTATGCTGTGCACTGTATGTATTACAGTACTAAAGGCCTGCTATGTCATTTTAACACATTTTTAAAGGCGCCACCCCCCACACTCAAATATCCAATAGCAGCATTGTCACTATGACTGTGGCCTCCCACTCCTCTCATGCCACAGCAGTGACCACATCCACCATCCCTGTGGGTAAGTTACCTTTAGCTCATCTGCTCTGGAATTGTTTTTATTTCTAGTAGCACAGAAGTATATAGGTGTTGTATTGTAGCAGGTATTGTCTAATACTGTAAATATATCAAGTAATGTTAGAGATATTTCATACTTATTAGTCAGATTAGTTAACCTTTGTGACATTCAGTGTAGTATACAAAAAGATTACCCCATTTTACCCTTTTTTGATCAGTTTATGAATTTATAGTAACAGTTTGAGCAGATTATTATTGGCTTGTTACTAACATTTTGCACCCAGCATAGTATTTATTGATTTAAACTATGAAATTTTAAGGGTGAAATGCGATCAATAATTTTTCCTAAGGGTAGAATCAGAGACTGTGTAAGGCAGAGACAGTCCAATCATACACAAATCGCAATATCACGTGGTCAATCGGCTGTTTGTTTACTCTTGATTACATAAACTACCGTGCTAAATTTTACAGTCAGAATTAAAAGAGTAATACTTTAATTCAGCAAAGAATAAACATTGTTATAAAAAAACTATTTCTATTCATCCGAAAGTCCTGAAAAATCCTGTATTACAGTTTCCACAAAAATATTACGCAGCATTTCAACATTTATAATAACTTATTTATATTAAGCTTCACATATCTTTATTGGAAAGGGTTTAAACAATATTTTTCATGTTTCATGAACCATAAACAATTTTTGCACATGCAACTGTGGAACAGTCCTTAAGACACTTATGCCGGGAACACACTACACAATGTTCAAAGTTGTCAGATCACTGTTCTCATTTTATTCTTGGTTTGAAATATATTATTAAATTGTGATTTACATAGATTTCATTCTTTCTGCATTCAAACAAATAGGAGCTGTACTTGCATGGCTAGAAGTAGCTGCCTGGAGGCATAACGTCTGTAATGGCAGACTGAACAGACTTGCCCTAAAATGACTTTAGTTGAATGCAGGAAACATTGTGCATGTATTCATTTAACAGTCTTGACTATTTCGATGCCACAGCTTTCACACTGGGAATGCACCTATGATGCCTTTACATAGTTGCAACAGAGCTGTTGTTTACATTGTTTTACAAGCAGATTTTCCAGGAAGATTTTGCTTGTAAAATGGTGAAAGCTTTAACTGATGGAATGAACTGTCGATTTTCCCCCGTCTGTTTTAGCTAAAGTGGTCCCGCAGCCCATCACACACACGTCGCCACGTATCCAGTCTGAATACACTGGAGACAGGGGCAACCTCATCCCTATCTCTGGTCACCGCTCTTCTCCCAACCCCATCACCATGGAGAACCGCACTGACAACAGGTATAAATCCTGTCTATTCAAAATGTTAAAGGACATTTTTACATTTAAAATGTTTTTGGCAGCAAACTGGCTATTTTCACATCAGGTTTAGGGTTCAATTAAGACAAGCATATGTCAGTTTGCCCTGCTTTTAATGGGATGTTTTATGGCTCTCCACAGACAATCTGTTCCAGTGCAGTTTCAGTACTTCCTGCCCACCTACCCAGCAGCACCGTACCCGCTGACCCACACGTACACCCCCATCACCAGCTCTGTGTCATCCATACGCCCTTATTCAGGTACCATGGTGCTTAATCAAAATAGATAAAGAGAAATGATTTCCTTTCGCTACAAACTTGATTGATATTGGTGGGTATTAAAAATGTTGGCTTTAGATTATCCATATTTGTTTGTCATGTGGACACAGTAACTGCTCAGGCACCCAGTGCAGCCATGACCGCCCAAGCCGGTGTAGGAGTCGCGTCTGCAGTTCATCTGAACTCTATGCAGCTGATGACGGTGGACCGCATCACCCAGATCAACACTCAGAACATCCAACCGACTGCCATGGCGGCGCAGGGCATCCAACCAACACCCATCCCATCCCAGGGCCTTCATATGTCTGCCCAGATCACAGCCCCGAGCATTCAGCCTACACCAGTCAACCAACAACAGCCTCCAACAGAGTCTAAAGCTTCAGGTGAGGCACCTCAGATCAGCTCTGAATCCTGAGATCCACCTTCAGTTCTCCACATGTGTTCATACCAAGCATAATTTCTTAAAGTTAAAAAAATAGTAGAGATGAGTGTTTCTGTTTTTTTTTTTTTTTCAGTTGTTCTGGCCGATGGTTCCACACTAGTGGCTAACTCTATTAGCAATGCATTCAACAACAGTCAGCCTGCCACCACTGTGGCCCAGACGCACAATCAGAGTGCCAACGCTGGAACCCCCTCACTTGTGACGTCCCCTCGACCAAGCATTTTGCGCAAGAAACCTGCCAATGAGGGGTGAGCATTTATAAACTCACTATTGTCGTGTTCTCTGTAATATTGTTCCAAGTGTAAATCTCACTAGATATCCACGTCATATTTACCAGCAAAAAATATGAGCGAGTCCTGCATCAATTTATATATTTAAAAGTATTTCCTGTGTGCATAGTTTAAATTCACATTGTAGAAAACAAAAAGGAATCCAGAACCATGTCATATTTCACCCCAGAATTACCAACAAAAAATAAGAAATTCCATTTGGGAAATGAAGAAAATCAATTTAGGAGTACTACAGTTTTGTTTGCATTGTCAAAGTATTTACCTCCCAAATTGTATCTTCTTATTCAAGAAAACATTTTCATTACTGTAATGCAGTAATGAAAATCATCTTGTCCAGAAACAATGATTTAAAAATAAATTAATGACTACTACCATTATTCTTCCTTTACTGCCTAACAATTTGAACAAATGTTTTTCATTACGTTACTTAATTTGGTTGCTAATTAGCTAATCATCATCAAAACAGGCCATATTGCAAAACATTTCACAAAATTTTGGTACTAAAAGGTGTTGGGTGTTAGATTCTTTACTTGGAATATAATTTAATTTATATAATTCATAAAGAATTGTATAAATATATGACCAACACTTTTCTAATATGAGAATCAGTTTTTATGTTGGTATTGTTTATATATTGTAGTGTTTATTAATGGTTTGAATTAGATTTTTTAATTTTGTTAATTTTCATTTTAATTTGAGTGCTTTTGTCATCTATACTATTTTTTTTTTATTAGTTTGTATTGTTTTTATTTCACATTTAAATGAGTCAGTTGCCAAATTATTGTATTTTATTTTATTTCAGCTTTATTTGAATTACTAAAAACAAATTTTAATAGTTTTCGGTTGAAGTAACAAATACAACACTGATGAAAATCTACCGTAAATAGTTTCTATGTCATTCTAGTATGCTTTTAGTTTAGTAATTTAAAATTATTTTGGAAAAAATGTATTGATGTTCTCAGAAGTGTCATTAATCTGTCTCTGTTGATTTATTAAAGTGCTGCTGTTAGGAAGAACCTGATCCCAGGTCAGCTCAGTGACTCCACAACCCCCAGAATCGATGGACCCATCAGGAGTGCATCAGGATCACCTCGTCCTGCAGGGTATGAAGTATTCAAATTGATCTTACAAGATCTCTTCTCTTATTTAATACATTTGTCCTTCTCATTGTAGTATTACTTGGTGTTTAATTGCAGCTTAGTTTTATAAACACTAAATCTTCAAACTCTTTTGCAGAGTGAAGCCCAAACCTGACATCCACATGAGTCTCGCTCCATCAGTAACTGCAGCAATAGAGGCTATTCCTAGCCATGGAACTGAACAGCAACCTCAACACGTGGGACCACCTCCCTCCCAGCTGGCTTCTCAACCTCTCCCCTCCCTCCTGACATCAGCAACACCCCCCTCTCAACCCACTCCTGCTCTTTCAGCCATACCTGTTGCCATGGCAGTCACCCCGCCAATCCCCTCCATGGCCAATGTAGTGGCCCCGCCCACTCAGCCAGCAGCCAGCACTAATTCAGCATGTGCCATCAGCTCCACCCTCCCAGAGATTAATATTAAGCATGAGGCGGAGCCTATGGATAGTACAAAACCAGGTGGGATCTTTATGCAAACAAGATTTTACACTAATAGTCATCTATAAATCAGCCTGAAAATTAATCCTGTTGTATTTGACATGGCGATAAATTCATTTAACCAGTATTTTACATATTTAAAACAATGAAAAGATGACGTAGAATGATGTTATACTTCAGAGAAACACATATCTGAAGGCAGAAACATCAGTCTGCTCATACTTTACCTGATGAAGCAGTTTCTTTCCCTCAGTGGCATCAGGGCCAAACAGTGGTGCACAGATGTTGGCAGTCCCTGCCACAGACATCACCCCTGGAGCCTCACCCAGAAAGAAGCCCCGCAAGCAGCAGCACGTCATCTCCACTGAGGAGAGCGAGATGATGGAGACCAACAGCACAGATGAGGAGAAGTTCCCACCCCTCAGCCAACGTGCAGAGAAACGCAAGTCCCCTCCTAAAGAATACATTGGTAAGCTTTATTTCTATGAAGCTGTTTCTTCAAGGTTTTTAGAAGATCCAGAAAGGTCCTTGAACGTGTGGTTTGATAATCTGAGAGTTTTCACTTTGTAGGACAATGGTGTTGTCATTATTTTTTTTTTTATTAGAATAGAATTTTAGAATTATTATTAGAATTTTTATTATTTTATTTTATTAGAATCAGCACAAATTAAATTAAATAAAAATACTTCTACGATATTTCAAATGTTACTTTAGAAGTGTACTTTTATCATTTAAATCATTTAAATAATACAATTAAATATTATTGAATAATTTAAATCTTTTTTTCAACATTACAGTAATAAGAATGAGGTTGTTGCATTTCAGAACTGCTAGTTGGAGGAAGGTTATTTGCCATAAAAATAGTGTCACAATGCGGGGGAAAAAATTATTTGTTGGACAATTTATTTTTTATTTTTTTTTTATCATTTAAATCATTTAAATAATACAATTAAATATTATTGAATAATATAAATCTTTTTTTCAACATTACAGTAATAAGAATGAGGTTGTTGCATTTCAGAACTGCTAGTTGGAGGAAGGTTATTTGCCATAAAAATAGTGTCACAATGCGGGGGAAAAAATTATTTGTTGGACAATTTATTTTTTATTTTTTATTAAAATCATCAAATTAAAATTAAATTAAAAACCAGTACAACAAACACTACAATGATACTTACTAACAAGTCTTTGATTGTTGTTTCTCCTATGTCTGAAAAAAAAAGTTTCACTTCTTTTCTTTGTGGAACATCTTAAGGCTCCTTACCGCCTTCTACCTGTGAGAGTCCACCAACCTTTGCTCTAAATAGTACATTATGAAATGACAACAGTGACAGTGTTGTAACATAATTGAACAGAGGCCAAACTTAATCAAGTTGCTGGAATAAGATAAACAACATAGAGATAAAGATCAGAATTATCCTTCCAACCAGTTTGTAAGCTGTCCTGGAAATGACTAGCAACTGAAGTTGCTCTGATGACATCTATATATTTTTGACTTATCACAAGTTATGTAATATGATTTGATATTGAAGTTTATTTAAGAAACCCAGTTTCATTACTAAGACAGTGTAGCCTCTAATGCCTATATTAAGTGTATCTGTTTCTTCATCTGTTTGCAGATGAAGAGGGAGTTCGGTATGTTCCTACCCGAGTTCGTCCTCCGATCACTCTACTGCGCCACTACCGAAACCCCTGGAAGGCAGCATACCACCACTTTCAGAGATACAGTGACATCCGTGTCAAGGGTTTGTCTAGGCTCATCCCATAATATCTTCTTGTCCATTTTGCATGAATACAATTATATAGTCTGTCATCATTCATTAATACCAGCTTGTGTTATCCAATCAGAGGACAAGAAGGGCAGCCTGCAGGATGTGGCCAATCAGAAAGGGGTAGTGTGCAGAGCCCAGGGCTGGAAAATTCACCTCTGCGCAGCTCAGCTCATGCAGCTGGTGGGACTTTCTCTTTAATTCATTACCAGACCGTGGTTATGTCAAGCTTATGTCAGAATGAGTGTGTTTTGTCACCTGTCTGCAGACGAATCTGGAACGTGATGTTTACAGTCGTCTGACGACTCTCCAGGAAGGCCTCGTTCCGAAGAAGAAGGCCGGAGCCAGTGATGATCTTCACCGTATACATGAACTCGTACAGGTAAAAGCCACTGATCACTTTTACCCACACATGTTCACTTTCATACAGGTTATCATGCGTTTTATTTCATTGGTTTCAATCAGTGTTTACATTTAGATTACCTTTGCCGTCATTGCAACGCTCACTTAAATTAATCTTTAAAACACCAATAAATTATTTAATTAAATTGTTTAATAATAATGATTTAATGTAATAACCTTGTTAAATGTAGTCTTTAACAGATCTAAAAATAAATATAAATTTTTCATACTATACATTATAATGTTGTGATGCCTATATTCATTTATAGCATTATAAATTATTTTTTATTTATTTAGACAAAATAGTGTATACTTTTAATAGCAGCCATTTATTGGTAATTTTCAGCTTCTGGTGTCAGCCAGAATTTTATTGTCTGTGCATCCTTACTATATATATAAAAAATAAAAATATATATGTTTATTGAGACTCCTGTTTCTGTACTGATTAGTTGAGTATTTAGGCAGCCTAATGTATTTAGATATTATTTTTACTGTACGTACACTGCCATTCAAAGGTTTGAGGTCAAAACGTGTTTTTGAAAGAAGTCTCTTATGCTCAAGGCTACATATTACAAAAACGGTAAAACTGTGAAATATTATTTTCTATTTTGAAATATTTCTTATCAATGTTGAAAACAATTGTGATGCTTACCTGGAAATCATGATACATTTTATTTAAGATTCTTTGCTGAATAGAAAGATCAAAACAACTTCATTTATTTGATATAGGAATAAATTTTTTGATCAGTTTAATGTTCTTGCTGAATAAAAGTATTTTCTTTGGGGGAAGAAAAACCTTCTTACTGACACCAAAATTTGAAATGGTATTTACACAATTGGTAGTAATTATAATTTAATTTATGCATTTAGCAAGCGACTTAACAGTGCATTCAGGCTATACATTTTTTACCAGTATGTGTGTTCCCTTGGGAACTGAACCCACGACCTTTTGCACTGCTAACGCAATGCTCTACCACTGAGCCACAGGACACTAAACACTTAATTATAATACTGTTTCGTTGTATAGGGGAACATGCAGCGCTGCAAGCTGGTGATGGACCAGATCACAGAAGCCCGTGACTCCATGCTGAAGGTGCTGGATCACAAGGAGCGCGTCATGAAGCTACTCAACAAAAACAGCAGCACAAAGAAGCTCAATAAGCTGAAGCGTAAGGACAGAGCGTGAGACAAACTGACCAGATATGGGACAGAGTTCAGCACGACCACAGACCCCTCCTGCACCACGGCCCCTAGCATGCAGGCACACTGCCCTGCCTCACTCGATCTCTACCAGAAGACAGTCCTGATCTGATGGAAGGATGTCTTCATCTGGCAAGCCCTTCCTTTCCCAGAAACTGTTGGGAACAACAATGTTCAATTAACCTCAACATGCATATTTAACTGTATCTTCACTGAAATACGAATGTCTAAATGTTTCGTTTCAATCAAGACGTTTTAACTCGGTCACAAATAGGTTACTTTAGAGAAGTTGTTGGATGTTGAAGATTCCATTTTATTCAAAGTTATACGTAATCATCCATGGGTGAACCACAGATATCATTAAAACAATGCTGTACATCTTCAAGTCAATAGATTATATTCACCACTTTTTCATTTGGGTGCCTTGAATGATTACCTGGTATTGACAGTCTGTACTGTATCAAACACCAAAAGGCAGTATTATGTATTGGTCGTTCTTGGAACAGAAAGGTTTCCATTTTGTATTGTTGTGTTCAAAACAATAAGAATTGAGAAGCCGTAACAACACCATCCTCTCTGTCCTAGGTGAACAAAAACTGAAGTATTTTACCACATGTATTGTGGGAAATGTTAAAGGTGCTTTGGTGAAATGGAGTATTGTGCCTTTCCGTGTGCCTCATATGACATTGGTTTTGTGTGATGGAAGCAGTTCCTCTGGTTTAATGGAGTCTGAATGTCTGCATCATTTTACGTTCTCATGTCACTGCCTGTTGAATTGTGAAGAAGGTTTCATGTATCAGCAGTCTTGCAAGCGCTGC
>NW_015505300.1:1618891-1627540 GCF_001515645.1 Sinocyclocheilus grahami | reverse complement strand
CCGGGGGGGGGGGGATTTCATTCAAGCATTAAAGGTGGTGAAAATCATGTTCCGATATGACATGTCAATCAGAATTTAGAGGAGAGATTTGATTGTGCATTTGCACACAGTTTTGTATCCAAGTTAAACCTAAGTATATAAAAAATAAGCCCTCTTCCATTTTTTTTCTTCGTAAATGAACAATATTATGTTTATTCATCCAGTTAAGCACTGTCATTTGTAGCAAAGATAAAGCTTTGTATACTGTTTGATCACTCGGTTTCATTTTGAATGACATTTCATGTTGCACTCCGCTGCTGAAGTAAAGATACTTTGTACATGAATCTGGATGTTTGTTTGTTTTTCTACAAAGCCTAATTTAATCCAAGGTTGATATTGGTGATATTCCTTCCCATAAAAGCAGCAAAATCCTGGTTTTACCACTGCATTTAAACTATACCATTTTTTAAGATAATAATAATAGTTTTATTCAAGCACACATTAAATTGATCAAAAGAACAGTAAAAATATGGGGGGGAAATTAAGCAGCCAAACGGTTTTCAACATTGATAAAATTACGTTTTTTTCACATCGAATTAGTATACTTAACAATATATTAATCTAAATTATATAAACGGAGGACAGTTATTTTAAACTCTAATAATATTTAGTGATATTACTGTTTATACTGCTTTTTTTTTCAAATACAGGTGCATGAATTGTGAGCCAAAATCATTGGCTCACAAGAAAATAAATTGTGCATTGAATTTATTTAATACACGTGTTTCACAATTTGAGTTGAATTACTGAAATTAATGAACTTTTCCACGACATTCTAATTTATTGAGATGCACCTGTAAATGCAGACTTTGTGAGAATAAGAGACTTCGAAATATTAAACAGACTTAGCTGGCTTGAGCAATAAAGTTTCTTGAGGTTTACTCTGGAAATCATTTTTATTAGTTTATTATTTACTGAATGGCCAAAAGATTCAGTAAGAGAAGTATGCATTGGTCAAAAATCCAGAAAACATACTAATCCCAAACTGGTATTTTTGAGTGATAGTCTATGCATAGTTTAAAGAAGTGTTACTTAATTCCTTGAAACAAGCAGGTATTTAGGTTTAGGGATTTTTTTATTTTTTTAACTAAAAATAAGGTGCATTTTATAGTGTTTTTTTCCCCTCTCTGGCAGTACAGCCACTTTTTATTTGGATAATAAACCAACGTCCAAATCAAGATCCTTAGGGCAGGGTGTCAAACTCAATTCCTGGAGGGCCGGAGCCCTGCAGAGTTTAGATTCATCCCTAATTAAACACACCTGATCCAACTAATCAGGTCCTTCAGACTTATTTGAAAACTACATGGTATGTGTGTTGGAACAGGGTTGGAATAATGCTGCGTTCAAGTCCTCCTGGGACGTTCGTACTTACGAGTTAACAAATCGTAATTACGACATCAGGTGCGTTTAAGTCAGTTTAGTAGGTACAAGATGGCGGTGTACTTTCTTTTAATAAATTACAAGAAAATACAACAGGGTCTGTCAACTCTGCTTAAAGAAAATGAAGAGCAAAGAATTTGCATCAGGTGTGTTTTGCGTTTTTAATATTTTTAAAAAGTAATTTATGAAGCCACTTTAATCTGTATCGCATAAAAACTTCATCAAAACGATCAATTTAAACAAAAATTTACTGTCAACTACAGACGTTGCATCCATCGATTCTGGCATGTTTCTCATTGACACGCCCCCAACTCGGAAACTCGGGGCTTAAAGAAAATTTTGAGTTTCCCACTCGTAATAACGACTTTGTGGTGGCGTTCATGTGCATTCAACTCGTAAATACAATCTATCCGACATGACTTGAACGCACCATAAGGCCCTGTCCACACAAACGCGGTTATTTTTTAAACCGCAGCTTTTTCTACGCGGTTAGGCCGTTCGTCCACACGCAAACGCAGCACCAGTTCACTGAAACCGAACATTTTTGAAAATGCCTGCCAGGGTGAAGATTTTCAAAAACTCCGGTTGCAGTGTTATCGTGGACAGCGAAACCGGAATTTTTGGCTTGTGACTTCGGCGCCAGCGCTGTTATCTCCGCCTACTGGAGACTTTTTCAGGCTTCTGATTGGCCAACATGGCTTTACGGTTGAGATTATATCGCCACCTCTTGGTTTGGCATGTTCTTGACAGTGCTTCATAGCATGCGTTTGCGTTTTCATGTGGACGGAGATTTTTTTTTAAAAACAGAAGGAGGAAAAACTCAGTTTATAAAAATACGTGTGGACATGGCCTAAAAACTCTGCAGGGCTTCGGGCCTTCAGGAACTGAGTTTGACAGCCATGTCTGAATAGAAAGGATTTAGATAAGTAATGTTTATCGGTTTGTAGGGTGTGACTAATGTTTGGAGTTTCTATGCTCTTAAATAATTGATCCCTCCTTTCTTGAGTAATCTATTGTTCTCCAGCAGCTGGTTTGGTTTCAGTCTTATCTCCATGGAGACTAATAACACAGAACTTAACACTTTCCATCCTTATTCCTCAAACACACTAATTAATTGTGCTTATCTGAGTGGCGGCTGTAATACTTAAGCCTTTTTTTTAATGCGGATCCCTTCATGTTTTTAGGGGCTATATAAAGTCTGAATATACATCAACCTCCAGGAAATAAGATGCTTTGGTGTTGACCTTAACTGTGTACTTTGAAACTTGCTGGCTGCTTCTAAATGTTTTCATAATCAGTGCGTCAGTCATTTATGAAAACCACTGCTTATATGACACCCAAGCAATTCCAGTATCTGTACACTGAGACTATGCAAATGAATGTAGGCCTATCCTCTAGAATCTCACAGTTTTACTGCTTAACAGCCGCTCTGACTCAAATAATAAAGCTGTCCTGCGGTATCATCTTCCTCTTACGTGAAAAGTCCAAAAGGCACATGTCATGCGCAGTTAAAGGATAGGGGAATTGTTTTTTTTTTTTGTTTTTTTTTGAGAAGGTGCACAGCATTTCAGATTTCATGTGCCAAATGTCTCAAGCCACTAAGACGCTCTTGATTTTGAAGTACTTGTCTAACTCATGATATGTTCCTGACTTTGTTGCAATTCAGCTCATTGGAAACTTCCAATGAGTCAAGTGCTAGGCCCTCTGTGGTTGATGGTGATAATCAGCCCATGATGGTGCAAAGTCTAGGGGCCATAAAGAGATGAACATAGGGACATTTCCTTGTTGCTGTCACACAAGCGAATGGAAAAATTAAGTTTGGACACGAATGTTTTTAATTCCTTCTTGGAATTAGTCAGTGAAATTTAGTGAAAAGTTTCATAAAAGGCATAGTTTTCAACTGTACACGCTTCAATGAGAGTTACATTTCCAACTGGTTAATATATTTATTTGCTTGTCTTGTGGGGGTTTTAATGTCAATTAGATGCCAGTGGTACAAAACGGACTGTTCAAATGGTGATGTTAAAAAAGGTGTGTATTCATTTATTTACTTCTTATTTGCTTTCTTGCCCTAAGCAATATGTTATTGTTCTGAAATTGGGATATTTGAGCTGGTTGTGTATAGTGTTTGGTTTTAAAATGTAGTTAATGTGAATCTGAATAGGGGGATCACTTCTGGATTGACTCCAGTATTGGGGTCCCTATTGGAGGGTATGTGAAGGTCTCAGCCATTGGACAGTGTTGCCTGATTGATGATGAAGGGAAGGTAAAAGCCATGACTCGTGATGACTTGTACAGTAGGAGAGACCGGTGCTAACTGTCACAAGGGCTTTTATTTGTAAGGTTTTGAGTCTAAGTTCTAGTTACACAAAATGAGTTTTCTCTAGCTACATGCAGTAGGTCTATATATAGTTCAAAACCATTGTACATTTTTTATTTTGAGAATTCTGTCCTTCAAACTAAAATGTCACTACATGCTTTGTTGCTGATTTTGATTGCCCTTTTTAGAGTTCAAACATTTGTTCGTTTTTCTGTTTAGTCTTATAATTGTACTATTTTTTTTTACTAATTGTTTATTTAATTTAAATATGATGCTAAATGTGCTATATAAATAAAATAAAATATTAATAAATAATTATCAATGAGTTCATAATGTAATATTATATATTACAGAAAACCCCATAGGCTGTTTAATGACCCATATAGCTTTTTTTTGCCAAGGCTTTACGATATGTGTCTATACAGGAAATTAATAAAAAAATATATACCCTTACAAATATAGCGATAGAGGCTATTTTACACTAAGTGCAAATAGCAGTATTTTAACAATATGCTATTTACACTAAGTGCAGATAGCGATAGATAGGATTTTCTGCTATTTATATTACTTATTGCAAATAGTGGCAATTATCTGCACCTCAGTATTATAGTACATTATAAAACAGTATGCAGTAATAACGTATTGAGTGTAAATTATAATTTTAATTCAAATTATTAAATGGATGCCACCTTATTGGGACAATAAAGCCCTCCCTACACCTATCCTAACCCTACCCCATACTTTATTTTCAACTTTTTGATTATTTCCTTCAATTTTATTGAAAATAAATGCCTTTCCGATGTGATATGAGATATGAAAAGGGAGAAAAAAAAGTTCGGTAAAAAGCGGATTCGAACTCGAGTCGATCGCGTCAAAAACACTACACGCGCTTTACCACCTACCTCCACTGACGATTGTGTGCCGTCTTTTATTTTCTTACATTAAACATACGATTGCGACAATATATGGTTTATTTGTGTTTGTCAAGTCATCTCCAGGTAATAAATAAAGTATATGAATAATGCAGTGCTAATTGACATAGCATTTATTACAGTATTGAAACTATTCTGCCTAATTATGTGATAAAAAAGCGTTTGTAGTATATAAACAAATCATTATTATTGGTCACTGTCCAGCAGTTATCTGATTTCTAAGTCAATTAAAAGCTAGAAATTAGAGAACAAGTAAAGTTGCCTATACACCAGTCAAAGGTTTTTGAACAGTAAGATTTTAAATGTTTTTTAAAGAAGTCTCTTCTGTTCACCAAGCCTGCATTTATTTGATCCAAAGTACAACAAAACAGTAACATTTTGAAATATTTTTACTAGGCTATTAAAAATAACTATTTTCTATTTGAATATATTTTAAAATGTAATTTATTGTGATTTCAAAGCTAAATTTTCAGCATCATTACTCCAGTCTTCAGTGTCACACGATCCTTCAGAAATCATTCTGATATTCTGATTTGCTGCTCAAAAAACATTTATTATTATTATTATTATGTTGAAAACAGCTGAGCAGAATTTTTTCAGGTTTCTTTGATGAATAGAAAGTTCAGAAGAACCTGAAATAGAAATCTTTTGTAACATTATAAATGTCTTTATCATCACTTTTGATCAATTTAAAGCATCCTTGCTGAATAAAAGTGTTCATTTCTATAATTTTCTTTTCTTTTCTCAATTTTTATTTTATATATATAAAACATTTCTGTCCCCCTCACTTCTGAAATGATGGCTACGCCCCTGACCATACCTATCACACGTTTGTGGGTGGAGCTAGTGTAAATAGCCACTCCATACAAATATTCAGAGGAGTAAAAATGTGACAACTAGCCCTGCTCTCCCCTAATGATCTACAGTAATGGAATATTACATCACAACACATTCTATATTCTATATCTATATTATTCTAGTGTTTTAATGAATCTACACTTGTTGGATGAATCTCATGTATTGTGATGGTTTCCCAGGAGCACTATATCCCAGAGGGGGAGAAGGCTATGCTTAAGCCTATGCACCCCACCTCAGTGGAGAGTGTGGATGACATGATCCGACTGGGGGACCTCAGTGAAGCCGGTTTACTCAGAAACCTGCTGATGCGCCACAGACAGAGCATTATATATGTAAGTTACTTTATTATGTCATAACAAAAAATCAGCCTCTGTAATCATCAAATTAAATATGTTTTTCCTGATTAGTATTTGAGTTGTATTTCAAAATGATTGTAATAACAGTGAAGTATGGTAAAACTCTTACAGAATTAAAAAAAAAAAGGTTAACCATAAGTATATGGTGAAAAACTGATATCTAATGGGACGTTTCATGTAATTTTACAGTAATACTGTTAAATGTACAGTTTTTGGAAGTGAAAAAGTACACTTAGTCTTATAATTTACAGTGAAAAACCATATTCCCAGAATCCTTTGTGTGACAGCTCACATTTACAATATACACATTTAAAAAAAATGTTTTACTGTCAATTTTAATTTTAATCTGTAAAATTTAAAATGTTGTTACCATATTTTTTAGAGTAAAGTTTTGGCAACCACAGCTGTTGTTTTTTTTTTTTTTACTATAAACTTAATGGATGGTGTGATGTGTATTTAGTTGTACTTGAGATATATATATATATATGAACAGTGGGGCACAAAAGTCTGAGACCACTAGAGAAAACTCTTCTGATTTGCATTTATTTAACTTAGTCCAGGTGATATGTGAAAATAATGTTCACTTTTTCATAAAAGCATGAAACTTGGTACACTTGTACAGCTTGCGGCCCTGAACATTTTCATAAATGGAGCCATCGCAAAAACACCTCGTGGTTGCCATGACGACCATTTTACTTTCCGCCATAACCAAATTATATGTATTTTGTGTCATAGCTCCTGAACCAAACATGATAACACAGAAAAGGTGATGTCTACCCTTATGTTTTGATGGTCAAGGATTACAATGATACCATATACAAAAACATAAACTGTTCAGGTCTAGAGTTAATGGTAAATTCAGCAATGTGAGAAGGAAATCACAGTATCTGAGAATAATAGTATCACAGCATTAACAAAAGTCCATATTATGGCTATTATTTTTTTCTTTCTTTGATAATTAACTAATATTTTATTCAATAATACATTAAAAGATTGTTTTCAAGAATACTATCATATATTTCAGAGATATAAAAATCATCTCTGGTAAGTATATTTTTCCTTACCTCTCAGGCAGAGTCAGGTAGGCGGTAGTATGTTTCCAGTACATTCTTGTTCTCTCTCAACAACGCTCTAACATCACATGCAGATGGCAACGCAATCAGGTGAACAGTTAATGGTTAATTCAGTGACTTTATGAGAAGGATTACAATGAATTATCAGAAGATGCAGAATTAAATTTCAAACATATTTCATGTTAACTTAATTTACAATCACTCTCTGGGGCCAGAGTTGTCTATTATGTTGTCCACAAGGGGGAAGCCAGAGTCCTGCATGCGGGTATATGCAGGTGAATCGCTAATATTTGATGTAACGGGTGGAATAATATTTATGTGTAGGGTGTGGTGCGGGTGCAGGCAGTGACAAGCACGGGTGGGTTGCGGGTCCAATAACCAAGACTATTTCGACTCGGTCCAGTACACGCTGCTGAGCAATGTAGACAATCGCGCTGCCACTAATTGACAGCTGTGGTGATTATATTAAAGGGAGCACTCTTTGCTTGCTTTCTGTATTTAATCTATTCACACTTTGAATACAAGTTTTAATAAATGAGTTTTGTCTACCTCACATAGGAGACTTAATGCAGGTGCGGTTCGGGTTCCACTTTTTATGTCAATTGGGTTGGGTATGGGATTCAATTATTGTTGCTGTCAGATAACATGTCGGGTGTTACTGCAATTGTGGGAAGATCATTTCACCAGCCAGGAAAGGGGAACGAAAATGCCTCTCTGTGATGTTACCACAAGGCATCGCTTACTTACAGATCTCAGGCTTCTGGAGGGGATGTAGATTTGTAAGAGTGAGGAGGAATTAGGAGGGTACTGAGCCTGTGGCTGTTCTGTACGCAAACATCAATGTCTTGAACATGATGCGAGCTGCAACCGGTAGCCAGTGCAGGGAGATAAAGAGAGGTGTGAAGTGGGCCCTTTTGGGCTCATGGAAGAGTAGTCATGCCACTGCATTCTGAAACATTTGTCGAGGTTTGCATGATTGAGCTGTCTTTACAGTATGGTCCTTGAAGGTTAGCTGGTCACCAAATAATCATTTTTGATGAATCTAGCAGGATAATGAAATCATGCTGTAGAGTCAAAGTAGCAGGGAATACAAGAAGCTCAGTCTTTGCCAGGTTGAGCTGCAGGTGATGTTCCTTCATCCATGCCGCAATGTTTGCCAGGCAGCCTGAGATCCGTACAGCTACTATTGGATAGTCTGGTTGAAATGAATGATAGAGCTGTGTGTCATCAGCATAGCAATGGTTGGAGAAATCATGTGCTTGTATAATGGGTCCCAGTGATGTAGTGTATATGGTGAAGAGGAGGGGTACAAGAACTGATCCCTGAGGAAACCCTGTTTGTGGCCAGTTGATGTTCTTTGGATAGGTCTCCTCCCCAGGAAACCCTGAAAGACCTACATGTGAGATAAGATTCAAACCAGTGGAGTGCAGATCCGGTGATGGTAGACAGGATAATCTAATGATTCACAGTGTCAAAAGTAGCAGATCCAGCAGAATAAGAACTGATGATTTGGAATCAGCTTTTGCTACCTGCAGGGCTACAGTGACCGACAGCAAAGCAGTCTCAGTTGAATAGCCGCTGCTGAAACCTGATTGGGTAAAGTTTAGTTGGTCATTCTGTGAAAGAAATAATGTAACGGTGTCTATAAAGGTGTGAACCAAATGGTCCATACCATTAGAATAACAAAGGAA
>NW_015505300.1:1567862-1617896 GCF_001515645.1 Sinocyclocheilus grahami | reverse complement strand
GTTTTAATGAATCTACACTTGTTGGATGAATCTCATGTATTGTGACGGTTTCCCAGGAGCACTATATCCCAGAGGGGGAGAAGGCTATGCTTAAGCCTATGCACCCCACCTCAGTGGAGGGTGTGGATGACATGATCCGACTGGGGGACCTCAGTGAAGCCGGTTTACTCAGAAACCTGCTGATGCGCCACAGACAGAGCCAACCTGACGGGGGGTGTGAGAGAAAGGGAAGTTGTTAGAGAGAACAGCAGGGGTTGCAGGGTTTTCTGGACAAATCCAGGTCTCAGTCAAGCCCAAGATGCTAAGAGTACACTGAGAAGCAATGGCCAGAATGAAGTTTATTGACAGCTGACTGACAATTCCAGAGACCCACAGAAAATGACAGAGGTGCAGCAGAAGAGATAGGACGCAGCTTAGCAAGATTGCGTTGCCGTCTGCGTGTGATGTTAAAGCATTGTTGAGAGAGAACAAGAATGTACTGGAAACATACTACCGCCTCTGCCTGAAAAATACACTTACTTGAGATTATATTTTTTTATATCTCTGAAATATATGATAGTATTCTTGAAAACAATCTTTTATTGTACTATTGAATAAAATATTAGTTAAGCTGGTGTGGGGTGGGCGTTCTGGTGCAATATGGTTGCTGTCGCATCATCCAGGTGGATGCTGCACATTGGTGGTGGTTGAGGAGATTCATGTAAAGCGCTTTGAGGACCCAGAAAAGCACTATATAAATAATTAATTATAATTATATAATTATAATTATAATTAATTAAAGCAATCTTTTATTGTACTATTGAATAAAATATTAGTTAAGCTGGTGTGGGGTGGGCGTTCTGGTGCAATATGGTTGCTGTCGCATCATCCAGGTGGATGCTGCACATTGGTGGTGGTTGAGGAGATTCATGTAAAGTGCTTTGAGGACCCAGAAAAGCACTATATAAATAATTAATTATAATTATATAATTATAATTATAATTAAAGCAATCTTTTATTGTACTATTGAATAAAATATTAGTCAATTATCAAAGAAAGAAAATAATTAATAGCCATAATATGCACTTTTGTAAATGCTGTGATACTATGATGCTCAGATACTGTTATTTCCTTCTCACATTGCTGATTTAACCATTAACTCTTCACCTGAACAGTTTATGTCCTTGACCATCAAAACATAGGGGTAGACATCACCTTTTCTGTGTTATCATGTTTGGGTCAGGAGATATGACACAAAATACATAATTTGGTAATGGCGGAAAGTAAAATGGTCGTCATGGCAACCACGAGGTTTTTTGCTATGGCTCCATTTCTGAAAATGTTCAGGGCCCTAAACTGTACAATTGTACCAAGTTGCATGCTTTTATGAAAAAGTGAACATATAACCTCAAATTTTGCATTAACTGGATTAACAAGTTCAGTTATGCATAACAATTTAATTAAAAAGTTGAATTGAAAAATTAGTTTGTAATTCAGCATGAGTATGAGCAATTTTGTGTAAAACACAATGATCATGTTTGCCAGCGCGACTGGACATAATCCAGAAAGTGGCGAGAGATTCTTAAGAAGGACATCTGACTATTTGTACAAAGAGTCGCATGATTGGTGTCACAAATTAGCTTGTTTTGAGTAGTGACCTAGAAATAGTGCAGAATCTAAAATATTTATTATTCATTTTACATAATAATGTTGCTTTGTTGTAAATCCTTAAACTTTCTGTTAATTTTTAGATTAAATTAGATTTTCAGTCCCAGTTTTTCAGATGCTGCCTCATATGTTTGCATCCCATTGTAAATATAAACTGTGTGATATATGTAGTTTTCTCTGTGTGTGCTGTTTAGACCTATATTGGCTCTGTCCTCGTGGCCATGAATCCCTATCAGATGCTGCCCATCTACACGGCAGACCAGGTGCACCTGTATCACGACCGTAAACTGGGCGAGCTCCCACCGCACATCTTTGCTATCGCTGACAGCTGTTACTTCAACATGCGCCGTAACAAACGCAACCAGTGTTGCATTATAAGGTATGTATTTAATCTTTTCTTCTGAATATTGAGAATCTAATCTAATGCATGTTAATTATTTATGTCCTTGACCATCAAAACATAGGGGTAGACATCACCTTTTCTGTGTTATCATGTTTGGGTCAGGAGATATGACACAAAATACATAATTTGGTAATGGCGGAAAGTAAAATGGTCGTCATGGCAACCACGAGGTTTTTTGCTATGGCTCCATTTCTGAAAATGTTCAGGGCCCTAAACTGTACAATTGTACCAAGTTGCATGCTTTTATGAAAAAGTGAACATATAACCTCAAATTTTGCATTAACTGGATTAACAAGTTCAGTTATGCATAACAATTTAATTAAAAAGTTGAATTGAAAAATTAGTTTGTAATTCAGCATGAGTATGAGCAATTTTGTGTAAAACACAATGATCATGTTTGCCAGCGCGACTGGACATAATCCAGAAAGTGGCGAGAGATTCTTAAGAAGGACATCTGACTATTTGTACAAAGAGTCGCATGATTGGTGTCACAAATTAGCTTGTTTTGAGTAGTGACCTAGAAATAGTGCAGAATCTAAAATATTTATTATTCATTTTACATAATAATGTTGCTTTGTTGTAAATCCTTAAACTTTCTGTTAATTTTTAGATTAAATTAGATTTTCAGTCCCAGTTTTTCAGATGCTGCCTCATATGTTTGCATCCCATTGTAAATATAAACTGTGTGATATATGTAGTTTTCTCTGTGTGTGCTGTTTAGACCTATATTGGCTCTGTCCTCGTGGCCATGAATCCCTATCAGATGCTGCCCATCTACACGGCAGACCAGGTGCACCTGTATCACGACCGTAAACTGGGCGAGCTCCCACCGCACATCTTTGCTATCGCTGACAGCTGTTACTTCAACATGCGCCGTAACAAACGCAACCAGTGTTGCATTATAAGGTATGTATTTAATCTTTTCTTCTGAATATTGAGAATCTAATCTAATGCATGTTAATTATTGATTTTGTATGCCTAGTAGTATGTATGAAGTTAGAAGTTGGCCACGCATATCCTGCCCTTGTAAGATAATGTTTTTACATAGCCTATGATTTATGAGTATCTACACATTTAGTCACACATCATAAAATCTGTGAGTGGTCAATGTACAATTAGAGATATAAGTTATGCTCTTTGTTTACTCGGTTTGCCAGAAAAAGTTAATTTAAACAGCCATCAAACCATCAAGCCATCAATGGTGTAGAATGACTTTGTTAATTGTTATATATTATTATAGGCTATTATCTATTATATTATATTATATTATATTATATTATATTATATAAATAAGCATAGTTAATTTTCAGATTTCACCTTTTAATTTAATATTTGTTTTAGCTACATGCTGCAGCAGCTTGCTGTCAATGGATTTTAACACATTTGTATTTATTTATTTACCAGATACTTTTATCCTTACAAATCTTGGCAAACAAAAAATAATAAATGCTTTTGGTTTGTGTGTCAGTGGAGAATCTGGTGCAGGAAAGACAGAAAGCACTAAACTGATCCTTCAGTTCCTGGCTGCTGTGAGCGGGCAGCACTCCTGGATAGAGCAGCAGATCATCCAGGCCAACCCTGTCCTGGAGGGTAAGCACTGAACAGGCATGTCTTGTCGACTATTTCAGTCATTTCCATAGAAAGCTGTCTCACTTATGCATGTCTTCCAGCCTTTGGCAACGCCAAAACCATTCGGAATGATAACTCCAGCCGCTTTGGGAAATATGTGGAGGTCTACTTCAATAAAGAGGGCGTTATAGAGGGAGCTCACATGGAGCAGTACCTGCTGGAGAAGTCTCGTGTCTGTCATCAGGTGTGACTATGTTTTACAGTAAAAACTAATATGTGCCATTTAGGGGTAAATAAAATACAAAGATATAGCTTTTGTAGCTTAGGGTACCACCACAGTGACAGCTTTGTACCTTTTAGTCTGAGATTGTTCACCTTACGTGCTTAAGAAAAAACATCAAGAGCCTATGACTGGTTTTGCACTGGTTTTTATGAGCTTCATTACTTTCAAATAGTCTTAAATGAATAATATTAACTAATATTTATCATGTTAATGGGTAAATAAATGTTCTTTTATGAATTTAGTTTAATTATTTTAAGATGATTTAATTATGAATTAATTTATTTTCATTTTTAGGCACCTCAGGAAAGGAACTACCACATATTTTACTGTATGTTATCTGGGATGCAAAGTGACCATAAGAAGACTCTCTCTCTTGGTGATGCATCACAGTTCAAGTACCTGACTGAGGTGAGCTCTTCAATTCAGGTTTATTACGTTTTAGAGAGGAGAGGAGTTGTAACGCTTTTGTTTTTGCTCACGTATTCAGTAAATGTTTAGCCCTAAGTTTTTGGAGTTTTTCTGACATTTTAAATGTATGCTTTAATTGCGTCAAATACAGGTAAATCATGACTTCATCTTAACATTATTGGTGTAATATCAATTGAGTTTAAAAAAAATCACTCCTCTCTAATTCAGATTCTTTTATCAGGTTTCGATACTGATAATCCCTGACTCAGGCACAAGTGCTATAAGTGACTCTTCTGATGGTTATCTAGGGTAATTGTTTGACATGTGATGGTCGGGACGATGCTGATGAGTTCGGACGGATTCGTGCTGCTTTAAAGATCCTCACTTTCTCAGACAGGGACTGCTGGGAAATCTTCAAATTACTCGCTGCCATTCTCCACATGGGCAATATCGACTTTCAGAGTTAGTGTCAATAACCTTTCTATTACAGTAATAACATTTCAACTGTCTTCCCATAAACAGAAGTTAGTGCTGTTAGGAATGCCATAAAGTTGACTGCTTTGCTCCTGATCTTTTTCAGGCACTACAATGAATAACATGGACAGCTGTGATGTCCTGTCATCCAATCATTTTTCTGTTACTGTCAAGTTGCTGGAGGTACAGAGAAATGTTCTTTAGAGCTAATGCTGCTTTTAGCACTTTATCCTCAATTCATTTTTTAAAAGCTTACTGTATTTATGTAATCAAACATTCGGCTGCTGAATGTATTTGATGACAGCACTTCTGCCACTTTGCAGGTGGGTGATGCTGTTCTTGATAAGAGTCTTACCCATCGCTCCTTCATGACAAACCGAGAGATAGTCACGAAACCCCTCAGCTCAGAGCAGGCCACAGCCACCAGAGATGCTTTTGCCAAGGTACCCACATCCTCACACCATAGTGTCCAAATGTTTTTTCCAGAAGAAAAAAAAACATATTGACCCCAAACTTTCGAACAATGGTGTATATACAATCATCATTCAGGCTTCATAAATGCTCATTATTATTGCACATGTGAATTACATGTGTTTGTTCTACTCCCTGACAGGCCATGTACGGAAGGCTGTTTGTTTGGATGTTCACAAAAATAAACAGTGCCATTCACAAACCCCAGACTGATGAGTCCTCTTGCACACGCACGTCCATTGGTCTGCTTGACATTTTTGGCTTTGAGAATTTCCCTCAGAACAGGTAAGTATCTGTTGAATAAACTAAAAATTATGTAAAAAATTAGAATTAATATTTAGCAGGGGTTTAAAGTACTTGAGCAGTTGTATTCAGTACTGCATTTAAGTATAATTTCAGGGATAGATAGATAGATAGATACATACTGTAGATAGTTAGTTCTGTGATAGGCCCATACTCGACTCGTAAATATAATTTCTCTATACTTCTGTCCTCTTCGTTTAGTTTTGAGCAGCTGTGCATTAATTATGCCAATGAGCACCTGCAGCAGTTCTTTGTGAGGCACATCTTTAAGCTGGAGCAGGATGAGTACAGTAAAGAAGGAATCTCATGGAAGCGCATCGCTTTCAGTGACAACCAGAAAACCCTGGACCTGCTGGCCGTTAAACCTCTCAACATACTGGCTCTGATTGATGAGGAGAGCACCTTTCCTAAGGTGAGCGTCATAAGCTACATGAGTGCTTTATATGCTTATGGATATTTTGTCTGTGCTCACCTTGTGTTGTCTTGTTTTTTAATGCAGGGAACAGATTCCACAATGTTAAACAAAATGAACACCGAACACAATGGAAACAAACTGTACATGTCATTCAAGGGCAACCATGGCATGAGTTTTGGGGTTAAGCACTTTGCGGGGACAGTTTATTATGACTGTGAAGGTACAATTCATTACTTAAAGACTTGGTTATGACATGCCTAATAGTTATTTTAAAAAGCAAATTAGTTCTGATCTTAAAGGGCTGTATTTTGTCAGGTTTTTTGGAGAAGAACAGAGACTCCCTTAGCATGGACATCTTGGAGCTCGTTCAGAAATCTTCCAACAAGCTGCTCAAACTGATCTTTGAAAAGGAGATGAATACAAACTCAGCCAAGAACAATAACAAAATCAACAAAATCATCATGACGCCAAAGAGCTCATTACGAGTATGGGACATTAATACGGTTGACTGAGAGTATTGACTGGACAGTGGCAACAGCTTTGCAATATATTGTGTCTTTTTTGTGTCACACAGCAAGTAAATGATTCGAGGCGGAATATATCTACTCTCAGTGGCCAGTTCCGTCAATCTCTGGACTCTCTGATGAAGGCCCTGTCTCTCTGTCAGCCCTTCTTCATTCGTTGCTTCAAACCAAATGACAAAAAGATGCCCATGGTACCAATTCACATCCCTTAAGTTACGTATTTTATATTGTGTAACCATCAGAACACTAATCAAATCGTGCTTTCTGTTTTTCTCGCTTGTCAGGTTTTTGATAGAAACCTCTGCATGCAGCAACTTCGCTACTCTGGAATGCTGGAGACCATTCAAATACGCAAATCGGGATATCCCATCCGGCACACCTTCAAAGACTTCCTGCAGCGCTATCGTGTACTCCTTAAGAGCGTGGACTGTGACCCCAACACTGTATGGGCCTAATATGATTGTTTACCGATATGATGCTCTGAATATGAAAATTATTATAAAGTGATAGTTGATTAATATAGCTTAATGTGTTATTCAACATCCCTAGATGGTCCTGCATAATTCCAACCAATCAATGCCT
Source organism: Sinocyclocheilus grahami (assembly GCF_001515645.1). NCBI lineage: Eukaryota > Metazoa > Chordata > Actinopteri > Cypriniformes > Cyprinidae > Sinocyclocheilus > Sinocyclocheilus grahami. The sequence goes on along the minus strand of NW_015505300.1, from coordinate 1,610,817 downwards.
TCTGATTTAAAGTTAAGTTCAGGGCTGTGATTGGTTGCTAGGAATCATGTGTATATAATGTTGATCTAAAAGTCTCTATTAACACTTTACAATAAGGTTTCATTTGTGAACATTTGTTAACTACATTAGTTTACATGAACTAACAGTGAACAATACTTCTGAGCATTTGTTAATCTTAGTCAGTGTCAATCTCTGCATTTACTAAGATCACAAGTTGTATCGATTAACATTAGTTAATGCACTGTGAACGAACTAAACATGGATGCTGTAAAAATATATATGTTCGCTAATGTTAACAAATGAAACCTTACTATAAAATCTCCCTTAAAATACAACTACATTTATTTAAAGGTGAAGCGTGTCATTTCTGTGCCAGTTGCATCACCAAAAACAACTATAAGCAAGTAAAACGCAAAAATAATGACCATTTTCAAACAGGTTTCCCTAAAAACACCACCCATTTGTCATTGACCAGACATATAGATATCTCCGCCCCCAGTTTGGTTTAGCCAATGCTGATGCGTCACATGTCTGCATCACACTAATGGAGACGCTTAAAAACAAAATAGCACAGTATTGTACATTTTTGTGGGAATCATATTATGAATGGTTCACTTATAATTGTCTACACATACTAAGGTGACATAGGAGAAATTAAAAGAATCATGTTCAGCTTTAAACATGATGAATGATTTGATAAATGGAAATATTTGTTATTTGTTTATCAGGAGCCTGCTGCCAACTGCTGTGCAGCCATCTGCAGGGCTATGATCAAAGACGAAGAGGACTGGAAGATTGGCAAAACCAAAATCTTTCTCAGGGTACTTTAGACGTAATATTTTTCTAGTGAATTATACTGATTTTACATCTATATCAGTATACATTGCTGTAATGTTAACGTATATTGGATTTCTAAAGGCATTGATGTCATTTTTGTGATTATATTAAACATACACTTCTGTTCAAAAGTTTGGGGTCAGTAAGATTGTTCTTTAAAGAAATTAATACTTTTATTCAGCAAGGATGCATTAAATTAATTAAACAGTAAAGTCACAGTAAAGACATTTATAATGTTACAAAAATAAATGGTGTTCTTTTGACATTTTTTTTTATCTTGAAACAAAATCACAGTTAAAAATACATTACAATAGATTTTCACAGTCTCATTGTTTTACTGTATTTTTGATCAAATAAATGCTGCCCTGGTAAGCATAAGAGACTTATCGACTCAAGCTTTTAAACAGTAGTGTGTCTATCATATTTTTTCACATAATCATTTTTTTGCACTGTTTCCTTTCCTCTGTCGCAGGATCATCATGACTCCTTCCTAGAACTGGAGAGAGAGCAAGAGCTTTACAAGAAAGCACTTATCATCCAAAGAGTGATGATCGCCCATAAGGACAGGTTTGTTCCCCATTGTCTCTTGTCTATATAGTATTTGTTTGTGTAATTGTACAGCAATTTTAAACTAAGTAATTCTTCATTCACTTACAGAGCAAATTTTGTAAAGAAGAGGAGGGCAGCTCTGGTTTTGCAGAAAAACTGGCGTGGCCACAGAGACAGAAGAGACTTTTGCAAAGTAAGCTATGCAGGAACAACTTTTGTCTACAGTATATGGAATAGCTCTTAAAATTAGTGTAATGAAATAATGAAACATGCCTCATATTGTTTCTGTTTTCCCTGTAAGCTCAAGCAAGGATTTACTCGGATGCAGGCAAAAGTGCGCAGTCGGCAGCTCCATACGGAGTATATTCGCAGACGGGCTGCAGCCATCACTCTGCAAACACAGACCCGTGGCTACCTCGCCAGGAAAAACCTGAAACGCAAAAAAGATGCAGTGATACTCCTGCAGACACAGACCAGAGGCCTGCTAGCCAGGAAAACCCTCAAGAGAATGAAAACAGATGTGAGTGTATAGTGGAATGGAGCGGACTACCTGGTTTTTAGTACTATTTTGCAGAAAGTCTTGTTTTTGTTTTATATGCAATACCTGTACCAGTAAAATGTTTGAATTTCTTGTCATAAGTTGTAAAAAATTATAATGTCAAAAATAACTTTTTTATATTTTACTATGTTTTAAAATGTAATTTATTCCTGTGATTCTTGTTTTATTTATATTATCTGATAATTCAGATTAAAGATTTCTATTTCAAATAAATGCTTTTCTTTTGAATTTTCTGTTCATCAAAGAACCCTGAAAAAAACAAATCATGGTTTCCACAAAAACAATTTTAAGCATTTATTATTCATACCCTTGTTCTGTCTTAGGCGTTTTTGACTGCACAAGAAAAAGAGACTCAAGAACGTATAGCTTTGGAACTTCAGCAACGCCTAGAGGAGCTGCTCAGAAAAAACGAGGAAGCTGCCAAATCCCAGAAAAAGGATGATGAGGAAAAGGTGGAGAATATCTTTGGCTTCCTTCCAAGCGCAGTAGGAGGACAAGAGGGCCCAGCTCCTCAGGGTTTTGAGGTTAGAGTCATCTTGACAGCACAATAAGGAAGCAGGACACCTATTTGAAGGGAACAAACACTAATCCTAATCAAAATTAATTTCTCAAAATAATAAGCCTATATCAACTCCAACTATCCAATAAGCCTATGTCAACTCCAACTTTTATTGTCGCTACACAATCAATTAATGGCATTTCAGGCATTTGCTACCATTGATAATACATAATGTCTTTTAAATGCAAAATGTTAGTATCGTCAGGTAAATATTAAGTTTGTGTGATTTGTTCCTGATGTTCTTCTAGGATTTAGAGGCAGAGCCGGTGAAGTTAGAAGAGGTTGAATTAGTAGAGAACCCTGTAAGGGAGAGGAAGGTGATGTCATTAGCAGACAGCAGCAAACGCAATCAAGATGAAGAGGATGAGAAGGAAAAGGAAATGGAGAAGGAGAAGGAGAAGGAGAAGGAGAAGGAGAAGGAGAAGGAGAAGGAGAAGGAGAAGGAGAAGGAGAAGGAGAAGGAAATGGAGAAGGAGAAGGAGAAGGAGATGGAGAAGGAGAACGATGAGTTCTCTTGGAGAGAGAGCAAGAGCTTTACAAGAAAGCACTTATCATCCAAAGAGTGATGATCGCCCATAAGGACAGGTTTGTTCCCCATTGTCTCTTGTCTATATAGTATTTGTTTGTGTAATTGTACAGCAATTTTAAACTAAGTAATTCTTCATTCACTTACAGAGCAAATTTTGTAAAGAAGAGGAGGGCAGCTCTGGTTTTGCAGAAAAACTGGCGTGGCCACAGAGACAGAAGAGACTTTTGCAAAGTAAGCTATGCAGGAACAACTTTTGTCTACAGTATATGGAATAGCTCTTAAAATTAGTGTAATGAAATAATGAAACATGCCTCATATTGTTTCTGTTTTCCCTGTAAGCTCAAGCAAGGATTTACTCGGATGCAGGCAAAAGTGCGCAGTCGGCAGCTCCATACGGAGTATATTCGCAGACGGGCTGCAGCCATCACTCTGCAAACACAGACCCGTGGCTACCTCGCCAGGAAAAACCTGAAACGCAAAAAAGATGCAGTGATACTCCTGCAGACACAGACCAGAGGCCTGCTAGCCAGGAAAACCCTCAAGAGAATGAAAACAGATGTGAGTGTATAGTGGAATGGAGCGGACTACCTGGTTTTTAGTACTATTTTGCAGAAAGTCTTGTTTTTGTTTTATATGCAATACCTGTACCAGTAAAATGTTTGAATTTCTTGTCATAAGTTGTAAAAAATTATAATGTCAAAAATAACTTTTTTATATTTTACTATGTTTTAAAATGTAATTTATTCCTGTGATTCTTGTTTTATTTATATTATCTGATAATTCAGATTAAAGATTTCTATTTCAAATAAATGCTTTTCTTTTGAATTTTCTGTTCATCAAAGAACCCTGAAAAAAACAAATCATGGTTTCCACAAAAACAATTTTAAGCATTTATTATTCATACCCTTGTTCTGTCTTAGGCGTTTTTGACTGCACAAGAAAAAGAGACTCAAGAACGTATAGCTTTGGAACTTCAGCAACGCCTAGAGGAGCTGCTCAGAAAAAACGAGGAAGCTGCCAAATCCCAGAAAAAGGATGATGAGGAAAAGGTGGAGAATATCTTTGGCTTCCTTCCAAGCGCCGTAGGAGGACAAGAGGGCCCAGCTCCTCAGGGTTTTGAGGTTAGAGTCATCTTGACAGCACAATAAGGAAGCAGGACACCTATTTGAAGGGAACAAACACTAATCCTAATCAAAATTAATTTCTCAAAATAATAAGCCTATATCAACTCCAACTATCCAATAAGCCTATGTCAACTCCAACTTTTATTGTCGCTACACAATCAATTAATGGCATTTCAGGCATTTGCTACCATTGATAATACATAATGTCTTTTAAATGCAAAATGTTAGTATCGTCAGGTAAATATAAATAAGTTTGTGTGATTTGTTCCTGATGTTCTTCTAGGATTTAGAGGCAGAGCCGGTGAAGTTAGAAGAGGTTGAATTAGTAGAGAACCCTGTAAGGGAGAGGAAGGTGATGTCATTAGCAGACAGCAGCAAACGCAATCAAGATGAAGAGGATGAGAAGGAGAAGGAAATGGAGATGGAGGAGAAGGAGAAGGAGAAGGAGAAGGAGAAGGAGAAGGAGAAGGAGAAGGAGAAGGAGAAGGAGAAGGAGAAGGAGAAGGAAATGGAGAAGGAGAAGGAGAAGGAGATGGAGAAGGAGAACGATGAGTTCTCTTTCTCTAAATTTGCATCTCTGCACTTCCAAGGATCTTCTACCCACTCATATGTCCAACAGAGATTACGACAACCCCTGCTCCACCATGAAGATGAAGGGGATACCCTGGCAAGTGCTGTTCTCATAAGCATCATGTTCCCATTAAAAGCAAGGCTTGATAACAACTGTCTTGTATTGTTTTTGTACTTTTTTTCTCTGCTTTTCCCCTCCTCCTTTAGGCTTGTTTGACAGTATGGTGGATCATACTGAGGTTTATGGGAGATCTTCCAGAGCCGAAGCAAGAACGTGTTTCTGCTATAGCCGACCCCATTCAGATGAACCTTGGTCAGAGACAAGCACGGCGACTCAGTAACCTTGTTGGATTAGATCAGGTAAACAATCAAGACACTATAAAACACAGCCTTCTTAACACCTACCATATGTTCTGACTATAGCTTCACTGCCTACCCTGCTCAAAAGACCTGCCTAGATCAACATGCATTTTTGTGCTGGTTTGATATTAGTATATATTGTATTGCTTTACATATTTTAATGTAAACACATGTTTAATAAATAGACTAGCCAATCAGAAAAGGTTTCAGTTGTATTACAGTCAGTGGTACAGAAGGTGAAAACCACAGAAACAACCAGATGTGAGCAACTGTTCAAAAAAAAAAAGAAGCAAGAAATAACAATATAAACATTTTAATGTGAAAACAGAGGAATAAATTAAAATATTTACATTTTTAAAAATGCATCAAAGGACTAAAGCAAACCAAAGGGGATCATAAATACAGAACTGCTAAATACTGCAAAATACTCTTGCGGGTGTCATATAATAACAAAACAATAAAATAGCCCAACAGAAATGTGACTGTTGCTTTTCTTATATCATTATATTATATCAAACAAACGTTTGTGGGTTTATTCATTTGTTGGTCTTGTAATTGCAGAAATTTTTGAGAAAAAAAATGAAGCAGCAGAAGGGGACAGGGAAAAGAAAGCACTCAACCATTCCTGAAGAAGAGGTGAAATGTGTATATATACTAAATCACTGATCATTACTCACGGCTAGCTGCATCACAGCAGGTGTCTATTAATTATTCTGATGAAATTTGCAGCCAGAAGAAGAACCAAAACCTAAAATGCAGGCTGTTCAGGAGGAAGAGGACGTACTGTTTGGAGAGAGAGCAACTTATGATCGTCCAATGACACCATTGGAGAAATTGCATATTATTGTAGGATATGCTATTGTACGGCAAGATATAAGGTTAATGTGATGGGCCATTGGTCATTTACATTCTTCATAATGTGGAGTATATTTCTCATACAGAGAGATAAGGGTTACATAATCTTTTGACTTTATATGTTTTTCAGAGATGAAATCTACTGTCAAATCCTTAAGCAGTTGACAGACAATAAGAACCACAAAAGTGCAAACAGAGGCTGGACTCTTCTGTCCATCTGTCTGGGTATTTTTCCCCCTATGGACCGCCTTACTAAGGTATGAAATACTTTTTGATTTCTGTTCTGTTATTTAAGAGCTAATGTGAATTTATCCAATCATTATCACAAATTAGACCTGACAGGGTGATCAGGACCCTGATGTGAAGCATAGGGGTAGTGTACCATCCTGAAAGGGTTTGTTTTTTGATAAAGTCTGCTGAATGCATTATTGTATCATATCATAGCACAGCAATGAAGAAAATAGGTTCTTTAGAACCTGCTACACAGTTTAATCATGATACAAATGCCATGAATGACCAATCAAGCTGTGTGATATATGGTACAGTGTTTGTTACGTTACGTTATGTTAGGTTAGGTTATGTGTTGTTGTTCATATGATGTGTTGTTTAATGTTATGTTTTGTTATGTAATATTATGTGTTGTATGCCATGCCATTTATATGTTGGTTTATGTTATGTTTTGTTGTGTTGTCATGCTGTTATATTTTGTTTCATGTTGTTTTGTTATGTTTTGTTGTGGTATGAGTTATATTTTGTTTGTTTATTTTATATGTTGTTATATGTCATGCTGTGTTTGCATGTTTGTTGTGTGTTATATGTCACACTGTTTCGTGTTATGTTAATGTGTTGTGTTATATGTAATGTTGTTATATGTAATGTTTTGTCATGTGTTGAGTTTTCTGTCGTTATGTTGTTTTGTCATGTTTTATATTTTGTTATGTTATGTTGTTATGTGTTGTTATGCTGTGATATATGTGCTATGTTTTGTGTTGTCATCTCATTTTATGTTATATGCTGTGTTATGTATATGTAATGTTTTGTCATGTGTTGAGTTTTCTGTCGTTATGTTGTTTTGTCATGTTTTATATTTTGTTATGTTGTTATGTGTTGTTATGCTGTGATATATGTGCTATGTTTTGTGTTGTCATCTCATTTTATGTTATATGCTGTGTTATATCATGCTGTTTTCTAATGTTTGTTGTTTTATGTTGTTGTGTCATGTTATGTTTTGTTATGTGTTGTGTTATACATTATATTACATTTGATTTCATGATTTCATGCATGTGTTATGTTGTGTTGTTACGTCACGTCACATTAAGGTTATATTATGTTATGTTATGTTATGTTATATATTATGTTATGTGTTATGTTCCACAACCTTTTGGCCACAGTACCTGCAGAGCTTTATACGCTATGGACCAAGTGAATACTCCTCCTACTGTGCAGAGCGACTGCGGAGGACTTTAGCCAATGGAGAAAGAAGTGAGCCACCATGCTGGGTTGAACTACAGGTAGGCAGTCCCTCTGACTGAAATTATGAAGAATACTTCTCTTGCTCTAAACATAACCAGCCCTTCTTTCTTGCAAGTCTGTAGAGAACAAGAAGCCCATTTCAGTAGCTGTGGGTCTGATGGATGGCAGAAGCATCAGCCTCACTGTGGATTCAGCCAGCACTTCTGCAGAAGTGTGCAGTGCGGTTATTCAGAAAATAAATCTGCAGGACACTTACGGCTTCTCCCTATATGCTGCAATGTATGAGAAGGTTTGTAACATTTGAATGGCTTCAAGATGCACCTTGTAATAAGTCACATATAACTAATGAGCAATAGCAATAAAGTCTTCATGTTTGCATCTCTTGCTGCAGATATGGTCTCTTGGCAGTAGCAGTCAGCACGTCTTGGATGCCGTGTCTATGTGTGAGCAGGAAGAAAAGAGGCAGGGGAAAGAGGAACAACATGCTCCTTGGCGCCTCTACTTCCGCAAAGAGATCTTCACTCCATGGCACAACTGTTCATCTGACCAAGTCAGCACAGAGCTCATCTACAAGCAGACCATCCACGGACTCAAAAGTGGTGATTATCAGTCTGATAAGGTCAGTCCAGGCTATTTGTTTGAACTGGTCATGTTGCATATATTTTGAATAGGAATGAGATTTGTGACTTATGCTCTGTTGTTGACCTATAATCTTGATCTAGGAGGATGATTATGTGCAGCTCGCAGCCAAACATTACTATGTACAGCATGGCTCTGAAAGCAGTATGCAAACCACAGATAAGATTGTCCGTGAGTGCATGAACATGACTTTAATTGAGAACAAGTCTGTGGCCAAGCTAGTGCAGATGGTGCATTCTGCACATACACAGGTATGATGTATATACAGGTATATGCTGTATCATTGTTCACAACAGTGATTGGACAAAATTTGATTTGGTCATTAGTGCTTGGAGAACAATGCAGTAATCCTTTGTAATTTCTTAGGGTTCTTACATAAACTCTACTAAACCTGCCTTTGAAGTAAAAGAGGAGATTGTTCAATATGCGCAGGAGAAGTGGCCAATCTATTTCTCCAAGTTATATGAAGCTCAAATTATTTCAGGTAAAAAAAAAAGATATTCTTAGTTCTTATAGGAGTAGCTAATCTAAAAATGACCAATTTGTCATTACCTATCCTCATGTCATTCCATACCTGTATGACTTTATTTCTTTAGTGGAACACAAAATGAGAGCTTTTGAAGAAAGTGCACACTGCTCTTTTCCATACAAAGCTGTATAGATAAAAATGGCACATAAAAACATCATAAATGTACACTATATGACTCCAAGATTTTTGAAGCCATATGAGTTTTGTTTAAGGAACAGACTGAAATTGAAGTTGTAGTTCACTAAAAATCTTGCTTGATGGTCGGGATCACCATTCATTTTTATTTTACTGAAAAGAGACATTCGGCAATAACTCATTTTGTGTCCCACCAATAAAGAGTCATGGGTTTCTAAAGTCAGTAAATGATGACAGAATTATAAATTTTAGGTTAACTATCCCTTTAATGCATTGAATTTGTGAATGTATTGTTGTCTTTTATTAGTTACTGTGAAAAATATGTGTTCAGGTCCCTCAGTGCCTCAAGACAAGTTTGTAGTTGTTGTGAACTGGAAGGGGGTCTTCTTTCAGGATGTGACAGAAGCCGCATTTCTGCAACTCTCTTATCCTGAGGTGTCAGGAATCGAAATGAGGTAAAACATCCCTTTTTACGATAAACATCCACGGAGAAGCATCTGAATTACATCTGAGCATTGATAAAGTACTTACGCTTAAAAAACTATTTCTGCAGATTCAGACTAATTGACTTTTCTTTTTTCGTTTCCGTTATTCCTTCCCTTCTTAACTTTTCTCCTACAGTGAGGAAGAGTCTGGTGGGATTGTGTGTTTGACGACTCCAAAGGGGATGTATGAACTGCAGGTTGTGAAGGGAAAAGACTTAGTGGAGCTGGTCAACTTGTTCATATCAGGGCTTAAGAAGAGATCACAGTATGCTGTGGGAATACAGGACCTTATCAGACAAGGTGCTTCTTTTACAATTTTACTTGTAGTATTCACATTTGAAATAATTTTTCAACTTTAGGACACTTTTGACTATTTAAAATGTTGACATAATGTGTGATGATGATGTATGAGTAATACATTTTTATTTAATTTTTTGGTGAAAATTTCAGAAAAGCCTTTGATTTAACAATCAAAATCAGAAAATATGTTTTAAATTCTTATGAGAAAGTGTGAATGTACACTGTAAAAAATAGTTTTCAAAGTTGTAAATACAATTATCACATTGTCACATTTAATTCAACATGTTACTTGCCATTTCTTTGTAATTATTTATAAAATTTCTGAGTGAAAATTGTTTCTACACCAATTTTTTCAGTCTTGCTCTTTTTACATTTATTACAGTTACAGAGGGGACGTTAAAGCTAAAGTTTAAGTCCACATTACAGACATTCTGGTAACTTAGGTTAAAAAAAAATTTAATTAAAGAGACAATAAAAAGGGTTAAACTAGTATAATCTCTCCTAAAACTAAAATGTAAGTCAAATGTAAGAATCACTCTACATATAAAATGGTCTTGAACTGGTCGAAATCGCTTGGATATTGATCTTTTCGTTTTTTCTTCCCTCCAGAGGATCCCACATTGCTGAGCTACAGAAGAGGTGATGTACTGTATATCATAAAGGATGGGGAGTATTCTTCTGAAGAAGGCTGGATCAAAGCGAAGAATGAGAGGACAAATCAAACTGGAGCAGTTTCCTTAGATGCCATTCGGATTTTGGCAATGTTGACAAGGCCAACAGAAGAGACACTGGTAAACATGATTCTTTTGTTTCACACTAATTTGTGGAGGAAAATACTCCTCAGCACTGGCCATTATTATGTCAATTGTTTTTATCAGTGTTTTGAGGTTTTGTCTTGGAAATAAATATTTAAAGGCAGATTCTTTAATGAATTAAACGGCTTTAAAAGATTGTTACTGCCTTTAAAGAATTAAAACGGCATTTAAAGATTTTAAATTGCCTTTAAAGAATTAAAGAAACTTCCTTTAAAGACTTTTTAATACCTGGTCATTAGAAAATGGTTTTCAAAACCCTCAACAAGGTTCTTTTCTTAGGGTCACAAAATATGCTTTGTTTTATAAATCAGTTTATGCTTGACAATAATAGAAATGTAAAGAGTAATTTCTGTCCTCTAGAATTTGCTGAATTTGACCCCTGCAAGAAGAAAGTCAGTGATGCCGGTGTTGCCGCAGAAGGAGGAGCTTAGCACAGAGAAAATTGCCGTTGTGTCCCTTAAGGAGTTCTCTTTTGATTATTTCAGGTAACACATGTACAGTTTGCACACATCCCATCTGATATAAATGATAACTGCTCCGTTTTGATAACATGCCAGTGCTCATGCCATCTTGTACCTCTTTCAATTGGTCACAGGGAGTCTAAAGAAGGTGGCCGTGGAAAAGGCGTGGCCAAAGAGAGACTGTGGGCCAACAGCAAAGAGCCTCTCAAACAGCCACTGCTCAGGAGCCTGCAGGGCAACTCAGAGCTCTGCCACCTCGCTTCTGACTGCTTCACAGATATCCTTCCGGGTGATTGGTTGAATAAGGAGGGAAATTAAAAACTGAATCATTTGTTACATATCTAATATAGTTCCTTACTAAGGAAGTTGTATTTTGTGTATTACGATAAAAGTGATTAAGACTTCAGTACATGTGACCCGAGTGAATTTTTAATGAATGATGATTACCATTTTCTTTAACATTGTCTCTACCTATCCTTAAATATATGGGAGATTATCCAGTCAAGCATGTGCGGACACCCATAGATCTAACAAACCAGATCTTTGGGTCAGTAACAGCACACGTGGACCTAAGAGATGAGATCTACTGCCAAATAATGAAGCAGATGACTAATAACAACCATGGGTTTGTCACCTAGTTTTAACTCATTTCGTTTTGGTACCCAAATATGGTCTAATGTGGCTTTGTTTGTTTTATCTGATTACTTTTTAATTGAAGTCTTGTTTGTTTCTCTCTGTTTGTCTTTCAGGTTGAGTATGGAGCGAGGTTGGCAGCTGTTGTGGCTATGCTGTGGTCTCTTTCCTCCAAGTCAGTTGCTACTGAGACATGCTCAACGTTTTCTGGAGTCCAGAACCAGAGAGCCTCTGGCGTCCACCTGCCTGCAGAGGATGCAAACTATGCTCAGGTAGGACTTAACATACTCAAACAGTTTGTCTCTTAAGGCTAATTCACACTCCAACAACACACACTGACCAACACAGACAGTCACCAGATTATAGTGTGGCTACATTCACACTGTCAGCTTTAGGGATTGACAACTGCATTTACTAACAGGTGTAACTCTCGAAATGTCCTGTTCACACAGCAGCTTACAATAGAGGCTTGAATACTTGTGTACGAACGTGCAATGAAAGTCAATCCCGTATTGACCTTAGTTAGGATGGCACCATATTTAATTTTTGACAGGAATGAAAATGAGGCTGTGAGAGATAGAAGTGCAGTGCGTTCAACGCATTATACTGTTGTTTAACAATGTATTGATTGTTTTGCTGATGAAACATCTTTCTGAAAAAAAAACTGCAGACAAAAATTTAATAAAACAGTTTCTAGGATCGTTATGCAGTGCATAACTCTATACCTCAGTTTTCATCCCTGTTAAACTCAATATGGCAATGTCCAAAACTATAAAGTATTGACATGACAGAAGTTAAACTGAGGCACAATTTCATCCACATCTTAATTTTACCGATGGCAGCTTTTATACTTCAGTAAAATGTGCTGCATTTGCGTTGCTGAAAATATGGTTTTGAGTCCTGAAAATTTAGAGGTTTGAGTTTGGTTATAGATTGTGGTTGTCACTCCCATAAATAGCTATAATGAATGTAAACACAACTATATTAATGGCTCAAATAAAGGACTGACAACCGTTTTCTGCTGCTGTGTGAATGTGGCCTATGTCACTTCTCAGTACATGACAAACTTCAATTCAGTTGTTCAGTCGACAAACTCAAACACTGACCAACAACGGCAACAGATGCAGAAAGGTGTAACACACACACACACTCTTTCTCTCTCTTCAGTCAAGTCAAGTCACCTTTACTTGTTTAGCGCTTTATACAATACTGGTTATTTCAAAGCAAAGAAAATAGTTTGTCAATGCAAGAAGACAGTAACAGGGTAATTTTTTCCAGCTAAAGTCAGTTCATTGATGATTCAGTGATGTCATCATCCAGTTCAGCTCTCTTCCAATAGTGTCTGTGCAATCAGTCAAGCGTCACCAACTAAGCAAGCCAAAGGCGACAGTGGCAAGGAACCAAAACTCCATTGGTGACAGAAATGGAGAAAAAACCTTGGGAGAAACCAGGTGTAGTCGGGGGGCCAGTTCTCCTCTGGCCTGACTAAGCCAGCATGGCATGGTTTAATACCAGGCTGCAACACAGGTGCAGAGGACTTGTCTGGTTCCCGTGGTCTTGTGTCGATGGTTGTTGAGGTGATGAGGTCTTCACAGGGGATCTGTCTCTGGGACGCATTTAGTTGACATGGTCTCCGCTGACATTCAGGGCTGTAGAGGTCGTCTCTAGGTGCTGATCCACCATCTGGTCTGGATATGGACTTGATCTGGGTGGCTACGGTGACCATCTGATCTGGATACTGACTGGATCCATATGGCTACGGTGACCTCGGAATAAGAATGAAAGAGACTAATGTTAGCGTAGATGCCAATATTAACGTAGATGCCAGCTGCTCTTGTTAGGGGTCGCCACAGTGGAATTATTCACACAGCCATTTGGCACAGGTTTTATGCCAGATACCCCCGGGTTCTGGGACATACTCGTACACACACTCTCACTCCTACAGCCAATTTTACTGCATCCACAGCGGTAACACACTGATCCAACAAAACTCAACAAACATGTCTGTTGGTGTTGGTTGGTGTAGTGTGAATTAGCCATTAGATGCCAAAGCGAACATAACATGCGGGCTAAAATTGATCTAAAAAGCAATGTTCATTGTCCCATACAGTATTGAGGGAAGGAAGTTGCCTCCTCACCAGGTGGAAGTGGACGCCATTCAGAATAACAGCACTCAGATCTTCCATAAAGTTCATTTTCCCAACGATACATCTGAAGTAAGGAGAGACATTACAGTTTAAACAGTTTTACTCATTGTTTGTTTTCCATTCATGTTAAAAACCCTCTCTTTTTATTTAATTTGAGATATTTGAGGTGACCACCACCACAAGGATCAAAGACTTATGCCGCAACATTGCCAAAGACCTCCGGCTCTCTTCATCAGATGGATACAGTCTGTTTGTTAAAACATCGACGAAGGTTTCAGACATGATTTCTTTCAGTCATTTTGTTTTTCCTGATGGTGTTGTTTTAGGTCCATGCTAATCTTCATGGGTCATATCTGATTCTTTCAGGTAGTAAGTATGGATTCTAAAGAGTACTTTTTTGACAACCTCAGGCAACTCACAGATGTCGTCAAAAAAGGAAAGAAAGTCAAGGAGGGTGAGCTGTATAACATACTAACTACTGTAATTAACCCAATAAATATTCAGTAGGTGCGTTAAAATCAGACTCTCACTCATTATAAATATTATTGATCCTGAATACAGCTACTCCAGCTATTGTCCCTTACCTGGTGCTCTTCATGAGGAAGCTCTGGTTTAATGTGATCCCAGGAAAAGACATAACTGCTGACCTAACCTTCCACTTTCCCCAGGTACATTGTCTATCTGATCATTTCTTATCTGGTCAAGTCAAATACTGTCAGCAGAATTTATTTTGACCTGCCTTACAGTGCATCAAATTTTTGTGTAACTGAATAGAGTTCTGCAGAGAAAAAAACAAAAACAAAAAAAATTTCTAGGCCAACCTAGAAGTTACCATCACCCTGGTTCCCTAAAAAAAAAAAAAACTCTGTGACCAACCAGAGTTATGATTCATACATGTTTTGTCATAAATGAAGATTAAAGGGGTCAGGAACTGCATTTTTTATTATTTTGTGCTGTTCTCTGACATCCACTTATAATGTTATCAAGATTTTTACATAAAACACATTATAATTGAGAAGTAATAGGCTATTTTCTGCCCTGTTTTGACCCCCCTCATCAGAACGCTCTGATTGAATAGGCGTGGCAGATTGTAGACTCTGAAGTAAACGCCCACTGCTATGATTGGCTAACAGTTGTGTATGTTTGAGAGCCTACATCCTTCACAGATGGACGCTGCTGTAATTTAGGTTAAAAATGCATAAATACAGACAAAGAAATAGTGACCACATAATAAAAACAGTTACTCACACTTGTGTGATGTGACATTACTGTAGGATCCAATATAATCGGCTCGGCATCGTCTTTTAGTTTCAATCTTTCTGAAAATCATGCGTCAAGTTGTGCCTTGTTTGTAATCAAATCGACAGTAAAATTAAGTGAACAAAGCACAAAGTTCTTACTGATGCAGTCTAGAACTTCATTAAAAATTAAGTTCATCCACTCTTTTTCTAATGTTGGGATCAGAAGGAAGGCAATGCAAAGACTGTGTTTTTCCACAACTTGGCACTGCACTGCGTCTTGTTGTCTTCGGAGCATCTTTATCGTTTGGTTTCTAAACAGGCAGTGATGTAGAAGCAGGTAAATAAAGCAGGTTCATAAAGTGGCACATTCCACAACCTGTCGTTTTGGCAGATTGGCTTCAATACAAGCTGTTTTTAGATTAACAAGAAAGTTTTGAGTCCAGAAACTTACAGGATGTTTTTTTAGTACAAAGACCTCTTATATGTCAAAATTTTGATTTCTCAGTTCATGACCCCTTTAAATACAATCCTAATAACAATCAACAAGTAAAAATCCAATCAGCAGATTGTTAGGCTATAAACAAACTACAACATGGTCATACAACTTCAATATCACCACCACTAAGCTTCCAATAACTATTTTAACTATTTAAAATCTACAAGTTGGACATTTTGAGGAAGAATAGTTTGCAAGATTATAGTTTACAGCGTGTTGGTAAAATTGGACTCTGAGTTTACCTATTCGACATGATGACTTTTAATGTCCTTAACCTTCCATTTAGCCATGGTCCTATTTATCCACTTGTTAGCAACCATCTTTTTCACATGTAAAGAGTTAAAAAAATCCAAGAGTATTACTGATACATTTTATGTGGAAGAATAAATCATAAAAAATATCTTGTTAACCACTGACCTTATTACAGACATTTAACCATAAACCCATTCAAAAACCTATTGATTTCAGGACAATAAAACCGAAAGTGCAAAAATGCCAACTGATTTCTGAGTTTTAGTACTCTTTCCTGTGACACTATATTATGCTGTGCAACTTTGCCCAACTGTCTTCTTTTTATTTTCCCAGGAGCTGCCGAAGTATTTGCGGGGTTACCATAATGTATCTAAAGAGGAAATGATCAGTCTGGCAGGACTGCTGTTGCGTGTTCAGGTTGACACGAATAAATCACAGTTTGTCATGATCCCTAGAATGCTGAAAGACCTGGTGCCAGTTGATCAGCAGAAGATCATGACTCCTGATGACTGGAAAAAGGTGATCCTCAAGCCTCTTATTTATTATATGGCTCTGTATGTTTGACTTTGTTTCAAATCTTAAGAAGGTGCCTACATAGACACATACACTACTGTTCAAAAGTTTGGTGTCAGTTGTTTTTTTATTCATAATTGAATCATTATTTTAAAGAAAACTTTCTATTCCAAAAAGAATCCTGAAAAATGTATCACTGGCTCCACAAAAGTATTAATCATCACACCTGTTTTCACCAGTGATGATGATATGAAAGGTTTCTTGAGCAGCAAATCAGCATATTAGAATGATTTGTGAAGCATCAATGTGACACTGAAGACTGGAGTAATGGCTGATGAAAATTAACATTTTAAATATATTAAAATAAAACCGTTATTTGAAAGTGTAATAATTTTTCACTATATTAGTCTATGATGCGATTTAAATTTTTCCTTTCTCTTTGGAGTGTTACAAGCTCTTGGTGCATAAAGAAGATGTGTAAAGTTGCAAAGACTAAAGTCTTAAATCCAAAGAGATATTCTTTATAAAAGTTAAAAGTCATCCACACCCTCCTAAAACGGCTCATTCTAACACGCCCCCACATACCTACATCACTATCTGGGAAGATTTGGATAACGCCGCCCAAATATTGACGCAAAGAAAGGAGGAGTAACTTTTATTCTCGCTGTAGTATTGTTGTTGCCGCCGCCATGTCGTGAAGGCGCTGTGTGCTTCGTTGTGAAAGCGAAACTACTTTGTTTGGCCTTCCAAAAGAGTACGATATCGCTTTGTCATGCCTGGAGCTGATCCGTGCTGGTCGCTGAGGAAATACTTCAACTTTGCGCTGTCAGTCGCCGGATCGGCATTCACCATGGACGAAGCGGAGTCCAGCCCGGGGTTGTCACATGTGTTTGCAGCAGGCATCACAATATGGTAAGGGACGTAACATTTCCGTCACACGCTTGAGGAATTCGGCCAATCACAACGCACTGGATAGCTGGCCAATCAGAGCACACCTCGCTTTTTCAGACCGATGAGCTTTGTAAAAATCGACGCGTTTCAAAAAGGCGGGTCATAGAGGAGAAACAATAATGTACAGTATGTGGAAAATAATGTGTTTTTTGAACCTTAAACCGTATAAACACATTTCATTACACCAAATACACAAAATAATGTTCTTTTTAGCAGCATCATATGACCCCTTTAAATGCAGCCTTGGTGAACATAAGAGACTTTTCTTCAGAATGTAAAAGGCATTATGTAGGATTAATATATTTTAGTAACCCCTGGCCCTAACATCACAATGAATGACAGAATAATTTTGGTCTTGGGTTTGCAGCACATCATCAACGCATACAACAAACAGGCAGGCATAACTGTAGATGAAGCCAAACTCCAGTTCCTGAAGACGATCTCACAGTGGCCTACCTTTGGATGTGTTTTCTTCGAAGTAAAGGTAACCAGGGCAACACTAAAAATAACGCTCTTGATACTTACGTAACCTAGGTTCCCTGAGATAAAGGAACGAGTGTTGTGTTAACATGCTATGAGGAAACTCCTGTTTACTCTGATACTGAAGCCTGATTTGATCACGTTTGTGTAGCTGCACGAACTAATGGTGCTTCAACCCGGCCAAAGGGGTGGAGCCAATTGCTATACAAGTTGGCTCTGAGCGCCATTTCATCAGAATCTTTTGACTGAAGCGACAGTCATCGACTCACGTGCAGCTTTATAGCATGGCAGCCTACACAACTCTCATTCCCTTATCTCAGGGAACCGAGGTTACGTAAGTAACCAGAGCATTTCCTTTCAAACGGTATCTCCCGTTGCGATAACACATAACAAAAACCTTCTCCACTTACAAAGGGGATTAGGTAAACTTAAGTGGACAAAATCCATGCATGCAGGGAAGGGATGTCCAAGTTATAAAATCTGGTGAAGGTAGATGTGACGACTAGCCGGCAGCTGCACAGATATCACCAATTGAAATCAACATACTGTACACTCTAAGGGCCCAAACCTCGCAGAGTGGATTAAGAGCCTACTCATCCTGTGAATTGGTAAGAGCTAGAAGGGTAATGACTTGTGCTTTGAACAGAGTGAAGAGGACGACTCTACAGTGGTTAGGCACAAACTCAGACATGAAGCACTGACTGACAGTGCCTGCAGGTCACCCACTCGCTTGACTGACGCTAACAAAAGGAGGGCGGTCTTAAGCAACAGCTGCCGAAAGTCGGCTGACTGGAGCGGGTCGAAGGGAGGGACCCATAGGGCCCTGAAGACTATAGATAAGTCCCAAGTAGGATGAGGTATGACGTATGAGGACGAGGCGGATTCAATCTCAGAGCTCCCCTCAGAAACTTAACGACAAGATCGTTTCTGCCAATTGACTGGCCAGCCATGATAGAATGATTCACTGTGATGGCTACCACATATACTTTGAGCGTTTCCAGTAGCTCTTGTAAAAAGATCCACACATGAGACGCATCACAAGAGGATGGGTCCTTGTTCCGTGCGGCACACCAGTCAGAAAAGACTGACCATTTAAGGGAGTAGAGGCGTCTTGTAGACGGGACTCTAGCTTCCAAAATGGTATTAGTCACACTCTCGTGGAGCTGTAAAGACTCCTGTCGAGGGGCCAAACATGAAGGCTCCACATCTTTGGTTGGGGATGTCAATTCATGCTCCTCGTTTGGGAGAGGAGGTCCGTCCTCAGTGGTATCAGCCAGGGGGCTGCTGATAACAGCTGAATCAACTTGGGGAACCATGTCTGATTCCTCCAAAGTGGGGCCACCAGGAGGACCGAACATCTGACTTCCCTGACCCGTCTGATGACCTGAGGAAGCAGGGCAGCTGGGGGAAGGCATACAGGCGAGTGCTGGGCCAATTGTCGGCCAGGGCATCTCGCTGGTTTGAAAGTAAATTGGGCAGTGAAAGTTGTCTTCTGAGGCAAAGAGGTCCACCTCTGCCCTCCTGAAGATAGACCAGATAATTTGAACCATTTGTTTATTTAGTCTCCATTCTCTTGGAGCTACATTGCCCCTGGATGGCCTGTCTGCTCCCTGGTTCAGTCTACCCAGCACATGAACTGCTCTTAATGAGAGGAGTTTGCCTGTGCCTATAAAAGGAGGAATCGAGCCAACCTGTGAAGGGAGCGTGACCTGAGACTGCCTTGATGATTTATAAAGTTGTCCGAACAGACCAGGATGTGGTGCCCCTTTAAGGCCGGCAGGAAGGTTTTTAGGGCTAGAAAATAATGCCATCATCTCAAGGCAGTTGATGTGTAAGCGTTGCTCCAGGTTTTACCAGGAGCGAACGCCAGTCTGCCCTCATACAAAGCTCCCCAACTCGAGTTGTAGGCATCTGTCGTGACCCTCTTCCTTCTGGAGGTCAGTCCTAATGGAATGCCTGATTGAAACAGGCGAGGGGTTTTCCAAGGGGCCACAGCTCTGATGCAGCTGTGGGTTACCCTGAGATGAAAGCATCCTCTGAAAAGCCCTGAGGGGACATGAAGTCCCGAGTCTGAATGACCTCTCTAGCTGCT
The DNA here is from genome assembly GCF_001515645.1 of Sinocyclocheilus grahami. NCBI lineage: Eukaryota > Metazoa > Chordata > Actinopteri > Cypriniformes > Cyprinidae > Sinocyclocheilus > Sinocyclocheilus grahami. The sequence goes on along the minus strand of NW_015505300.1, from coordinate 1,591,233 downwards.
GAATTATCAGGGAGCTTTCCAGTGTAATCCATGCCCGCATCTGGGCAGAATCGATAACTGTCCCCATGAAGACCACTTACTGGCTGGGAGACAGAGAGGTCTTGGCTAAATACATTTTCAGCCCATGCCGCTACAGGTGGCTGAGCAGCAGTACAAATATGAAGCTGTCAGAGATGTAGAATCATCAGTGACAGCATTCAAACCACTCATAGACGAGGGGCGCTGATTCTAACCTGTAAACCCACCTGTGGATCAAAGTGCTGCACAAGACTCATGCTCTCGCAGTGAGAGCAGTCTGCCTCACTGAGCGCAGCCTCAGCATGGGCCTGGCCCAGGCGCATCCAAATCTGAAGCTGTCAGTGATATGGAATCATCAGTGACAGCATTCTCCTCTGATCCACCTAAAAAGATCAAACCGCTCGTTGTAGACGAGGGGCAATGATCCTCACATGTAAAAGTATGAGAGACCTGTGCCGGAGTGAAATCACTCAAGCCCAGTTGCTCAGCCCCGTGACTCCACTGTTTCTTTCTCCGAGCTAGCTGAGAGGGGCGAAATGGGAGAGCAGGGCTGCCTTCATTGAAGAAGACAATCCGCGAGTGGAGAAGGGCGAGACTTATGCTCTCAGTGAGAGCATTCTGTTCCGGTGAGCGCAGTCTCTGCGTGGGCGGTGTCCAGACTGCTCACCTTGCCCATCTGCATCATGGCTTTGAGTGATCTTCTGCTGCTGGGGCTTCTTGTCACAGTGGCGAGCAGCAGGGTGTGCCTCTTACTTCGGCTTCTTGCTCCTTGAGTCCAGCAAGGTGATGATCTTCGTCGCTGAAGGAGAAAAATTCTGATGAAATGGCACTCAGAGATGACTTATATAGCAGTCAGCTCCACCCCTTTTGGTGGGTTGAAGTGCCATTGGTTCGTGCAGCTACACAAATGTGTTCAAATCAGGCTTCAGTATCAGATTAAACAGGAGTGTGTTAACGCAACGGGAGTGACCGTTAGAAAGGAAACCCTAATTGCTAAGAAGGGGGGTTGTCTTCTTGACTCTGTCCTTTTTCTCACAGCAAACCTCAGAGAAGAGTTACCCCAGTGTTATTACGCTATCAATCAGTAAGCAAGGAGTTAGTATCATCAACCCTAAGGCAAAGGTACAAATCTGTCTGTATAATACATAATACAACTATAATGTACATAATGTATAATGTACAAAACTCAGCATTATCTAGTTTGTGAAGTTAACAAGTGTTTTGGCTGGCTTGCCTGCAGGAGGTGCTTGTGAAGCATCCATTCAGTAAGATCACTTCCTGGTCCAGTGGAAACACCTATTTTCACTTGACCATTGGCAACCTGGTGCAGGGCACCACTCTGCTCTGTGAGACCTCTGTGGTAAATATAGCACACACACACACACAGCTATAGCAAGTGTCACCTGTGCATATGTTAATATCCTCTGACTGTTTGTCTTGCAGGGTTATAGAATAAGTGATCTCCTGTCCTCTTACAAGGACATGTATCTGAATGAGATACCAAGGGTGCGGAAATCAAAGAGGATCAACATGTAGTACAATTGTTTTTGTGGCATTTCTTTTTTAGATCTTTACCATAATGATTGTACTATGAATTTGTTCATGTAATGTTTGGAGAATTGCATAAGTAAAAAATTACATTTAATAATCATTAAATTCATCATCACATTTTAATATGTAACAGTAACTAGTATAGATCTGTCAGGGAAATCATAATGTTTTAGCTTGTTGCTTCTTCTATGTGCATATATATTTTAAATAAATTTATAGGCTTGAGTATTTATTTTTATTTCAATAGTCCACCTTCTTATTGACTTTGCATGCAATGTTACACTAGGTGGCAGTATTTTTACAGTTTTATTCTAATCTATCTAATACTGCTTTGATGGAACAATCATATTTAACAATAAAATGTAAAAATCAATATGGCTCTTAATTTAAATTTTAATTAACGAATGATGACTAGTTGAACAATTTGTCATCAATAAAAATATTCCACAATTTAAATTGCACTAATTTCATTTATTGCACTCATTTAGCTCATAATAATTATACATAGATTGTGTTACTGAATACTGATATGATATATTTGACTTTTGATGTCCTGAACTGTAATATATACAGATTTTCTTTTTTAATAAATCTGCATAAATGTCAACAATTCTGTGTTTTTCTGTCAATATGGGGTGCTGTGTGTACATTAATGAGGAAAAAAAATTAACTTAAATGATTTTAGCAAATGGCTGCAATATAACAAAGAGTGAAAAATTTAAGGGGGTCTGAATACTTTCCGTACCCACTGTATGTCTGTAGATTTTTGTTTTTATATCAGGTTAATAATATTTTCCATATCCTAACCCTCCCAGAAACCTGTACATGCACATTATTAGATTTAAATATAATCACTATTTGAGTGAGCATTTGTAGTGAGGACACATAAAATGTTCCTGTTAATGTGTTTAAATAGAGCATATTAATAAAATATTTTTAAAAGGTATATTCCGGTTGGTTTTCTTCAAAGACATCTTTTATTTATGCAGATATCAAAGGCTTGTCTAAATAGAGTTTTGTTCTAGTGGCCTGGAGCAAAGGAGGTCCGTAAACAACTTAGCTCTCAGTGGCTCATGCTTCAATCGCATCTTAAATCACAAATATGGCATGAAAATATGCCAGGCCATTTGTGGCCAAAGGCAGAATTGTGATGGGAATAGAGCATCCTCTCTAGTCCCCCATACCAAGAGCTTGCTTTGCACAGCCCAAGCAACAACATCTGATCTCTGTTGTGCTGAGTTTAATTCTCTCTGTATTTTCTCCTTTCAGTTGTCTTCTATTCTAAGTCTTGTGATTCTTCTAAAAAGCCCACATGGCAGTTTATAACTCCAAGGTTTAAGATATAAGGGTGGATGTTGAAAGAATAGAGATATTCCAGTTTGGCTCCAAAAGGGGTTGTTGGGGGAAAAAACCCAAAAACAAAGCAGGATGGCTCTTAGTGCGGTGTGTATGGTGGAAGATCACACTACTGGTGCTTTGATGTCTTACTACTTGTGCTTTGTTTGTTTCCTGGAATGATTTTGAGGAAGACTCAAATTTTCATAGATTTGTACAGACTTGCCAGTGACTGCTTCCTTCATTCACACCTGCAATCAAGTTGTCACATGTTCAACACATGCCTGTTTCCCACTGACTCACTGTCTGAGACTAAGTTGGAAATACCCTGCTATCAGTCAAATCAAGAGGGGAAGGTGTATGAAGGATTGTTCAATATCATAATATAGAAGCAAATACAGTTTTTCTTTTTATTTTAAAGGGGTCCTATTATGCTTTTTCACTTTTTTAATTTTAGTCAGTGTGTAGTGTGTATGTTTGGGCATTAAAAAGATCTAGAAAGTTACAAATCTCAAAGTCCACTCCAGGGAGTAGGGAGCAATGCACACTGTGTAGGGACCATGTCAATGGGAACACAGTTCATGCACGGAGCTCACTTCTAACTAGATGATGATCTGAATCAGGTGTGTTAACAAAGAGAGACGTGCAAAACATGCAGAGCGGGGGTACGCGAGGACTGGAATTGAGAACCGCTTGTCTAGAACAATTCTTACAAGTACAACACGACGTAGCTGGGCGCCGCGGACAGACGCCGAACGGCGCCGCCGGTGTGCCTGCACTCAGAAAATAATGTATTTGAATTTTAAAGACGTGGCGCAACACGACGCTTCTCGTCCGGTGCGCGACTGCATGAAACGCTGTTTTTTTCACCTCCGTGCCCAAACGTCTTTGTTTGGGCTTCCGAAAGTGGATGATGTCAGGAAACAGTGGTTGCAATTTATTTTTTAACTCCGTTCCTGAGCATTATAACCCCAATTTGCTATTGTGTGCTGCGCATTTTACTGAGGACAGCTTCTACAACACGAGGGAGTACAGTGCCGGATTCGCCAAAAGCTTTTGTTGAAAGACGGAGCAAGGGGCGTGGCAGTAATGAAACACCGTCTAAGCTGTTCGCCAATCACAACGCACTGGGACAGCTAACCAATCACAACACATTTTGTTTTTCGGAAGGCGGACCTTCATCAAAGCCGGAACTAATCGAGCCGTTTGTGCCAGCCTGGGGAGAAAGGTATTTTAGTAATGTAAATTATATGAAAAATAATGCGTTTTTCGAACCAACAAGCATGAGAGCATGTTCTAGTACACCCCCAAAACAAAATCAAGACTTTGTAAAAGAGCATAATAAGACCCCTTTAAACATCATGCTCTTTGCATTGTGCACTTCCATTGGAAATCTGCTGCTTGATCTCAGCGTAATCAGTCCAGCCCGACTGATTAAACATTCCTTTCCAATTCACTCTGTGGAATTCCACCCTTTCCCATTTATTATGGCTTTAGATAGGAGGAACCTGAGGATTCATAGACAACCATAGCGCAACTAAGAAAAGTTACCACCCTGTCCGCCATTGCAGGGTGTTACCTCCCTGTTTCCTGTTGGTGACTTGTTTTGGACTATTGAAATATACTAGGGAGACCAAGGCGAAGATAGACTGTCCCATTGTGTGGCAAGTTCAGTATATGAATTATTCAAAATAAGTGTTTTCTATTTAGATAGGCTATATTTAACAAATTTTATTAAAGGGGTCATAGGATGCTACATGCACTTTTACAAGTTGTTTGAACTGAAATGTGTGTTGGCAGTGTGTGTACACAACCACCCTATAATGATAAAAATCCACCCAGTGTTTTTTTTTAATCTGGTTACATTTTTTCCCCTCTCAAATCGAGCCGATCTCAGATGCCTGTCAGATGCCTGTCTGTATCGTGTCCCACGATAGTTTGATTGACAGTAGTGTTTCAGCACAGACTGGACTGGTGTCTTACCTTAGACCCGCCCTGAGTGAGCTGTCATCAGTCCGCCATTGTATCTTTGCAAATCGCCTTTCCTAATAATGAGCTAATTAGCAAGTTTCAGGATGAATGCGGCTAAAGGGAAGTCGTGGCCTAATGGTTAGAGAGTCGGACTCATAACCCAAAGGTTGTGGGTTCGAGTCTCGTACCGGCAGGGATTGTAGGTGGGGGGAGTGAATGTACAGCGCTCTCTCCCACCTTCAATACCACGACTGAGGTGCCCCTGAGCAAGGCACCGAACCCCCAACTGCTCGCCGGGCGCTGCAGCATAAATGGCTGCCCACTGCTCCGGGTGTGTGTTCCCGGTTTATGTGTGTTCCCACCTTTGGATGGGTAAATGCAGAGCCCTAATTCCGAGTATGGGTCACCATACTTGGCCACATGTCACTTCACTTTTTTTTTTTTTTTAAAGTAAACAGTCTCTCTGGGAAGACATAGGCGGGGTCAACATAGCTCATTAACATTTAAAGTAAAATGCTACAAAAACGGCTTGATCTGAAAAGAGCTGTTTTTGACAGGGTAAAAAAAGGTGTTTTTTACACTACCATTGAGAAATTTTAACCAAACTATGTTACAGACTTTTCATTAAGACCCTAAAGAATCATATCAACTTGTGGAAAATGGGCATCCTATGAACCCTTTAACTCCTGTGATGGCAAAGCTGAATTTTCAGTACAGAAAAGTCCAAAAGGGCAAAACTTTGTATGCTGTGAAATAAAAGTGCAGTAAGTCAGCTCAGCAACATACAGAAGAAAACGTAAACGTAAACTCGTTTAGTACTTGAAAATATGCTTAAGCATTTATAAGATATGCTTAAATACACAAAGGTTGATCTTCTAGCTCTAGTAATTTGTATTCCTATCTTGTGTCAACACGTCTGCATACCTTTCAGATTGGGTCACACCTTTTGACACCTTTTCTCTGTTAATGTGACATCACTTCTCAGCCTCTCTGTAGTAAAACCAGGCTTTATGTTGCCATTGATTTACTTCGACCACAACTTGCCCGTTTATACAGTACTTTCAGTGAAAACCTGAGCGCTCGTAACTCCTGTGAAAGCCCCGGTGGACGTAAGCGGAACTGCAGCTGCTGAGTTAAATGGCTCCTTTTCTCTCTTTTCACTTTTGATGCCTGAGCTCACACATTCCGATCATTCCAGGCGCGCTCAGTTATTTATGAGAGCAGAGCGCGCGCCTACTAGCTCATAACCCATCCAGACCTGAACGCACGCACACAAACACACACAGAGAGGAGATCAAACACATACAGAAGACATTAGCTGGATTACTTGGATTATTACACATGCCATTAACAGAATCCGTGTGGAATGAAAGTTTTGAAAGTTGGTAAGTTAATCGTCAATGTTCGTTTTACAGACATGATCAATAGCAGCGAACGCGTTCACTAGTGCTTTATTAATCGGCAGAAAAACGGAATATATTAGACTTGAAATGTAACACCGATTAATCCGAATCGATTTAAGGACGATCTGTTGCTTATGGCGTTTAATTAGCTGGGGACAAGTTTTAGGAATAATGAAGATTTCCCATTGAGCATATGTGAGCGCGCTGCTTATAGGGATTAACACTTTTGTGTGTGTGTGTGTGTGTGTGTGTGTGTGTGTGTTTGAATAGTTGTTGGTAAAATGGAATGTGTTCTTTTGGTTTTATTTTGGAATTGTTATTATTTTATAATTTATTTATTTTTGTAATTATTTGATGTTCTTTTCATTTATATAGCTGTTTGCATTATTATTTATTATTATTATTATTAATTTTAACTATACACTCTAAAAAACGCTGGGTTAAATATAACCCAGCACTGGGTTAAAAAGGGACAACCCAGCGATTGGGTTGGTTTTTAGAATGTATGGTACAAAGTGGATATGCATGACCTGTCCCTATCATTGGTGCAAGTTAATATAGTTGGTTTTGTCATTAAATATTTGCTTATTATTTGATTTAAGCAACACTAGTTAAAACATATGTTACCAAATGAAGCTCGTTATGTGACAACATTTTACAGTGTAAAGTTGTCTTAGATGTATTTTATTTTATCTTTATCTTATTTTTACCTTTTTATACTGTTGCTTAATATGTCTGTGACACTTTCTCTAAACTGATGATAATAGTTTAAAATAATAAAATAATAGAGCACTTAAACAATAGGCTAGTTAAAAAAGTACAGCACTTAAACATTTATTTATTTATTTCAAATAACTACTGACTATTGAAAAATCATAATCTTCTCTTGGATCGGTCTCTTGCCCTCCAGGTCCAGTTCAGATCATAAATACTCGTCTCCATCAAATAAAATGAGAGGTGAAGAAGCGTCTGGTACTGTCCTGCACAGACTAATCCAAGAGCAGCTTCGCTATGGAAACCCCACAGATGCCCACACACTCCTGGCCATCCAGCAGCAGGCCCTGCGGCGAGGAGGAGGTGTTGGAGGTGGCAGTGGAGGGACTGGGTCTTCACGGTCTTCATCTGAGAGCCTCAGCCAAGAGGAGCCCCAGTCTCTTCAGCTCTCTGCCCGCCAAGAACCCCAGGGTCAAGAGCATCAGGTCAGCTACCAGCACTCTGAGAACTACACAACATACCCACACCACGGCGAGGAGCTGCCCACCTATGAACAAGCCAAGGCCCAGTCTCAGTATTTGGCCTCCCAGTGGTGCCAGCTGAACAGGGGCTGCTCACTGCAGGATAGTGAAACCATCCCGAAGCCCTGTGAGGAGGAAGACAGCTGGGACCCGAAGCGAGGCCACGTACGGTCACTCAGTGAGCAGCTTCTGCAGTTTTCAGGAGAGCGCAGTAAAATGCCTGCAACATGTTCTGCCAGTTATCCTCAGATCCATGGATATCATGCAAACCAACACTTACAATATAGCCAGCAAGGACTGGAATACAATAGGCAGGTTCCTTATACCGAGTACCCCTTTCCTGCACAACAAGCAGCGGAGTATGAACATTACTACAAAGCACCACCAGCATTTAATTCCCAGCACAACAGGTAGAGAAGACTATAACAACTGCAAAATGTACACTTAACCACAGCTGACATTCGATTTGGTAACATAGTATATGCATTTCCTCCAGTTCTGACGTACTTTATAAGATGTGTCATTATGACTAATAGTCTGTTGGCTGATGCTATGGCTGAGTATGAAATATGGGACATGTTGATGTAGTTTGTCATCCAACCATACTAACATACTAAGATGAATGGAACCCCACAGTTTAGTTTTTTAACTAACATCATGATTTTTACCTTGTGCCACTGCAGACTTCAAACACCAGAGGTTTGCCATAGACTCTCCACATCTCCCCCTGCTGGCAGGGAAGTCACGGCTTGCAGTCGCAGTCAACTGGAAATGCTCATGAATGAGAATAAAAGACTGAAACAGGAGCTAGAGGGACACACTGAGAAGGCCCTCAGAATTCAGAAGGTAAAAGCACATGACACTGAAATTTACTTTTGGTGAAAAAAATGTGGTAAATAACTTAACAAAATGAGTTTTTTTGGGCAAGCAATTTTCGTTCTGTTCTATGTGTATTTTGTAGTTTTCATTTGACTTTGGCTAAATTCCAAAAGGCCATGTAGTGTGTTCAATGGATTACATCAGTGCAGTTAAGCTGTTGCTCACTCTGGAAGAATTATAATTACACAGGTTTAAGCACTTACCCATCAGGCCACTGCCTTGTGTAAACATGCTTGGGATGATGGAGTCATGGTTAATGCTATCCTGGTCTTTCCACTCCTTAAACACCTTCTCTGTTCTGTGCTCTCAAGGAGTGGTTACATTTACCGTTGCTTGATGAAATTTCGTGAATGAGGGAGAAAAAGTTCAGCACACAGATTTTGCTAGTTTTTCAGAACATTTTTTGTAATTTTGCATGCAGGCCAGCAGAAAGCAGCCTATTTTGAAAGTGACTTCTGTGACTTCAGTTATACATTTCTAGACTATTGACAATAGACTATGGACCTTTTTTGCCCACAAAATTTCACTGAAATTTCACTAATGTGACTGCACCTTTAAACATAACCAGTAACACTGATTGCTAACCATCTTTTAGTATTTGTTAGATTAACACATCTGACTTGCAATTTAATTGTCTTTTATTTTTCCCCCAGCTAGAACAAGAGATCCAAAGGATCTCAGAGGCCTACGACACTCTGATGAAGGGCTGCGCTAAAAGAGAAACTCTAGAGCAAGTGCTAAGAAACAAGCTGATGGCTGAGATCAAGAGGCTACAGCATTCAAGCATTCAAGCGGCAAAAGAAGCCGAAGCTGCTGACCAGAACCAGCATGTTATTGAGAAGCTCCTTCTGCAGAGTGAGTTCATGAACACGGCCACATTAAACCTCTATACTGTTTCACATACTCTGGATACTTCCTAATCCAGAGTTGCACTCCAAATGTGAGATCTGTTTTTCTGTTGAGTCATTTTGCTTAAAGAGGGAACGTGTTTCCAATTAGAACATTCCAATGCAGGAATTTCAGTCACATAACAGCGCCTTAGTTGATCTGAACAGTCAGAAAAGAGGATTAAATGTCAGATGTAACTTTAGCTTTGTACGAGAGAATGCCTGGGGTCAGATAACCACTGCTCTTGTCTGCTTCACACTGACAATTAATGAAATGTTCTGCTCAGCGATCACTTCCTGTTTGCTAAGAGTGGGAAGAGTAGGGATGATGATGAGTTTCGCAGTGACTGATGGGAAATAAGCTCCGGGATGTGGGTCAAAGGGAGAGTGGGTCACTGCTTCTCCTTCCCTCTGCATTCCTTAAGCGCTTGCGTAAATGAGGCGCTCCGGACTTTGCGATTGAATTCCTGAGCAGGAAGTCAATGGGGAGTGGTGCTGGAGAGGGCCTGCATAAACATTCCTTCAGCTTCTTTCTCACATCCTCATGTAAATATCTATGCTTGTTATGACTGGACATATTGGATTAGTATATACTGAAAACATTTCTTGGTGGATGCTTCTATCCAAAGCAACATACTTTTCCTTCGTATGCATTTCATCAGTTCTTGCATTCGAACCTAGATACAATAGAATAGAACAGAATATACAGACCAATGGTTGCAGAACAGTGCTATTTTAGAATATTTTGAATTCTATTATATAATCATTTAATTAAATTTTTGTAAATTTCTTGTGCTTTTGTCATTTTTATTTGATTTAGTTTTTTAATATTTCTATTTAGCTTTAATTTATTTTTACTTCATTAATTAGTTGCCTGTACTAATCTGTATATTTTATTTAATTTCAGTTTTATTTCAATGAATGAAAACAATTTTAATAGTTTAGTTAACTAAGTACTTGAATTTAGCCAGCAAGAATGGCTTAGAACTGAACCAATACTCTACTAGATCAATACAATACACATTTTATGTCTCAAAACATTAGAAATCATATTTAAATATAAAATATAAAAAAATAAATAGACAAGCCATATTGTGACATCACAGCCAAAATGCCACCATCCATGCCACAATGCCATAATGGCCCATGAATGTGCCTAAACTTGGTCTGTGGGGACCCCAACTTGGAATTTCTTTGGCTCTCTAAGCATGTGACCTGTTCATATCCATTTAATTTACAAACACAGATCTAAATTTTTCTATCTTTTCTGACAGACGAAGAACAGCAGCTGCAGTGTGCACATCTGGAGCAGGAGGTTCAGCATCTGCGAAATGAAGTGGAGAACCAGCAGCACAGGAGTGAGGCCCTGGAGACGGCACTCAGGTCCATGCAGACACGCAGCCAGCAGCTGTGGACGGAGCTGCAGAGGAAGAGAGCGTATGTGGAGAAGGTTGAGCGTCTGCAGGGGGCTCTAACTCAGCTGCAGGCCACCTGCAAGAAAAGAGAAGGGTTGGAAACGCGCCTGAGGACACGGCTAGAGCAGGAACTGCGGAGCCTCCGAAATCAGCAGGTACTTAGACAAAACGGTGCTTTGTTTTTGTTTTTAACTGTTCAGATTGTATTTCAGGGCTGTTTCCTTCCAGTAAAGCTAAGAATAGCTTGAGACTTCAGATCAGGACATTGCAACAATCTTACACTTTGTTTGCTTGTCTTTGTCCACAGCGGCAGCCTCAGCCAGTCTCCGTAGCATCCCACGTAAGTGTATCCACACTGCAAGAGCTTCTCCGGGAGAAAGAAGAGCACATTCTGTCCCTGGAGGCCGACAAGACGCGCTGGGAACAGAAATACTTGGAGGAGAAGACCATGAGGGAGTTTGCGATGGATGCTGCTGCCACCGCTGCAGCTCAGAGGTAAAGAAGGAGATCGGTGTCAAAATCTTCAGAGCTTATTGAGTGTTTTTTCAACCAATTTCTAATAGCTTTTTTCCTGAACTTCATAGAGACACAACCATCATCAACCATTCACCCTGCCATTCCTTCATTGAGGAGCTCCCATTATCTGAGCACAAGAACCAGGAGGTAGAAAACCGGTAAAAGAGACACCTTTTTGACACCTAAAAATAGTCGTGTTTAATTAACCATTTTGGATTTTAAGATTGTGTAGGACTCATAAGGTTAATATGTTGTCAGGATCCGTGCCCTGTACGCCCAAATTCTGGAGAAGGACACAGTGATTAGTATCCTGAAGCAGAAGCTGCAGAGAGAGTCAGGTGACCCCCGACTAGCTACTGCTGAGCCCTCCATCCCCATCTCTCATTCAACGGTCACACACACTGCCCAGGTCAAAGGTTAGTGTCAATGCTAAGGAGCATTCACTAGCTAAGATTTTACTAACTAAATTAGTGTCTCACTAAAATTAGCATTAGTGTTCTCTGCTAATTTATGTTTACTACTTATGATTTGGTAGCTGTTGCCTGATAAAATTACCATTAGTGTTTACTAGTTAAGCTTTTACTAGTTAAGTTATTAGGTTTTACTAGTTACTAAGCTAAGTTATAGTGTGACTAACATTAGCATTAGTGTTCATTGTTAATTAGATTTTACTAGTTAAGTTGGTGTCTGACTAACATTAGTGTTCACTGCTAGTTTGCAGAACTAGTTAAGTTAGTGTCTGATAAGCATTGATGTTTACTGTTAATTAGCTTTTACTTGTTAGTGTCTGATTAACATTAACTTTTACTACATGTTAATTAGCAGTGAACACTAATTCTAGTGTCTGACTAGCATTAGCGTTCACTGCTAATTGTGTTTGCTAGTTAAGCCTTTACTAGTTACTAGCTAAGTTATTGACTAATATTAGTGTTCATTGTTAATTAGATTTTACTAGTTAAGTTGGTGTCTGACTAACATTAGCATTAGTGTTCACTCCTAATTAGCATTTACTACTTACGTTAGTGTCTGACTAACATTAGCAGCATTAGTTAGTTCTGAGAATGGCATGAAATTAGCTGAGAATTGCTAATTACAAATTCTTATGGATCTTTTTCCAGGGAAGAGTCATTCCAATGACCAGGCGACTGGTACGTCCCATTTGGCGCTCGCTCCGGAAGCAGCCCCGGAACAACCTGAGAAAGTTCTGTTAGAGAAACAGACAACAGATCAAACTTCCCACACAGAGACCAGCTCTGGTGAGTCAATTTCAACTGTTTCTGCATAATACTGGATATGAGAAAGTAACTGAAAATATTACACACTTAAGTGTGTAAAAAATAAGCTAAGACAAAGATTAAAAGTCATTTGTCAAAAACTAATTTGTGATCTTTTATAAATAGGTCTACCACTGATGTCTCTCTCCTGATGTAGTCCCTCTTTTTGTGATAACTGATTCATATTTGTTACTATTTTTCATAGATAACATCCAGAAAGCACCATCTGCTCTGGACCTTTTCAAGGGCCTTGATAATGTGGCGGCTGATGCAGTGGAGATCTTCATTTGATGAAGAACATTGTGACAAACTGCCTTGCAAAATAAATGTAGAGGAGCTCTGGGAGAGATTAAATGACACCACATCACTATACTGTTGTGAAGCAAGAGTCCAGCTAAATAATAGTGCTGCTCAAAAATCTCGTCAAAGAGGCTGAGCTCTTCTTTTAAAACTACATCTCCAGTCTGGTATGTTTTGACAGATAAGGCAGTAAACTGAATTACAGAGACTTTTGCTGCTGGTGAGAATCCTACGTTTTTTTGTTCTTTACAGCCGTACCATACAGGAGGGCGGACACAAACTTCTAAATTGTCCTCACTATTGCATTGTAACTCCTCTCAGAAGACCTGTGGTAACTTCACAACATTCCAGTTCAATTGACTTTCTTCTTGAGACTGAAGCTCTTGTATGTATATTTTCCACCCCACCTTTATTGATTGTTATAAATGGTTACATCTTTCTCATGATTCTCTATTTATGGCTGCTACGCCCTTCAGCAAAATTCTTTTACATTGCATTTCTAGGATCGGCATGCTTAATGCTGTCACGTTGTGTGAAACAAAAACATTATATAGACCTAAGAGTCCAGAAGAACTGTTAGAGAGAAAACCAATTGTATTATAATTTGCTTTCTTGTACTTTGTTTTCTAATGTGTTTGCTCTTAAATGACACATTTGCTGGTCAAGGTGTCATTTCAAAGTAAATATTAATATATATTTTGTACAATTATTTTGAGTTGTGTTTGGAATGTAATGATGAGGAACTGATGCCAAAGAGCATTTCAGTAAAATTCATGTGTTCAAAACACATGGCCAAGGGTTGACCTCTTCTATTTAATCAATGAAAGATGTGAATGTTCTGAAACATTTCATACATTTACAATAAAGCTATTAATATATAAAAATGTGTCTCTTGGTTTGTGAAGCCCTTGGGAAATTTCTGTTGGTTCAAGCAAGCACCATCTACTGGATTTCAGCCCATTTCGCACATTCCAGGTTTTTTCTCGCACAGTCCGAGAAAGATGAGTAATTATAAGCGAATGCCATTGAGGGGCATTCCAGCTCTCATATTTCACCAGAGAAAACCACCTAATTTCCCTCAGGCTCACCTTTAGCCACATTTTAGACTCAGACTTCTGAGGCATTCAGACAAACATTCTGCTTTTGAGAGAGAACAATAGATAACTCGCTCAAAGCTGACTTACCCAACATTGACTAACCTATCTGGCCTCCTATTCTACGAATACTGTTACTGACAAAGCCAACTCAATATTTCTTAGTGTCGTCGCATGCTTTGTAACATGGTATTGATGTCATACTCTGTGTTTCCAAATATAAGGCTACATCTGTATTAGATGTGATGTTTAGTTTATAACTTAGACTTGCAGTGCTCATGAGGAAGTTGTTTGTGGGTGATCATACTGTAAGTCAGTTGTTTACCTAGTACAAGGCACTCAACTGTGTGAAAACTGGGCAGCTCACACACATCCCACATGCAATCCTGTTAAATCTTGTGTGTGTGTTTTATTTCCTTGTTTTTAGGGCCAAATATCTGTCTATATACAGTGAGGTCCAAAAGCATGAAAACACATTGAAACTTTGGAATTCCAAATTGTATTAAAATCTGGAAATAAAGTTTTGTAAAGATAAAAAAAATCAGTTTTTATTTAAGAAAATATTTGAGATTCTGCACAGACATTCCACAAACGTGGAGTTCATGCAGCTCGAGTGCTGATGTCTAAAGCAAAAGTGAGGCAAACCAATTACCGAGACATGAAATTCATTTTAATTTACATTTTTTTTCAAACTGTTATGCTAATAATATAATTTGTAATGAAACTATATATATCAAATAATTAAAAAAAAAGCCAAAGGGAAGAATTTGCATGTGTTCTCAGGCTTTTGAATCCCATTGTATGTTAAAACCTCTCATTAAAACCTTGTAATAGAAGGTACATAAACAAATTAATGTCTTAATTACAAATCTTTAATGGCATTTTCTAAAAGGGGGAATGTATAGTTTATGCTTTTAATTATACTTAATTAAACTGAAATTATAAAGTCGATGGGAAGTCCATAACATTTCAAAGACAAAAGATTGATTGATGAAGGAATCTCAGGAATTCAGGTCTCAGCTGTAACAAGTGAACAAGTGCTTGTTGTTGGAAATAGCACGGCCACGTCTTACATATTTGCTACAGTAGTAATGGCCTCTGATTATGACCTCCATTGTTCATTTATGCATTTATGCATAAATTTAAATGTTATATTTTAAAGATTATCTAACAAAAACATTATCTGGTACAAGAAATATAGGATATTAGGATGGGTAGCATCAAATCAAGTTAATGTACACCAAAAGACAACTAACAAAGTAAGCAAACAAACAAAAAATGCATCAAGAACAAATTAACACAGTTTCCTAGCAAAAAAAATTTCTCCAAAATGTTTGAATGATTTCTGTAAAATTTCATTCAAAACTACCCTAACTCACAGGACAGCCTATAAAAATAAAAAAAGAGCAAAAGTTTGTCAGATAATTTAACAACATAAAGTATGATTGGTCAGTAAGGAGGGAAGGGTAAGTTAAAGGACAACTCAAATGAATCAGTGAATAATTTTTTTTTTGTTCCAGGTTGAATACCTCTAAAATACATCGGCTTTCTTTAAGCAAACATTCAACGTAGATCACTGTCAATAAGGATCAACATATAAGGTCAGGACCAACATATAAAAAAATATTCAGTGAGTGATAATAGATACAGTTATAGATTATCATGACTCAGTATCAGAACATTTTAAGTAGAGTGTATAAATCATAACAGCATTGCCATTTAAACTGCTAACAGAAACCAGGGGGAATAGCACTCCATCACGTGATAGAGTTCATGACCCTCGTCTATATATACTGACAATGTTCACATTTGCTTTCAATATTTGCAATAAACCATCTTTAACCAAATAACATTTTAACAGGCAAACATGATGACGACACTGTGGCACTGGATCTTCATACCAACACAAGAACAAACTTGGCTCCAGGTGAGCTTATGTAAGCTGAGAAAATCCTCTTGGTTGGAATGAAAAGTTTTAGCATTTTTATGGCAGTTACAGCCTGTATGGGAACCAGGAAACATGCGATACACTGCAATTCATCTTGCTTATAAGCGCAGAGAGAAAGGCTGCTAACATTCTTTTGACTTTTGAGAAGCACTTGACATTTTTACCGTTGGATTTCTTCCTCAACATGAATAAAATGGAGGGCCGTGGAGCATTTGAAGGTCAAAGGGCACATTCCTAAAGCTTGAAATGAGGAACGCCAGCAAATATGAATTTTTCTATCCGTTTGAGTAAGGGTGAATTAAAGCCGTCATTGGTGTTTGTTGAAAAACAACATCAGTTTAGATGTTAGATGAATTCTGGATCAGCACAATCAACCAAGAACCAAACAATTCTGAATACAGGTTTGATTTTCAAATGAATCCAACATGAATGAGGTCAGCTTTATAAACTAAAAAATGCTGTTTATTGTCTGGCACATGTTGTTTGGATGTGTTGTGCTCTCAGAGAGTAGATTGATTACTTCAGCCGCACACATTTCCAGCATTGATTGATGACTGGATGGAATAACCTTCAATTTGGACTCTCTCTGAATGATAGATCTGAATCATGCTGCAAGGGAATAAATTAAAGCAACCTTGCCTTCATATTTTTAAACTATACCACAATCCAAACCATACCTCATGACTGCAATAGTGCAAGTGCAATGATGAAGAGCAGTAAAACCACAAGGAGCCACACATACCCCATCCATGACTAATGCTTTACCATCATGCTTTTTATAGGAATGGCAGCATTTCAAATGCTAGTCACGTGCATGACTGCATTTTTCAGAGCTGCTGTTTGAAAGTCTCAGCACTTGGCCATGATTGCCTTTGCTGGTCTCTTTATTTAGAGGAATGCATTAAAGGGGTCACATGATGCGATTTCAAGTTTTCCTTTCTCTTTGGAGTGTTACAAGCTGATTGTGAATAGATAAGATCCCTAAAGTTGCAAAGACTAAAGTCTCAAACCCAAAGAGAAGTTCTTTATAAAAGTTAAGACTGGTCCACGCCCTCCTAAAACGCCTCATTTAAACACGCCCCCAAATGTCTACATCACGATGTGGGAAGATTTGCATAACGCCGACCAAATGTTTACACAAAGAAAGAAGGCGTAACTTTATTGTTGCTGCCACCGCCACCCACCATGTTGTGAAGACTGTATGTTTCCTTGCGAAAGCGAAAATACTTTGTTTGGCCTTCCAAAAGAAGACACGACTAGAAATCAGTGGTTAAGTTGTATTTACAACACTTTTCCAGAACCCAATATTCAGATGTGTGTGAATTGTAATTTCTCCGGTCACAAATACGTGTAAAAAGACAGTATAAGTCATTAATCCGTAATTATGTCCCCACTGGATGCAACAAATGCCTCCTTTATAATGGGTTTTAATGTTTTTGTCTGGTTGCACCGGGACACGGCATCACAGTATGGTAAGGGGAGTAACATTTCCGTCACACGCTTGAGGTATTCGGCCAATCATAACGCACTGGATAGCTGGCCAATCACAGCACACCTCACTTTTCAGACCGATGAGCTTTGTAAAAATCGACGCGTTTCAGAAAGGCGGGGCGTAGAGGAGAAACTATAATGTAAAGTATGTCGAAAATAATGTGTTTTTTGAACCTTAAACCGCATAAACACATTTCATTACACCAAATACACAAAATAATGTTCTTTTTAGCAACATCATATGAGCCCGTTAAAGCATTCCTGATCAATGGAACGCTTTCCAAAAAAACTGCCTGTGTGAGTCTCAAACAGACTGAGTTGCATGGGGGTGATACGGTGCTATGAAAAAAAGATTTTACAAAATGTAGGGTTGTCAAAGTTAAAAATGCAAACCATCAACTAAATACATTTAGTTAAATAATTAAAAATAGTTGTCATGTATTAAGCAGTAATTATTAAGCAGCACAACTGTTTTCAACATTGATAATAATAATAATAAATGTTTCTTGATCGTCAAATCAGCATATTAGAATGATTTCTGAAGGATCATGTGATACTGAAGACTGAAGTAATGGCTGCTGAAAATTCAGGAATAAATTACATTTTAAAATATATTAAAAGAGAAAACAGATTTGTTTTCCAGTCATCTCAATGGCAAAAAGTGTCCCCAATTCACCTTAATTTACCCCTACTAACTGCCTACTTACTTTTCCAAGTAATATTTCAATAATTTGTTTATTCTGTAAATCCATTATAGGTTTACAAGAAGGTATGTTGACTGATACAATTGCTCCATTACTGCTCAAAGACAGCAGTGCTTGTAATAAAATAAAAAACCACCAGCATCTTATGGTTTCAACAGTAAAATAGCTCCAGACTGAAGGTTTCAGATGTCAGCCTGGGTTAGTAAGGCTCCATGACGTTGTGGTATCAAGAACATGTTTCTAATAACATGAGGCTCATGTCGGTAAGACAAAATGAGGCTCAGGGCTGAAGAGAAGTGGATGCATGTCACGTTTTAGGCATGACATGAATAAAATAGTTTTTCGAGCCCCCCACAGTGAAGTGTTGTGTTTCTGACTTCTCCCTCTCCTACCCAGGGTCCTGTGTTATTATTCGGTAATAGTGAGCACATGGCAAAGTGTGCATCAGGGCCAAAAAGCGTGCTCTACACTCGATTACCATGATTGCTGTGAAGCATTCATGCTGGATTTTCCAGTTTTAGCACAAGGCTTTCTTTCAGTTTCATGGAATGGCTGAATTGCCGGTCAAGAGGCCAGGGGTTGAGAGAGGCAGGCTGGGATATTTTTGGTTTAGTGGAAGAATTAAACAGCAAGAGAGGCTGTGAAAATCCGAAAAGTCCTAAAAGAAAATCCCAGTTTTTCTGTGGATCTGCAGTAGTAAATAAAATTATTTAAGAAATACAAATGTACACTACTGTTCAAAAGAAATTCATGCTTTAATTTAGTAAGGATGTTTTAAAATGATGAACAGTGACAGTGAAAACATTTATAACATTACAAGAGACATTGATAACAATAATAAATGTTTATTGAGCACCAAATCAGCATGTTAGAATGATATCTGAAGGATCATATGACAAGTAATGACTTAATAAAATGAAAAAAAAATTCAGCTTTGACATCACAGTAATAAATTGCATTTTAAAATATAGTAAAACAGAAAACAGTTATTTCAAATGATCAGAATAATAATATTTTACTTTTTTTTTGTTTGTTTGTTTTTTGACTTGTTTAAAAGAACATTTTAAAAATCTTACCAACCCCAAACTTTTGAGCAGTAGCGCATTTTATACAGTAGTGTGTGTGTGTGTGTGTGTGTGTGTGTATATATATATATGTATATACAGTGGGTACGGAAAGTATTCAGACCCCCTTAAATTTTTCACTCTTTGTTATATTGCAGCCATTTGCTAAAATCATTTAAGTTAATTTTTTTTCCTCATTAATGTACACACAGCACCCCATATTGACAGAAAAACACAGAATTGTTGACATTTTTGCAGATTTATTAAAAAAGAAAAACTGAAATATCACATGGTCCTAAGTATTCAGACCCTTTGCTCAGTATTTAGTAGAAGCACCCTTTTGATCTAATACAGCCATGAGTCTTTTTGGGAAAGATGCAACAAGTTTTTCACACCTGGATTTGGGGATCCTCTGCCATTCCTCCTTGCAGATCCTCTCCAGTTCTGTCAGGTTGGATGGTAAATGTTGGTGGACAGCCATTTTTAGGTCTCTCCAGAGATGCTCAATTGGGTTTAAGTCAGGGCTCTGGCTGGGCCATTCAAGAACAGTCACAGAGTTGTTGTGAAGCCACTCCTTCGTTATTTTAGCTGTGTGCTTAGGGTCATTGTCTTGTTGGAAGGTAAACCTTTGGCCCAGTCTGAGGTCCTGAGCACTCTGGAGAAGGTTTTCGTCCAGGATATCCCTGTGCTTGGCCGCATTCATCTTTCCCTCGATTGTAACCAGTCGTCCTGTCCCTGCAGCTGAAAAACACCCCCACAGCATGATGCTGCCACCACCATGCTTCACTGTTGGGACTGTATTGGACAGGTGATGAGCAGTGCCTGGTTTTCTCCACACATACCGCTTAGAATTAATGCCAAAAAGTTCTATCTTGGCCTCATCCGACCAGAGAATCTTATTTCTCACCATCTTGGAGTCCTCCATGCGGGCTTTCATGTGTCTTGCACTGAGGAGCGGCTTCCGTCGGGCCACTCTGCCCTAAAGCCCCGCCTGGTGGAGGGCTGCAGTGGTGGTTGACTTTCTACAACTTTCTCCCATCTCCTGACTGCATCTCTGGAGCTCAGCCACAGTGATCTTTGGGTTCTTCTTTACCTCTCTCATCAAGGCTCTTCTCCCCCGATAGCTCAGTTTGGCCGGACGGCCAGCTCTAGGAATGGTTCTGGTCGTCCCAAACGTCTTCCATTTAAGGATTATGGAGGCCACTGTGCTCTTAGGAACCTTAAGTTCAGCAGAAATTTTCTGTGCCTTGCCACAATTCTGTCTCTGAGCTCTTCAGGCAGTTCCTTTGACCTCATGATTCTCATTTGCTCTGACATGCACTGTGAGCTGTAAGGTCTTATATAGACAGGTGTGTGGCTTTCCTAATCAAGTCCAATCAGTATAATCAAACACAGCTGGACTCAAATGAAGGTGTAGAACCATCTCAAGGATGATCAGAAGAAATGGACAGCACCTGAGTTAAATATATGAGTGTCACAGCAAAGGGTCTGAATACTTAGGACCATGTGATATTTCAGTTTTTCTTTTTTAATAAATCTGCAAAAATGTCAACAATTCTGTGTTTTTCTGTCAATATGGGGTGCTGTGTGTACATTGATGAGGAAAAAAAATTAACTTAAATGATTTTAGCAAATGGCTGCAATATAACAAAGAGTGAAAAATTTAAGGGGGTCTGAATACTTTCCGTACCCACTGTATATGACATGTGCTCACTTATATAATCAAACAAATCAGTGTGTGTGTGCGTGTTTGTGTCTACTTAACCATTTTAAAAAATTGCATAAAAATAAAGCAAATAAAGTTTTTTTTTAATGCAGTTTTCTGATAGTGTAAAGATTTGGGTTAGGGTGTAATATGTAAAACTACATTTATATAAAAACAATATAAGTCTGTGGAATGTCCCCATTTTGATAGTTAAGTAAACGTGTGTGTGTGCGTGTGTGTCTTTCCTACATAACTGGTTCTGCTGTTACTAGTTAAAAAGTTGTGTAGCTACAAGCCTCCATCAGTCTCCATTATTAATTTGAAAATTTAATAACAGAATTAGCGATGACGTCTTGGGCCATATTGAGAAGTTACTGGAGTAACAAGGAGGCATGATTGTGTGATCCTGCTTTTATACAACAGTTCATTATAAATGATAGTTAAAATTGAGTAGCTAACATTTTAGTCACAATATTGCCAGTTACTGTTTCAGCTCTGCTAATGAAAATAGTTTCAAACAAAGACACAATTGCTGATTTACATTGTTTCCTAATGCAATTCTGCAGAAGATGGAGTGCTTTGAATAGAAACACAAAACAGATTAAATTGTGCCCAGGATTTGTATAAAAAGAAATCACAGAACCTAATATGACAGTTGGTGGTGTTAATAATTTGTCAGTATGTCTTTGTGTGAATGGGATCCTTTGCACCCTCTCTCACAGTGTCATTAGACATAATTAGCCTAATCTACAACATTCCTCACCTCTGGTGTCTTACGTTCAAATTCTTCTCATGACTTGCTGTCAAGCCGTAAACCTGGAATGAGCAGCCAAACAGTTGTTCATTCCACACATATGTTCATACTCTGGTTTTTCTTGAGAAGTATGAATTGTTCCATAAAATCCAACGGGTACTTGCAATTGCAAACGCAATAAAATAAATGAAAATACATGACATGGGAAGTGACAAGCTATACAACACAATTACAGATGGAGTTGCATGGTGCAGATCCCCTAAATAGTTTTCCACTGGACCAGGAGAATGCCGTTTATTCATGTGGGTCCCTGCTTTAACCGGCCCTGTGCCCCTGAGCAAATAGTTGCCCCCACTCCTGCTGATCCAGCACATAGCTCACACTCAGTGGTTTTGCCCACCAAGGTGATGGAGGACAAGAGGAAAAAGGATATATATAGACTTTAAAAAGTTTCTGAACTCTTACAGCACACATTTTTACAACATTTTAACACAATTATAAAAAATAAAAAAATGAGAGCACAAGTACACTGTAAAAAATAAATGTTAAATGTGTGTTTGGTTGAACTATGAGTCTAACTGAAAAAAAAATAAAAAGATGTACTAGTAGCCCTGAAGTTTACTAGACTAAAAAAAAGAAGTAAACTGCTTTTTAAAGTTCATTTAGCTGATTATTCTCTTATTCCACTCAACAAGTGTATAATATAAAGACTGACTGTCTGACAGATAGATAGATAGATAGATAGATAGATAGATAGATAGATAGATAGATAGATAGATAGATAGATAGATAGATTTTAAGAAGTAACAAAAGTTAAATATTTCTAGTTATTATCAGTATTGAAAACAGTTCTGCAGCTTAATATTTTTGTGCAAATCATGATACATAGGCCTATTATTCAGGATTATTTGATGAATACAAAGTTTAAAACAACAAAAAATATTTTTTGTAACATTATAAATGTCTTTGCTGTCACGTTTGATCAATTTAATGCATCCTTGCTTAATAAAAGTATTATTTTCTTTTAAAATCATCTTACTGATCCCAAACATATTGTCACGGAAACACCTGCCTCACCAGCCGAATCAGCCTCCTACACCCGCTCACAATCACCTGATTAATGATCACGGACCCCTGCACCCACTTACCACACCAGTCAAATACTCACTCACCTCAGTCACTCGTCGGCTGGTCTCAAGGTTACAAGCTTCTCTCTATGGGTTCCTTGCCTCCCGATCTGCCTCCCAAGCCTCGGATTCCTCAGTTCTCGGCCGGAGGACCAAAGTGCCAACCCCAGATAAGACTGTGTTCTCTGCTTCCATTTATTCCTAAATTGACTCTTTTCTGTTGGAAGCTACTCCTAAGTTCCTTTGAATAAACTCCCCGACTTACGTTAACCTGTCTGTTTGCCTCTTTGTCCCGGAGGTGACAGAAGACCAGCCCCTCAAAATTAAATGGATACAAGACGGACTCATGGATTCTCGGAGCACATTCTCACCGGAACTCTTCCCCATCCGGACTGTCACCGCCTCCCCACCCGCCTGTCCTATGGCCCGGCCAGCAAGCTTTTCGGGTGAGGAAGCCTTGTGCGGCGGGTTTTTGCTGCAATGTTCCCTCTACCTGGAGATGCAGCCACACCTGTTTGTGACCGAGCGGGCCAAGGTGTCGTTCATTACAATCGACCACGGAGGTCACAGTGCATGAGGAGCTCTTTCAACTGCGGCAAGCTGAGTTATCCATCCATGGGTATGTGCTGCGCTTCCACACTCTCGCCGCTAGCAGCGGCTGGAACGAGGCCGCCCTGCTCTCGGTTTTCCGCCGAGGCCT
>NW_015505300.1:1566397-1567618 GCF_001515645.1 Sinocyclocheilus grahami | reverse complement strand
TGGATGGCTTTGTGAAACACTTCCGGGAGGTATTCGGCCAATCGACCACGGAGGTCACAGTGCATGAGGAGCTCTTTCAACTGCGGCAAGCTGAGTTATCCATCCATGGGTATGTGCTGCGCTTCCACACTCTCGCCGCTAGCAGCGGCTGGAACGAGGCTGCCCTGCTCTCGGTTTTCCGCCGAGGCCTTAACCTGGGCTTACGCCAACAGATGGCCATCTACGATGACACCGTGGGGCTTGACAGCTTCCTCCAAAAGGCGGTTCGCATCTCCCAGCACCTAACCGCATGCCATACAGAATCGATACACGCTGCCGCTGCCTCACCTAGCCTCTCCGCTCCAGCACCAGAGCCCATGATCACGGATAGCTACCACCTCGTCCACGGAACGATCTCGGAGACTCACCAGTGGCCTATGTCTCTATTGTGGATCCCAGGAGCACCAGCTCCGCAACTGTCCCATTCGTCCATCACGCCCAGCGGTGAGTACTATCCAGATCACTCCTGATGTGTCTTGCATGCCTCATATAAATGCTCTTCTAATTTATCACACCCAATCCTTTCCAGTCAAAATCCTTGTGGACTCCGGAACTTTGGGGAATTTCATCTCCTCCCATAGTCTCGCCGGGTTACAAATTCCCCGCTGCAAAAATGCCATGACCTACCAGATCACCACTGTCCAGGGAAAGCCTCTGGGCAAGGGGCTGGTGCAGCACCGCACGCCTGAAGTTGTCCTACGGATTGGATGTTTCCACACCGAACGGATCTCTCTACTGGTGCTGGAGGAGGCCGTCGTGGACATCGTCCTGGGACGCCCCTGGCTCGCCAAACATCAACCCACCATTGCCTGGAAGTCCGGAGACCTACTCAAGTGGAGTGCGGAGTGTAAACAGGAGTGCCTCCGAGATCTGCCTATCCCGATCACCGTCGGGAACGACCTCCCTGTCTGTTCCACCTCGGTGGAAAGCCCGGATTCATCGCCTGTCACTCCTCCTCCTCCTCCCGAATACCAGGCGTGCCAGGACGTGTTCAGCAAGCTCGCTGCCACTCACCTTCCACCTCACCGGCCATGGGACTGTGCCATTGACCTGCTGCCTGGGGCCCAAGTACCCAAAGGACACGTCTATCCACTGTTGATCCAGAGAGAGACGCTATGGAGGAGTACGTTCAGAAAGCCTTGCAACAGGGGTTCATCCGCCCGTCCACCTCACCCGCAGCGT
>NW_015505300.1:1565729-1566138 GCF_001515645.1 Sinocyclocheilus grahami | reverse complement strand
TGTGAGTTCCACCAATCCACCGTTCACTTCCTGGGCTACATCGTCACCCCTGCAGGGGTGCAAATGGACCAGAGGAAGGTGAATGCCGTTCGGAACTGGGCCCAACCGACTACCATCAAGGAAATGCAGAGATTCTTGGGGTTCTCAAATTTCTATCGCTGCTTTATCGCCCTCTTCAGCCAGTTGGCGGCACCACTTACCTCTCTCCTCCGGTGGAAGGCCAAATTACTCACCTGGACCCTGGAGGCACACCAGGCCTTCAGTCAGCTCAAAGCCGCCTTCTGTTCGGCTCCGGCCCTTTCACACCTGGACCCCAATCTCCGCTTCGTGGTCGAGGTGGATGCAGCGACCCTGGGAGTGGGCGCCGTGCTGTCTCAATGGCAAGGTGAACCCCCCGTGCTCCATCCAT
>NW_015505300.1:1563655-1565234 GCF_001515645.1 Sinocyclocheilus grahami | reverse complement strand
CTCAACCGGGCTGGGCACCCCCCCCCCCCCCCCCGTGCTCCATCCATGTGCGTATTTCTCATGGAAATTATCGGGAGATTAAATCGGGAGTTGCTGGCCATCAAGCTCGCTCTGGTTGGAGGGTGCCAAGCATCCATTTGAAGTGATCACAGACCACAAGAACCTACAATATCTCAGAGAGGCCAAACATCTTAACCCGAGGCAGGCCCGCTGGGCTCTGTTCTTTGCCCGCTTCCACTTTGCGATCACGTACCGTCCAGGGACTAAGAATGTCAGAGCAGACATGCTTTCCCGCCAACACCAGCCAGATCCTACCCCCAAAGAACCAGAGCCCATCCTGCCACCTTCCGTCTTCATGTCTCCTATTCAAAGGGCACTCAACGACCAGATCCGTGCTGCCACTCTCACCGAACCCGCTCCGCCGGGAGGTCCAGAGGGGAAGAACTATGTCCCATCCGCCCTGCGGATAACCCTTCTGGACTCGGTTCACACCTCTCCGGAATTGGGACACCCAAGCAGCTGCCGAACCCTCTCGCTTCTCCAAAACCGCTACTGGTAGCCCCACATGGCCCGAGATGTCGCCCGGTATATCAAGGGATGTTCGGTCTGTGCCATCTCCACCACGCCACGTCATCTGCCCGAAGGAAAACTGGTTCCGCTACCCATCCCTCGCCGGCCCTGGTCCCACCTGGGTGTAGACTTTGCCACTGACTTGCCTCCCTCGAACGGATTCACGACCATCCTAGTAGTCGTCGACCGGTTCTCCAAATCCTACAAAATTAATTCCTCTGCGTGGATTACCTACCGCCCTGGAAACCGCCGAAGCCCTCTTCCAGCACGTACTCAGGAACTTCGGTCTCCCAGAAGACATTGTTTCAAACAGAGGGCCTCAGTTCATCTCCAGGGTCTGGCGAGGGTTTTTCCGCCTCCTGGGAGCATCCATCAGTTTGTCCTCTGGATACCACCCGCAGACCAACGGCCAGACCGAACGGAAGATCCAAGGGATCGGACGGTATCTCCGGGCCTACTGTCATGACCATCAGGACAGCTGGAGACAGTACCTACCCTGGGCCGAGTATGCCCAGAATTCCGTGCGCCAGGAAACCACTGGACTCACCCCCTTTCAATGTGTGCTAGGTTACCAGCCGCCCCTGTTTCCTTGGACCGAGGAACACTCGGAAATCCCAGCGGTAGGTCACTGGAACACGGTAGAGCGAGAAGGTATGGGACTCATATCCATCCCCAGCGGGCTGTCCGGAGGCACCAGGCCAATGCGGACACTCGTCAGTCCGACAATCCCATCTATCAACCAGGGG
Source organism: Sinocyclocheilus grahami (assembly GCF_001515645.1). Taxonomy (NCBI): domain Eukaryota; kingdom Metazoa; phylum Chordata; class Actinopteri; order Cypriniformes; family Cyprinidae; genus Sinocyclocheilus; species Sinocyclocheilus grahami. The sequence continues at coordinate 1,563,918 of NW_015505300.1, read as the reverse complement.
ACCAAGTCTGGTTATCCACCCGGGACATCTGCCTCCGGCGGCCCAGCAGGAAGCTGAGTCCCCGGTACATAGGTCCTTTCCCCGTAGCAAGGCGCATCAGCGAAGTCACGAACCAGTTACACCTGCGTGCCCATTACCGGATCTCACCCACCTTTCCTGTGTCCTTGCTGAAACCCTTCACTAATCCTCTTCTCCCTCCCCCCCTCCGCCCGAGGTCGTCCCCAACGAGACAGTCTACAGAGTCAAGGAGATCCTCGAATCCC
>NW_015505300.1:1552563-1562222 GCF_001515645.1 Sinocyclocheilus grahami | reverse complement strand
CCCCAGGCCTTCAGTCAGCTCAAAGCTGCCTTCTGTACGGCTCCGGCCCTTTCACACCGGACCGGCTTCGTGGTCGAGGTGGATGCAGCGACCCTGGGAGTGGGCACCGTCCTGTCTCAATGGCAAGGTGAACCCCCCGTGCTCCATCCATGTGCGTATTTCTCACGGAAATTATCCCCGGCGGAATAGAACTACGGGAGATTAAATCGGGAGTTGCTGGCCATCAAGCTCGCTCTGGTTGGAGGGTGCCAAGCATCCATTTGAAGTGATCACAGACCACAAGAACCTACAATATCTCAGAGAGGCCAAACATCTTAACCCGAGGCAGGCCCGCTGGGCTCTGTTCTTTGCCCGCTTCCACTTTGCGATCACGTACCGTCCAGGGACTAAGAATGTCAGAGCAGACATGCTTTCCCGCCAACACCAGCCAGATCCTACCCCCAAAGAACCAGAGCCCATCCTGCCACCTTCCGTCTTCATGTCTCCTATTCAAAGGGCACTCAACGACCAGATCCGTGCTGCCACTCTCACCGAACCCGCTCCGCCGGGAGGTCCAGAGGGGAAGAACTATGTCCCATCCACCCTGCGGATAACCCTTCTGGACTCGGTTCACACCTCTCCGGAATTGGGACACCCAAGCAGCTGCCGAACCCTCTCGCTTCTCCAAAACCGCTACTGGTAGCCCCACATGGCCCGAGATGTCGCCCGGTATATCAAGGGATGTTCGGTCTGTGCCATCTCCCCCACGCCACGTCATCTGCCCGACGGAAAACTAGTTCTGCTACCCATCCCTCGCCGGCCCTGGTCCCACCTGGGTGTGGACTTTGCCACTGACTTACCTCCCTCGAACGGATTCATGACCATCCTAAAGGAAAACTGGTTCCGCTACCCATCCCTCGCCGGCCCTGGTCCCACCTGGGTGTAGACTTTGCCACTGACTTGCCTCCCTCGAACGGATTCACGACCATCCTAGTAGTCGTCGACCGGTTCTCCAAATCCTACAAAATTAATTCCTCTGCGTGGATTACCTACCGCCCTGGAAACCGCCGAAGCCCTCTTCCAGCACGTACTCAGGAACTTCGGTCTCCCAGAAGACATTGTTTCAAACAGAGGGCCTCAGTTCATCTCCAGGGTCTGGCGAGGGTTTTTCCGCCTCCTGGGAGCATCCATCAGTTTGTCCTCTGGATACCACCCGCAGACCAACATTGTTTCAAACAGAGGGCCTCAGTTCATCTCCAGGGTCTGGCGAGGGTTTTTCCGCCTCCTGGGAGCATCCATCAGTTTGTCCTCTGGATACCCCCCGCAGACCAACGGCCAGACCGAACGGAAGATCCAAGGGATCGGACGGTATCTCCGGGCCTACTGTCATGACCATCAGGACAGCTGGAGACAGTACCTACCCTGGGCCGAGTATGCCCAGAATTCCGTGCGCCAGGAAACCACTGGACTCACCCCCTTTCAATGTGTGCTAGGTTACCAGCCGCCCCTGTTTCCTTGGACCGAGGAACACTCGGAAATCCCAGCGGTAGATCACTGGAACACGGTAGAGCGAGAAGGTATGGGACTCATATCCATCCCCAGCGGGCTGTCCGGAGGCACCAGGCCAATGCGGACACTCGTCAGTCCGACAATCCCATCTATCAACCAGGGGACCAAGTCTGGTTATCCACCCGGGACATCTGCCTCCGGCGGCCCAGCAGGAAGCTGAGTCCCCGGTACATAGGTCCTTTCCCCGTAGCAAGGCGCATCAGCGAAGTCACGAACCAGTTACACCTGCGTGCCCATTACCGGATCTCACCCACCTTTCCTGTGTCCTTGCTGAAACCCTTCACTAATCCTCTTCTCCCTCCCCCCCTCCGCCCGAGGTCGTCCCCAACGAGACAGTCTACAGAGTCAAGGAGATCCTCGAATCCCGGCGGCGAGGCGGCCGGCTTCAACACCTCATAGACTGGGTGGGGTACGGTCCTGAGAAGAGGTCGTGGGCAGACAGAGGACATACTGGACCCATCTCTCCTCAACGACTTCCACCAGGCTCATCCTGACCGTCCCGCTCCCAGGGGCCGCGGTCATCCTCGCCGTCGGTCTCGGGTGTCCGGAGACGCCCATGGGGGGGTAATGTCACGGAAACACCTGCCTCACCAGCCGAATCAGCCTCCTACACCCTTTCACAATCACCTGATTACTGATCACGGATTCCTCAGTTCTCGGCCGGAGATCTAAAGTGCCAACCCCAGATAAGACTGTGTTCTCTGCTTCCATTTATTCCTAAGTTGATTCTTTTCTGTTGGAAGCTACTCCTAAGTTCCTTTGAATAAACTTCCCAACTTACGTTAACCTGTCTGTTTGCCTCTTTGTCCCGGATGTGACACATATACGTAGACTCCCATTCAAAAGTTAAGAATCAGTTAGTTTTTATTTTTAATTATTTTAATTATTATTTTTTTATATAGTTTTGTAAACTCCTGGGTATCACATGAGATGTTACATACATGTTCCACAAAGTTTGCCAACGAAAGTTGTCCATTGTTAACAGGCGAGGTCCTTGTAGTGTTTAGCACTATGAATCATCTTGTTATCTTTAATGGTGCTTGCACACTGATAAGATAATGCAGGTGTGTGCATCGGAAGTTCATGTCAGAAACCACTTAAAGTAATGGTGTCTAAACTCCGCTGTTTTGTACTGAATATACAAACATAATACACCACAAAAATGCACATTAGCTTCTTTATTGCTGAGAAACTTTCAGCTGAATGACCTTAAAATAGTGTTTTGTCACGTTGAAAAAGAGTCATTGTGTAGAAGGCACACAGGCAGACTATTTTTACCACTGTGGAAGAATGTCCTTGAATACAAGTCATTTTAACTCAACATGTGATGATGTGTAGGATAACACAAACATACAGTGGGTACGGAAAGTATTCAGACCCCCTTAAATTTTTCACTCTTTGTTATATTGCAGCCATTTTCTAAAATCATTTAAGTTCATTTTTTTCCCTCATTAATGTACACACAGCACCCCATATTGACAGAAAAACACAGAATTGTTGACATTTTTGCAGATTTATTAAAAAAGAAAAACTGAAATATCACATGGTCCTAAGTATTCAGACCCTTTGCTGTGACACTCATATATTTAACGCAGGTGCTGTCCATTTCTTCTGATCATCCTGGAGATGGTTCTACACCTTCATTTGAGTCCAGCTGTATTTGATTATACTGATTGGACTTGATTAGCAAAGCCACAACTTAAATGATTTTAGCAAATGGCTGCAATATAACAAAGAGTGAAAAATTTAAGGGGGTCTGAATACTTTCCGTACCCACTGTATACTTTGATAATGTAGTTTTCCCTACAGAATATGTAGTAATGTAATAAATCTGATCCACAACTCCGCTAAATATAGTTTATCAGAAGGGTAGTTTCTGGTAATTATCTGGATCCAGCTTGTATTGTGTAAGTGCTGTCTGACTTGTTGCCAAAACATTTGTTTGAGAATTCCCCCAGCTTTTTTCAAATCCAGGTGTGAAAAACTTGTTGCATCTTTCCCAAAAAGACTCATGGCTGTATTAGATCAAAAGGGTGCTTCTACTAAATACTGAGCAAAGGGTCTGAATACTTAGGACCATGTGATATTTAAGTTTTTCTTTTTTAATAAATCTGCAAAAATGTCAACAATTCTGTGTTTTTCTGTCAATATGGGGTGCTGTGTGTACATTAATGAGGAAAAAAATTAACTTAAATGATTTTAGCAAATGGCTGCAATATAACAAAGAGTGACAAATTTAAGGGGGTCTGAATACTTTCCGTACCCACTGTATACTTTGATAATGTAGTTTTCCCTACAGAATATGTAGTAATGTAATAAATCTGATCCACAACTCCGCTAAATATAGTTTATCAGAAGGGTAGTTTCTGGTAATTATCTGGATCCAGCTTGTATTGTGTAAGTGCTGTCTGACTTTTTTCCATTGGGGAGATGCTGTTCAACTGGGTGAAGTTATGTGAGCAAAGGCTCTGTTTACATATAGCCAGCCGAGTTCTCTGTGTCCTGTTACACTTCAGTGGGTAAGAGGCACAAATACAGGCATTTCATGCAGGCTGATATTGACTTAAGTCTGCCATTATATAACAGAGGCTATATGGAAGTAAAACCAGAGTCATTCATCTTGTAACAGAGGAAATCTTAGGAAATAGGCCTGATACAATACATCAACTAAAGAAGAAAAACCTGCAAGACACCATCACATTATTCCAATATGAGCGCTTTGTCAAACTGTGCTGCTTATCCAACAGGTCATCTCCTTTACTCAAAGTTCTTTGAAGGTTGTGAAACATCTGCTGAATTAGCATCATCTCAAGAACACAGATGAATATTTGAATACTGTTGTTATAGTATTTATTAATTGTTGGTACATTCTTCTCTATTACCCTTTCGTTTTGGGAGAAATACGATATTCCATGGATTGCTCACACAAAAATGAAACCTTCACCCTTGTGTTGTTCAAAATCTTTTCTTCCGTGGAAAAGAAAGCTTCAAAACAGATGCAAAAACACCATCAAATTATTAATAATTTGTATTAATAATTAATCAAAGTATTTTCTAAAGAACTGTGTCCTATAATTCCAAGTCTGCTGAAGCCGTATGATGGACAGACTACACTGGACCAATCTTCCACTACACCGGGCTCATATTCATACCCATTTTGATCACACTGAATCCGTGAGTTGAACTTGAGAACTGATTCAATCCAATATGTAATTGAATCATTCAGATCCGTTGTGAACAGGTCCATCAATTCCAAAAGAATGATTCCGAAGATTCAACAAACTCAAAAGAATGATTCATTCGTAGATTTTCAGTCAAAAGCAACTTTAATTTTGGTTTGTTCCCTTACACAATGCCTTTGCAAGACTTCCTAGACTTAATAATATTGCGTGTATTAGTAATTACTGTAGTATTATGAGTCCTAACTACTCTTATGATACTTTAAAAGTGTTTTTTGTCACTACAAAGCTTGACAGCAGTCATTCACTTTAATTATATTGAGCAGGAGATTCCTTGGAAATTTCCTGTTTTTGTTCCACAGAAAAATAGTGAAACGAGTTTAGAATGACATGAAATTGAGTAAATAGGACTTTTTGAAAATTTTATGTGAGCTATTGTTTCATTCTTCATTATACCAGTGTGCTTTGTTTTATCCATAGTTCCCCTGACTTACACAGTAACATCCTCTTTACAACAATAGGAACTGTTCAAAACGTCAGCACAATAAAATCAGTCAAAGGACAATGCAAATGTTTAGCAAAGGCTGGCATAAATATGTGTTTTGAGTATTTGTGTGAGCAATAGCGTGGGAATTATGGGAGGAATGTGAAGGGCATGACCAACAGCATATCACAGGAAACTCACAGAGCGCATCCGGCGAGGAGGACGAGAAGGGTAACAAAACATCAACCCTGAAAAAGTATCTGAAAGCGATAATAACATTTGTGCCTTTCAAAAATGACCACTAATCACAGTCAAATTATTCTGTTGAACTAAACAAAAACATGCAGAGACTCTGACATATAAAAACAGCTCAAATGTAAATGAGAAAATAATCTGTCAGTCTATTAGAAGTGTGTCAAATCCGAGTCATAGCAATTAAAAGACAGTTAAATAACGAATATAGAGCAATAACTCAGAGCTTATCTCAAACAAACACATGACAAGTATGTGGAGAAATGACAAGCATGTGGTTCCTGATAATACACGGTTTGTTTTTGCATAATTGTGGTACCATTCATTTGAAGGTATGCAGAATACGTACCTCCTAACCTTTTATAGATCTATTCACATTCCTCTCTGCTGGTTTGCGCAAGATTTGCCAGAGATGAGATAGAAGCCAGCTCACACTGGGATTATTGCTATGCATTGCAAATAATCTTCACTTTCAAATTCCAGGCAGTTATAACAGGCAGTTTGGTCGTGGGGTTTCAAGCTAATTTAAAACAGGTGAACTACTTGACATGATTTAGGGAGTTGTTCCAGTAAATGCAGGTCCAGGAGCAGAGGTTCTATGCCTTTATTAAGGGTAGCTCGGGTTTTCCATGCTGCTGTGCCTTGACTCTGCCAATAATTATCTTTCCAGCTGGAATAGATGTGCAGGACTGTGCAATATGCTGTATTGCAGTAATTATGAATGGAAAGGGGCCTGGGTACAAGCCATACCGGGTGAATCAGAGAAGCTTGAGCAATCTTTGAGAATGAGAGCTCTTTTTGAGGTCTGAGGTCATGCCTTCTTTGAAAAACTGAAAGGACATGTTTTGAAATGTATGCATGCATCAAGAAAACTGTTTCAGCATGGGACTTGAAACTTGATTTATGGTGGCAGCGATGAAGACAAAATCAGCATCAGGTGCATCCTATCACTGCTCCCAATCAATGATTAATTTTCACACTCAAATATTTGGATGTGAATTTGGATGGGGGTGCCGATAAGACCAACAGTTTGACAGTGACTGAAGAATAATTTGAATTTGTAGGTAAGGTAAATGAACAATGTGGATTTGCAGAAGTGTAACAAAAGTGCATAGTCGAACACGTTTAATTCCTCTGGGCAGGTCTCAGCAATGTTCCAGGATTTGAAGGATAAGGATCACTCATCCGAGAACTGTAAGCAGGTAGTTAAAAAAAGACCTTTTATGTTAATCTAGAACATCATTGTTCATGTGCCACTCATAATGTCTTTATAATGTTTTTACTACAGTGGTCAAATTTCACTTCACAGATTCAGAGATGCACATCCGTCAATCAAACAAGGTTTAAATGTCACAGAAGCTTCATTATGAATGAGTTTAAAGCAGTTGAAAGAAAAAGTCTTAAAAGTGCAATCTCTGTATCGCAGGAGCAAATGCAAAAACAAGGGCTGCATCTAAAATTGCATTCTCTCTATGTAGGTAATTCTTATGAGTACGAAATTACTCCGCGACCATTAAAAAAGTACATTCTACATTGTATGAATGTGTGTAGTATGATACAATCTGGACATACTACGTTTGTCATATTGTCATGTGACGTACAGTGTCAGTTGTGTTGCTTCACTGTCATTCAGAACTCCTTTCCTGTGGCCCCATGGGATAGTAAACTGTCCATTGGTTGTGTACTTCAGAATAGTAGGTAATTCTGGTGCTTTTCACCTACTGTTTTATGGATACTATACAGTAGGGATATTTGCATATTCAGGTGCAGCCAAGGACTGTTTTCAAATTTGTTTCCTGGACACTCCCCCAGTCTTTTATTGGTTGAACAAACAGATAGTCTGGCCCCAAACTCACAATGTTGGTGTGTCAAGCTGTTCATGGATGCACGTACAACACAGTTTTCAATGTGATAGAGCCACAAAAATGTATTTATACAGTCGTGGACTCTGCATCTTAGGCTAGAATAGGATATTCTAACACTGAAAAAATTTACACACTTCAGCTTTAAATCAGAAACTAAACACACATTTTACATTTGCATTTTTACATTTCACAAATGTGTTTTGGATTTTTTTTGCTTTTCTTGTCATTAGAATGGAAGCTAAGGAATATCATAGTTTAGGTTCATTTGACAACTGCTTGTGCCCTTCTTTATTTCCTTCATATACCAACTGTATTGCTTTTAGACAGAACTTTGGCACCAGCTCCAGACTTTACAAATCAATGATAGGACATAAAGAATATAGAATGTCTTTGATATATAAAAGCTAGCCTGTATGCTTAGACTAACACATCATAAACATAAAGTGTCTTGGCATTGCGGGAGATAAAACAGAACCAGCCTTTGGTGTATCCTGTCTCATTGATGCATGCTGTCTGCATTGCCAAATGTCTTCTCATATAAAAACATTTTCCTTCATGCTCTACTGAGATTTAAGGTCCACCGTAATAGATTCCCTGCTCCTTATTTGTTGGGCCTTAAAGGACAGGTATCTATAGCAACCCTGCAACATTCCAACAACGTCTGGCCCCTGGCCTGTCACAACACCATCTGCCTGAGAGCGAGCATTCACACACTTTAAAGACACATTTGAGGTAGAAGAAAACATTGATAAACTGAGACTTCTGATAAATTCATACTGCATGGATCACTTCACTGTTTTTGTCCGAAGCCTTATGAAAGCAAACGAGAAGCTTTGCTCTTTGTTGACATACATTATGCTTTGACATTAGCAACAGCACATTTCCAGGAGTCCCACATGGTTCTCATTAACATTCCAAGTGCTCTCTTTCTCTCTTCTTCTCTTTCTCTCTCTCTTTCCCACTCTCTTTTGTCTCCTGAGGAGGCCAAAAAGGAAAACTGACAGCGTTGGCTCTGGACCATGCATTCCATGGGATGTGTCAAAACCATTCTCAGAAGAGCACAGAAGGCCCACATAGGGGCACTTGGACACACACACACACACACACACACACATTGAGCTTCCATGTTTTATGGGGACATTCAATAGACAAAATGGTTTTTATACTGTACAAACTGTATTTTCTATCCCCTAATCCTACCCCTACACCTACCCTCACACAAAACCTACTGCATTTGTAGATTTTCAAAAAAGATCATTATGATTTATAAAAATCATACCAAAAATGTCCCCACAAGGTCAACATTTGCTGGTATCCTTGTAGGGACATTTGGTCCCCATAACAGGTACACAAACTACACATATAGAAGAAAGTGATGAATACTTGGGTCTTTAATAAAAATGGGAGCACATTTTCCATGTTTGCTAGGCAGAAATAGAAATTCATTCATCTATTCTTGAGCTATTGTTTCATATCTGGAGGTTATCACATGCATGTTGGCATTACAGAACAATAAGCCCACATCAAAATCCAGGTTTCATTATTATCTAGACCAGGTGTCTTCAACCAAGGCCGAGGTAACCCTTTAGTGGATAGCAGGGACATCAACAGACTTTAGTCAGAGTAGTGCTTTATTTAATTTTTGACATGAATGAAATCAAGACTGTGAGGGACAGAAGTACAATGTGTTTTCAATGTATTGTACTGTTGTTTAACGGCATGCCAATGTTTAGCTGTAGAAACCTCTTTCTAAAAGACTCTTTGCATTCTTTGCAGCGTGCATTCTATTGTAAAGATTGTAACAGCCTGATATACTCACGTCAAAGTTCTATTTTGTACTCTTAATGGACCAATGGTAGTTCAAAGGTGTTTACCATCCAGAGTGAACTTTTCCAGAAAGTTTTTCTGTATTGAACTCCCAAAACGAACTCCAAGCAAACATTGTTTTGGCCTGATTTTGTTCAAAATGATGTCACACCAGTTCATTCTTTGATTTTAAGTGTATAAGGTCCTTAAAGGCACAATATGTAAGATATTTTTATTAAAATACCCAAAAACCACTAGAACAGTTTTATATATTTTGCTGACTTGCGTACTTACATTATCCCAAATGTTTCGAAGAATGTTTAAATTCGTAGAAACATACGTAAAGTAGAAGCGTTCGACTGTGGCATAATAAAAGCTCCGCTGCTTTCGAGCCGTGTGTCACGCTCGTTCAGCGGCCTCGTTTCGCTTCGACGGCTTTCAGCCTCACCCTGCTTCATTCTACTACGTTAATAAATCTTTAATACATTAGCTCATCCATGAACATGATTTCTGCCCGAGTCCCGT
>NW_015505300.1:1531759-1549782 GCF_001515645.1 Sinocyclocheilus grahami | reverse complement strand
CTCTTTGTTGACATACATTATGCTTTGACATTAGCAACAGAACATTTCCAGGAGTCCCACATGGTTCTCATTAACATTCCAAGTGCTCTCTTACTCTCTTCTTCTCTTCCTCTCTCTTTTCCCACTCTCTTTTGTCTCCTGAGGAGGCCAAAAAGGAAAACTGACAGCGTTGGCTCTGGACCATGCATTCCATGGGATGTGTCAAAACCATTCTCAGAAGAGCACAGAAGGCCCACATAGGGGCACTTGGACACACACACACACACACACACACACACATTGAGCTTCCATGTTTTATGGGGACATTCAATAGACAAAATGGTTTTTATACTGTACAAACTGTATTTTCTATCCCCTAATCCTACCCCTACACCTACCCTCACACAAAACCTACTGCATTTGTAGATTTTCAAAAAAGATCATTATGATTTATAAAAATCATACCAAAAATGTCCCCACAAGGTCAACATTTGCTGGTATCCTTGTAGGGACATTTGGTCCCCATAACAGGTACACAAACTACACATATAGAAGAAAGTGATGAATACTTGGGTCTTTAATAAAAATGGGAGCACATTTTCCATGTTTGCTAGGCAGAAATAGAAATTCATTCATCTATTCTTGAGCTATTGTTTCATATCTGGAGGTTATCACATGCATGTTGGCATTACAGAACAATAAGCCCACATCAAAATCCAGGTTTCATTATTATCTAGACCAGGTGTCTTCAACCAAGGCCGAGGTAACCCTTTAGTGGATAGCAGGGACATCAACAGACTTTAGTCAGAGTAGTGCTTTATTTAATTTTTGACATGAATGAAATCAAGACTGTGAGGGACAGAAGTACAATGTGTTTTCAATGTATTGTACTGTTGTTTAACGGTATGCCAATGTTTAGCTGTAGAAACCTCTTTCTAAAAGACTCTTTGCATTCTTTGCAGCGTGCATTCTATTGTAAAGATTGTAACAGCCCGATATACTCACGTCAAAGTTCTATTTTGTACTCTTAATGGACCAATGGTAGTTCAAAGGTGTTTACCATCCAGAGTGAACTTTTCCAGAAAGTTTTTCTGTATTGAACTCCCAAAACGAACTCCAAGCAAACATTGTTTTGGCCTGATTTTGTTCAAAATGATGTCACACCAGTTCATTCTTTGATTTTAAGTGTATAAGGTCCTTAAAGGCACAATATGTAAGATATTTTTATTAAAATACCCAAAAACCACTAGAACAGTTTTATATATTTTGCTGACTTGCGTACTTACATTATCCCAAATGTTTCGAAGAATGTTTAAATTCGTAGAAACATACGTAAAGTAGAAGCGTTCGACTGTGGCATAATAAAAGCTCCGCTGCTTTCGAGCCGTGTGTCACGCTCGTTCAGCGGCCTCGTTTCGCTTCGACGGCTTTCAGCCTCACCCTGCTTCATTCTACTACGTTAATAAATCTTTAATACATTAGCTCATCCATGAACATGATTTCTGCCCGAGTCCCGTATAACTACGCCTTTGTTTCTTTGTTTGTTTTGAATAAGCGCCCTCCAGTGGCAAAATATTACATATTGTGCCTTTAAGTCTCCCTCACAGCCTCATTGTCGGATTGCTTCGGCTGTTTGGATGAAGACGCCAACTCCCATGATTCCACACTCAGTCACGGCGTCATATAACTACGCCTTTGTTTCTTTGTTTGTTTTGAATAAGCGCCCTCCAGTGGCAAAATATTACATATTGTGCCTTTAAGTCTCCCTCACAGCCTCATTTCATCAGTGTAAAATTCAATACGGTGTCTTGTAATCATCAGTGTAAAATTCAATACGGTGTCTTGTAAAACCTGTCTTAGGTCTACAATAATATCTGTCTAGTACCATTGATGTACTTACAGTATACTTACATTTTTATTGTAATTAATACATTTTAATGTGAGAGGGACAATGAATCATTAAGCTGAACATGAACTTCTGGGTGATGTTGGCTTAATGTATTTTGTATTGTATATATTGTGTTTTTTCACAAATATTAGTTTGAAATGAAACAATAATTTGTGGAAACCCTGTAGTAGCAACAACCTATTGAGATCTATAGAAAATAAAAAATATCTCATACAAATAAAAAAATAACCTGTGAAATGGATAATCAAATACATTCATTTTCTTCACATTATTGAATCTGTATGTTCTATTATTTACATCAGTCCAACTAACACTGAGGAGGAACCTTATACTGAGATTTGATGTTTGGGCACAGCAGAGATGAACCAGTGGACTCACTGAATCACTGGAAATAGCCTTGAGACTCAGAAAGAGGATGTGAAATATTGTGGAAAGCCCACTGCAGGATCCCATCTATAGAGCTCTGCATTCAAGACAAATATACTGTTAGATAACTCATCTGGGGCTTCATGTATATACAGTTTCCATTGCTCATATTTGCATTTAATAATTTATTTGTATACTATTGATAAACATGACCTCACCTCCCCCATTATAGAGTCCATTTCATCTCTGTTGAGCAGCTGCTCTGATGGCGTTAAGCCCTGATCAGTCATGTGTTGACTCATCTGTGGGAATAAACCAGACTAATAACATCTGTGCACTCAGCCGGCCCAAAAGTGTTGTTTTAGTGTGTATGGATTACCTGAAGACTCCTTGATGATGTTTCACTTTCAGGGTTCCAAGACCTGGAGCAATTCCTACATCTTGTCCTTCCACTGAAGAGTCAAATAGGGGAAGAGAGAGAGAGGGAGCGATAGAGATTCAAAGCATGATAGAGCTCACAGTTATTCTATTATAAATAACAGTACAATAACACCAGTACTTTGAGAAGTTGCAGAGGGCATGATAACTCTGCAGGCACTGCGGGCAGGTGATCAGCTCTCCACGGGTCATGTGGCAAATTCCACAAGCCATCCTCATCCCAACCATTTCAGCACCTGAAGACTAACAGAGATTAAACATAAAAATATCTGAAAATGACCACAATCCTGCCATATACATATAGATTATTTAAAAGACTGAAATGACATGAGGGTGTATAAATAAGATTTTGCTTTTTTTAAGCTAAATTATTCCTCCACACATAGTAAACGCCTGTTCACACCAAAAACTATAATGATAACTATATTTGCATCCACACCAATGCACAATAACTTTCTGTTTAGTATGCTGCAGTTTTGTCATCTGCTGCTTTAAAGGCTTGAGCTCTATAAAGTTGTGAAGATTCTGATTGGCTGTCATTCATGAATCATCAGCTGGAAAAAACTAAGTAATTCCAGTGACACTGTTTTTCTGTGTCTTATATTTGTGGCGTGGAGTTCGTTATTCTCATAGAGATGTGTTCAGACCAAGAACGATAACTATAAAGATAACTATAACAACTATATTAGAATTCCCACCAAAGGATGATAACGTTCAATTTATTATAAGCATGCAGCAGTAATATTATCTACTGCTTTAAGTGCTTGAGCTGTTTAATGTCGGGTGGATTCTGATTCTGATTGGCTGTCAAAGTTTTTATTGTTCATCAGCTGTATAAAAATCCTTCTGAAAATGATTCCAACAATTATTAAAACGTTATAGTTACATTTATTGTTATAGTTATCATCCTTGGTGTGAACAGGCCTAACGTGTGGTGCTCACATGCACTCAGTCACTGTGTCTCTCACTGAGTCACATGGAAGTGTTACCTGGAGGCCCATGGGCTGAGCGCTTTTGCCTTCTGTGACTGTGGAGAGTGAAGTGGAGGACAGAGACGAGAAGAAGGAGAAGTCCACAGCAGAGCTGGAGCATGTCTCTGTCACTGGAGGGTGAACTGCAGGCTAAAAATAAGAGCAGAGACTTTACTACTGGCATGGATACTAATAATCTCCCATCACTGGTCATCAGAGTTCATATTGTACATATAAAGCCCCGTTCAGACTACACGATTTTAGCCCGATTTTGGCACAATTTGCTTGCCGTAGGGTGTCGTTTGGATTCGTAACCGACAAAAAAATTGTGTATTCTGAACGGGGCTTAAGTGTGACCAACTGTAATTTAGGTTCAGGAAGTTATTGCAAGTGCTTACCTGCAAGGGGGTGTATGTCCTGTCTTTCGCTCTGTTGCATAGCTGACAACGCCATGTACCACTGAAAGCAAACACATTTTTTAGACTTTGTTTGCTGGGGTCCCCTAGTGGGGTTTGGCCCCCTGGTTGAGAACCACTAATATAAAGCAGATTCCAAAAGTTTTATAGATAATATTTATTTATATTTCATAATATTTCATATATATTTATTTTATAAGTAATACATAATAATATATCATTTTATCATCAATATATCATTTGTAATAAAAAATGAATCAAATTAGACATTTTCACTAGTGTTTTTAGACTTAGATCCCACTCTATTTATTGTACTTGGCCTCATGTTTTAGATTTTTTTGTATTCTACTATGCAGTTTATCAACACCGACTTGACACAGCTAAAGACTAATGATGAGCGCAGTCAGCTCTAGGTTTGGTAGGGTCAGCGCCAGCGGCCTGTGCGTCACATGACTAATCTATACCTGGGTATGGAAGTGAGGGGTGGCACCAGGCAGGTGAGATGGAAGGCACGGGGACATCCATCACAGCAGATGAGCTCCCCACCGTCTTTACATACAGTACATTCATCATCATTATGCTCTACCTGAACATATGCAACATAAATGTGATCTACCTTCTGTACCAGGTTAACATCATGACAGCTTTTGCCTATAGAAAATTTTTCAAGTAGGCTTTTCTGTATCTTCAACGTCTGTAATTTTCCATGAGTTGAACAAATCTTGATCACCTACATTCATGACTCTGGTGCTTGGCTCTCCCTGCTGGTGAGTATAGTTTCGTGCAGTCTGTGCCTTGTGCACTCCAGCTGTCTCATCCAGTTTGCCAGAAGAGTAGAATTCTCCTCCAACCTTGATGCATTTTTTGGCACCTCCTGCGGGAGAGAGCAGCTGAGACATCTGTGCTGCCAAAGTGAACTGCCAAAGCGTTTACACGGCAAGGTTACACCATCAAAACACACTAAGAGCTAAAGCATTAGCTAAGTAAAGGCTGTCATCACAGTCTGTCAATATCGTATTAGTGTGCTGAGCTCACCAGACTCAATGACCTGCTGGATCAGAATCCCCTCCACTGTCCCGCAGCCAGTGGGATGCTCAGTGGCAGACACAGTCACGGCCCTCTGGACTGAGGTAGATACAGCCTGGACCCCTGCATTTTGGGAGTCACATTTATTTATCTGCAACCTCATTCATCTACTAAAATACATAGTATTCTAATGACACACTTTACACAAACATGTGATTACCGTTTCCCACTGAGACCTGAGAAAGTGCTGCACCATCTGTCTTTCTCATCGGCTTGCCTTTGCTTCCTGGAACAGTGAAGACATTGAGTTATCTGGACTGCCATGTTTGCAAACAGAAGCATCATGTCATGGCCATTCAAACTGTCACGTGTTCACTCAGATTTATGCTTTGTGGATTTTGATTATAAAAGCTATATATAGGATTGTAGGATTACTGTTTGGTCCAACAATCGCAAAATCAGTCTGGGATGTTTTGCTGAAGGACTACAAAGAACAGCCTATCATTCACAAAACAGAGATTAAGGTGCAGCTTCCCCTGCGGTGTATAAAGCTAAATCCATGGTAAATCCATTGTATATAAACGACAGATTACATGGTACATCATGAATGGTAAAATAATTGGTTACAGTTGATTCGAACATAACGAATCGCACTTCTCAACACTAATATAATGGACCCTTTTGTAAAAAAAAAAAAAAAAGGATTCAATTACAGAAATTACTGAATTACAGAAAACTGTGAGTGCTTCTAGGCTGGGGGAGTGACGGCATCTTTTTTAACAATCTCTTAATATTTATTTTGGAAAGCCATAGAAACACTATCGTGAATTTTATATTTTCTTTTTAGATCAAATGGGAATGCAAACATTATATTTTTTAAAGTTTTCATTCACAACTATATGATGACTTCTGCTTCTGAAAGCTCCGGAAATGTAAGGTTATGGGGCCTGTTCGTAGTAATACAACGAAAACAAGCAGTTTTTAAAATAATAATGTGTTGCTATTTTGTTTGGCTTAGGCTATTATTTAAACTAAATGAGAATGACCCAACTTGACTATCACATCACACGGTCATAGAAGTGGTGCTTGGCTTAAAACACCCCTCTTTTCTCCAACCCAGCTGAGAACATTCTCAGAACTTTGGCTAACGTTCTGGCAAGGTTCTCTAAAAGTTATGAAAAAACATTCTTCCAGTTCCAGTAATGTTAATAGATTATGTGGTCTTTAATAAATACATTATGCATCGTTTGAGCAACTTGAGGGTGAGTAAATGATGACAGAATTAGCATTTTTGTGTGAACTGTGCCTTCTTAATAACCAAGAAACAAACATTTTTAAACATTTTCTTTTAAATAGACGTTTTGAATGTACAGAGAACATTCAGATATAACGTTTTCATAACTTAATGGGAACATTAGCAAAATATTCTTAGAACATATTTTTGTTAACTGGGAATAAAACTAGAATTATGAGTGTCTGTGTGTGCCAGTGTCCATACCTGAGCTGGAGGTTAAGGCTTTCTTGGTGTGGTGATGTGGCCGGTGGGTCATTTGTTTTTCCGCCACCCCTCTCTTCCTGCTTGACTGGCTGCGGACCTGCAGCTCAAGCCTGGGGTTCCCTGCGTGTCTGGCCACCTGCTTTGGCTTTAACCCTGCCAAATCAGATTATCATCACTTAAACTGTAATTATCCTCCAACCCACTTATGTTTGCCTGACCTGTGCACTGTACCTTTGGGAAGGTTCATAAACAGGGTTTCCAATTTTGGGTAACACTCCTTATTGTACTCTTTACAGAGATTGCTCCAGAAGCCCTGGAGGACAGTGGCATCCTGGTCCAGTATCAATGTGAGCATTGAGTAGACAGCTTTGTGGATCCCGTCCTTTTTCTTTCGCTCTAAAGTCTCCTTCAGTGTCAATCGGCAATAGTAATAGCTTCTTGTTTTAGAATTGAATGAACTATAATTACGCATATTTGTGATTATGCTGAGGAATATAATTTTTATGAAAATGTTTACCCTCAGGATCTGTTCAGAGATAACGTCATGATCCGCCAGCCCGTACAGCAGTGGGAAGGGGTCATGGATTGCCATGGCGATCTCAGTCCTACATGCTCTTAGCTGTGAGCGCAGGTCAGACTCTCCGTAACCTTCCACCCTAGACATGCTTCCACAAGAATCCTGCATATAGATCACACACTGAACTCACTGAAATTCTTACTCTGGTGTTCTGAGAGCACTAAAAATATCTTCATATATTAACTTAAGAAGATTCAATTGTTTTATCATATGCTTAAATAGTACATCAACAAATTAGAGTTCTTCAGCCTTTTTTGAGAGAAGGGATCCTATGTTATATATTAAATAATATGGAATGTTACATTTTAAACTGGACCTATAATACAGTAACTTGCCTATAGTACCATTTTTGTGCATTTACATATTTAACTATAAAGCTTAAATTACAATCCATTAAAATAATGTAAACAGTCATTTGCATTTTAACGAATAAACTTTGAATACAGCAAGAACAATGAATATTTAGCTGAGCTTTAGCTTTGATTGAAATTCATTTGAATAATTCTTGAATTTTGGTTTAACCTTTTTATTTTTCTCAAAAATCAGTTAGAGATCAAACAGCAACTATCAGTACTGCTGCAGACCTTTACCTTAAATAATTAAACACTATCAGTCATCATGCAGCCTTTAGAAATAATGGTACATATTGATTAGTTTCCTGATGTTAAACACACTAAAAAATGAACATAGTACTTACAACAGTCGTTGGTGATGAGGACTAGAGATACCTGTAATCTTCTAGCTGGTTTCCTTTTATTTGGTGTGATGGCTGTCAGTGATTGGCATGGCTTTTTTGTGACTGGTGGATAAATGACTCTTGTGCTCTTGGAGCCTCTAGGGGCCATTGATTCATAAGACTGCTGTGATAAGTGGTGGTGACATTGAATTTCTATTTACAGTTAAAACACTAACTTGCACCTTGTAGGCTGGATAAAAATACCTGCCCCTCATTTGTTCGCATTTATGCTCATTTGTGTGGTATGGCTTGGAAAGTCCACAGTTGGGCAAGAAACGATTTTTCAATCATGTGAGCCTCTACTTTCAGTCACCTGTCTCTCCTGAGGACTATAGTTTCCATACCAAGGGGAATCCCAGTCTCTGTGCATCACAATAAATGCACTGGATCTGGATTAGCCATTAATGCAGCATTTGTAATGTTGTGTGGGAATTATTAATGTTTTTGAGATTTTCTATTCTATTAATGTTTTTTGAGATTTTTTAACAAGGTTATACTCCAACTATAATGGACCTTTTTCACATTTCCAGGGTTCTCAGAAGCGAAGTCATCATAGTTTGGGTAAACTTCTATAGTGATGAATGGAAACTACAACATATATTTAGTGTTCTCATTTGTACCAATAGCAAAAGAAAAAAATCCACAATAACTTTTCTATGACTTTACAAAAGCAGAAAAATAATCAATGCGTTGGTCAAAAAAGAGAAAAATGTCAAATATGCCGTCACTTCCTTAGCCTTTTTATCAGAAACACTCATATAGCAGGGTTAACTAGTTTTATATAATTAAATACCAAGGTAAGAAAACACCAAGTATAATGTTGTAGGTTTACAATAAAAAAAAAATGTTGAAAATGTTGCTAGATTTACAAAGTTAACAACTGTGGAAATGTGCCATCACAGTCTGTGAAAAGGGCCCATTGCTTTCAACTTTAAATGAACCCTAGAACATAGCATTTGTCTTAAATTTTCATGAAAAAATAGTGAGTTTTGAGAACTTTCTGCTTGATTAATAAAAGTACCCACTTTTACACAAAAAATATATTAATTTTTTAGTTTCTTAAACAGCTGTATAAAAGCAATATCACACTCAGCATTGTAGCAGCAGACAGTTTGGTATTAAGACATGGATTTTATTGATTTTTTTCAGACAGATGTCATGCTCATAAATGTCCTTACAGAGTGAATAAAGAGCCAACTACACTGCTCTACACAACCCTATGGCAACAAATCTGACAGATTCAATCTCCTCACACTTCTAGCTGCAACTTCCTGTTTTTACATACAACCTTCCGCTTGCACGGGACTGTTCTGCAATTTTTCTCGACTGCTGTGAATTGGCTAGATGGTGTGAATACAACAATTTCCTCACAGATCAGCATCATAAATCCGTCAGTTGTCTGGCGAACCAATCAGTGACCACCGTTCTATAATGTACGTGTTCTCAGGTAGCCATACAATGACAGTTTTGCATTGTGATGCCACAATAACAGAAGGCACAACTAGTGTACAAAAGTGAAAGATGACAAAGCAAACAAGACGGAGGCTTGAGAAATGTGAATGTGAAAGATGCCGTATTCTGTGCCCTGTCAATGTAAAACTCATTAACATCAGTCTCTCCCCATAGTTAATATCAGCGGCCCCTTAAATTATCTAAGAAGCTGAAGTCAAGCCTAGTACCAACAATTCAATCAACGTTATTCCTCATGTCCATTTTTGTTTAAATTAACAGAATTATTGGCACCAGAAAGAAACTCGCACTAACATTTAATATATTATAAATACCTAATATATCCTAAATGAATCTCTATACAATCAGTGGTGTTAATCAGTGCATTTATGTAAACAATTCAAAATATAAACCAAAAACAAATACAATAAATATTAAAGATACTATGTTTCCAGAGATTCGTAAACAACTCACATTTCTTGAACGTACTGTTGCAATAACCAGAATATTGTGAGTGGATGACAGGCGGGTCCATTCTCTCTCAGCTCAGTGCTGTTTTAAAAAGGTCTTCATGTTTTAGGATTCTCTCAGATGAAGTGTTCACCTACAACTAGAATTTAGAATTTTTATCTACACATCCATTCAACATGTGCAGGAGACTATGAGAGCTTTAATACACATGATATATGAGGGATGCGACAATCGTTTGTCTGTTTCATCACTTTAGGATGTGGTGAACTATACATTTCCTAGTCAGAACCCAGAAGAAAGTGCATGTACTTGAAATGAAAATCTGTTGTTTCCTAAGGCTCACCTCAAAATGGCCTTTCTCACCCCAACCGAATGAATGACACTTATCTCATTCTTATTAGTTCTAGTTGGCTGCAAAATACAAAGTTATAATTAAAAAATAAAAATCAACCCACATATTTCTGTAAAACATCTGAAAGGGGTTTAACAAGAATAATGGTAATCTTTCAGAAAAAAAAATTTGGTGGATGAGTAAAAGAGTATAAGTCAATAGCAAAATGCCCAAATCAGAAGTAATACTTTACTACCAGTGTATGGCTACAGGTGAGACTGAGAAAATAAAAGTGAAGCCCTTGTCATATTAAAACAAACGAAAACAAATGTTATATTTATACAAGTGAACATAAACCACGTCTAAATGATGGATGTTCACAATAATATAAATACTATATACAATACAGTACCGCCTGGCGGATCTTAAGTGTATACATGAAGCTAGCAGAACAAAATCATTGGTTCTTTGCAACAGTGCCACGGCACTTTAAAGGTTAGCCGAGTTAGTACACACACCTCCCGTGGAGGCTGGTACTGGATTAGCATGTAGGATGTACTGTATACACAGACCCACACTAAGACTTTGAACAGGACCTCTCTCTTTTTTCTTTTTTTTCCATTAATTCTGAGTTCTTCGTTTCGTTACTATCGATGTGTATGGACCAAAGGACATGACAGATTCTAAAAGTTGTCTTACATGCATGCTATGGGCGAAAGACTGTCGCCCGTCTTAAATCTTAAACTCATTTTTTGTGAAGGCATCATTTAGTGCTTTTTGTAATGTACAAAAATACAAAACATAACAACCGATAATCCACTCTGAATGTTTTTTGTCCGAAGATGGTACACATGCCACTTCCTGTCTTATATGAATCTGTTAGCTAGTCACTTTGAATTACCTATGATATTATTTTGGCAATTAAACAGACAGTGTAGATTAAGGAATATAATTTTAGACCCATTCAGATGTAAAATGCCTATATCCGATCATAAAGTTCAACTGGACGTGGACCCATAGGAAGCAACAGAACAAGCATGTGGTGATAATGAAGGTCCGAACCGCTTTCTATTAACAGGAGCACCCACTTTCAGTGGCCGGAGGATCTGGCTGTTTGTCCAGTTTAATGTCGATCACTAGAAGAGGGATGAGTTAAGCAAATCAAGGAAATAGTGTTGCCTTATTAATGTATTAAGCACAGTTTCCTACTAATGGTTAACTATTATTGTTATTATTACATTTTTCTTATTAAATCTTTACTGCCATAATCATATTTTGGGTGAAAAAGCATAATCAAAAAGAAAAATTAAAAACAGTTAAAAATAAGCCTTGACGATGTCAACTATAAATAAAAGGATATATGTGGCTATAAATCATGCACAATAAAACCAGGAGCTTGTATTAAGTGGGTCAGTTTTGATATTATGATGACTTATATCATTTCTGTTTCACTAGCGGAAACGTGCACGGGAAAATAACTTTCTGAACAATCTTTCCATCTGCCATTGGTCGCACCAACAGATAGCCCCACCCCAAACTCACAGTATTGGTATAGAGGATACCAATACACAGTATAGAGGATGCTTAAACTAAAATGTTGATAGCACCACACAGTCACGGTGTTAATCAACCTACACATACTTTTTTGGTTAACTTATTTTGTCTCTGCGTATTAACCTGGGAGACATCCTCAAAATTGACACTTATCACCTTTAAATATCATGCATTAAAGGATACTTCCTTCTTTGTTGTTATCATCCAAGCTTTCCATTCCAGGCAAAGCTGCAGCCACTCTCCGAAACAACTGTTAAACCAAACAAAAAGAAAATTAAACCAGACTGATTTTTTTTTTCCAGAGCGGATTGGTACCGCTAAAACCCTATGGGCAACAACTCTGGCTAAATCAAATCTTTTTAGAGCTTTCCATGTGTCATGTTACAGGGCATTAAAGTCCATTTGCCACTGAGCAGACAATGTAGCGCTCTTAAATTCACCTGTTTAACGTTGCTGCCAGTCTTTGCACTAGTCTCTATAAACATCACATTCAGCTCTTTGGCCCGCTGCTCGCCCTCCTCTATAGTGATTTGCCTGTCAGAGCAATTACCAACATAATGCGTTACAATTTTAAATAAATGTAAATAATAATTCTGAGTAAACTGAATAAATTTAAAAGAAAAATGTAAAAATTAAAACATTATACTATAGTGACACAAATAAAGAATTCTAGCACAAAATGTTATATCAAATGTTAATATAAATGACTCCACCTCTTTTCCTCTAGATCTGTTTTATTGCCCACCAGCATGATAATGACATCACTTCCCCTCTCTGTTCTGACATCATCAATCCATTTGGAGGTTAGCTGGAATGAATTGACATCTGGGGGAAGAAAAGAAAAAAATCTCAGTCTAATCAGAACATCAATGTGTTTTGTTAAATGCCTATTTCAACAATGGCGACACAAAAGCAGTAGCTTCTTCATATATCACTTTATTGGTCAAAGTGTGTGGCTCACTTGTAATATCATACACCACCACAGCCACTGTGGAGTCTCTAATGTAGCTCGGGATAAGACTCCTAAAACGCTCCTGCCCTGCGGTGTCCCATAGCTGTAACCTCACCTGCAAAAAAACACAAGGCATATTTGTAGAAATAATGATTGATTTTGTTAACTGCACCAAAGTTCTTTAAATTAAATATAATTAGTTTCAGAGCTTCTTACAGTTCGGTCCTCCAGATACATGGTCTTTGATAAAAAGTCAATTCCAATAGTTGCCTGTAATGATAATAAGATTCAAAATTTTATTTTGTCTCTGCGTATTAACCTGGGAGACATCCTCAAAATTGACACTTATCACCTTTAAATATCATGCATTAAAGGATACTTCCTTCTTTGTTGTTATCATCCAAGCTTTCCATTCCAGGCAAAGCTGCAGCCACTCTCCGAAACAACTGTTAAACCAAACAAAAAGAAAATTAAACCAGACTGATTTTTTTTTTCCAGAGCGGATTGGTACCGCTAAAACCCTATGGGCAACAACTCTGGCTAAATCAAATCTTTTTAGAGCTTTCCATGTGTCATGTTACAGGGCATTAAAGTCCATTTGCCACTGAGCAGACAATGTAGCGCTCTTAAATTCACCTGTTTAACGTTGCTGCCAGTCTTTGCACTAGTCTCTATAAACATCACATTCAGCTCTTTGGCCCGCTGCTCGCCCTCCTCTATAGTGATTTGCCTGTCAGAGCAATTACCAACATAATGCGTTACAATTTTAGATAAATGTAAATAATAATTCTGAGTAAACTGAATAAATTTAAAAGAAAAATGTAAAAATTAAAACATTATACTATAGTGACACAAATAAAGAATTCTAGCACAAAATGTTATATCAAATGTTAATATAAATGACTCCACCTCTTTTCCTCTAGATCTGTTTTATTGCCCACCAGCATGATAATGACATCACTTCCCCTCTCTGTTCTGACATCATCAATCCATTTGGAGGTTAGCTGGAATGAATTGACATCTGGGGGAAGAAAAGAAAAAAATCTCAGTCTAATCAGAACATCAATGTGTTTTGTTAAATGCCTATTTCAACAATGGCGACACAAAAGCAGTAGCTTCTTCATATATCACTTTATTGGTCAAAGTGTGTATGAGTGTGTGTGTGTGTGTGTGGCTCACTTGTAATATCATACACCACCACAGCTACTGTGGAGTCTCTAATGTAGCTCGGGATAAGACTCCTAAAACGCTCCTGCCCTGCGGTGTCCCATAGCTGTAACCTCACCTGCAAAAAAACACAAGGCATATTTGTAGAAATAATGATTGATTTTGTTAACTGCACCAAAGTTCTTTAAATTAAATATAATTAGTTTCAGAGCTTCTTACAGTTCGGTCCTCCAGATACATGGTCTTTGATAAAAAGTCAATTCCAATAGTTGCCTGTAATGATAATAAGATTCAAAGTTTGATACAAAGTAACATAGATTTATCTGGAAAACTCTTTGGTGTCTGCACTGAAAGAACCAATAGTATACCTGATAAGTGTTGTCAAAACTGTCATACATGAACCTTGTTATCAGCGATGTTTTCCCAACTATAAAACAAACCCAACAAAAACAGGAAAATGTTCAGATTTTGATGAATCACACGCACTGAAGTGATTAATAACTTGTTTGTCCTGACCAGCCCCACACAATGTGTTTTTAGTAATTGAATTACACTACCATACTGCAACATATGCTGAAACAAGACACTGTCTCAACCTCCGTCCTTCAAATGACAGTATATTTCTTAAGGGATTACACGGAGAATGTCATTTGAACTTGTCATTTAGAGTTATGATGACGGGGGGGAAAATGACTTGAAAAATGTAGTAGTGCATGGAGCCACAGTGACAGCAAAATTCCAGAGTACATTTTTCATTCACATTAATAACTTGTTTGTCCTGACCAGCCCCACACAATGTGTTTTTAGTAATTGAATTACACTACCATACTGCAACATATGCTGAAACAAGACACTGTCTCAACCTCCGTCCTTCAAATGACAGTATATTTCTTAAGGGATTACACGGAGAATGTCATTTGAACTTGTCATTTAGAGTTATGATGACGGGGGGGGAAATGACTTGAAAAATGTAGTAGTGCATGGAGCCACAGTGACAGCAAAATTCCAGAGTACATTTTTCATTCAATAGTGGACTGCTTTTTTTAGGCCAGTCTGGTCAGGCCTGTTTGTCAGGCTGAGCAGAGATACTAAAATCATCGAGCGGCACAATGCTGATAGTTATACTGGAGCTCATAGAACGAAAGGGAATAATGGCCCCATTCTTCTGTGACTTCACTGGTTGCTCTGCTGATGTCTTGAGACAAGATCAACCAAATCTGGCCAGCAGTGAGCTTCAGGACCATGGACAGCAGATAACAAGTGGTCTTCTGGTGATACTCAAGACAGTCCACACAAACCATGTCATCATTTACTCCCATGTTGCTCCAAACCTGCATGACTTCCTATCTTCAGTCACGATTCACTATAATTATATGGGAAAAAAGATAAGTAGTGGCTGAGAGGATGTTGTTCATTCTAACATCTCCTTTTGTGTTCCACAGAAGAAAGATAGGTTTGGAACGCCATGAGGGTGAGTAAACAATGACAGAATTCAGCAGCTGACATAAAATAAAGGGAAAATAAATGTTTTTCTAGCAGGTGTGGTAATATCCATCATCATATTCAGGCTGCATAGGATTTATGATTTCGGTAAGATGCAGACAGCTGTCAAAGCTCTGGTACCAGTCATTTAGACTCAATCTGTAATTATCACTTATCACAATCTAATGCTGTTTTATACAGTACAGAGGACCCTCTGTCTGACTGCCTGTCCATTTTCTCCATACAAACAGTGAATGATGAATAAATAACCACTGTATTAGGAGCTATAAGCATTACTAGAACATGTAAGGAGGAAAAAATATCTCAAGAACACCTGAACTTTACGGTGACGCCATGTTCAGTGTTATTATTTTCAATATTTGGATGTCCAGTCATCAAATGACAGACATGATCTCAAATGCCCGTCTGATTACGTCTTCTGAAACACCGACAGTGACAGGGACACTGATAAAACCATCATCCGGCCAAATGAATAAACCACGATATGCAGTAATATTATATAGGCTGATCTTATGACTGCTCATGAAATGATGCATGAGGTTTATATTTTTGCTCTGCTGAAGAATCCCATAGACACTGACTGCCAACCTGGGTGTGTCTCCAGTAGACACACGGGAAATGCAAAGCCTCTGCGCTTTTCTGTTTCATGACATTAAATCAGTGGATGTTCACAGGAAGATATATACAAACACGGCGATATACATATCTTTCGATTGAATTATTTAATATATATCATTTGTTTTGAGCGATTTCGACTGCGCAAGAATAACAGCGATCAATAACAGTATCAGCCCTTCTGCTTCCAATGGAAAATGCAGGTGACAATCATAACAGTTGCTGAAATAACGATTATATCACGTTATATTCACAGATGGGTGTTTAGTAGTCTAATGACGCTGCATAGCTATACATTTTCATGACTAATCACAAATGAAACGTATGCAACCGACTTGTTTGACAGGGAATCGATGGAGCGATAACATTGTTTGAAATAACACCACAAACAAGCGGATACACAAAAGACTCAACAACATACTAATGTACTTCATGCATGTGTTGAAAGGTTAATGGGTTCGTCTAAACCCAGTCGTGGCAAACCCAAAGACTCACCGCTTTGCTCCCCTAAAAAAACAAGTTTGAATTTCCGTAAAGGGTTCCCAAAGTCACTTCCCATGGACATGATTGCTTTAATGACACAGTTGTTATGGATTAATATGTACAGGTGGCACCAGTCTTGCGAGAATGCAGAAGGATAATCTTCGGTCCCGAATCGATGGATATTGCAGTACTGCTCCGCGATGTCAGTTCTCCTGCCCTGTGCGCATGCGCAGCGGTGGCGATACGCCCGTCTGATATCACTGTGTATGTTTACGGAAGCGTCCCTTGTAAACTCTCTTCGCACACTAAACCGCAGGCCAAGCATCCGTGCAACAACGTTTGCATCTGCATCTCTAAGAGCAACGCATATTTATATACTTTTAACGCCTATAGTTATCTTGTGCAGACACTCGAAGACTGCATTTTAGACCTAAGCTTTCTCTGTGTACTTGTGAATACATCCTGTG
Source organism: Sinocyclocheilus grahami (assembly GCF_001515645.1). NCBI lineage: Eukaryota > Metazoa > Chordata > Actinopteri > Cypriniformes > Cyprinidae > Sinocyclocheilus > Sinocyclocheilus grahami. The sequence goes on along the minus strand of NW_015505300.1, from coordinate 1,532,874 downwards.
AATAAAAATTGCATGGAAAGTGTTAAACAAAATGTTGCAAACCCTTTGTCTGTGTGCACATTCTAATATAAATTTGATGTTATAAAACGTTAAGCTTTAAATTACATTTACAGTTTTGTTGTTTTGAAGATGGCATTAATCTAATTATAAAATAAGAAACCTGGTAATTTATTCATGATAATTTTATAGTCGTATACAGTAACTAATATAGGCTCCATATATACAGTAACTTAGAGAGTAACTAATATAGTACATGCAATTAAATGAGAATATTTTTGTGTTATCTGTGGGGTTTGCCTTTAGTGGATAAAAATGATAAGAGCACAGACTGGAAAATGAAGGGAGAGAGATTCACATTCTCTTAAAGTGCACACAAATCAGCATTATGTGTAGATGTGCTATAGGTCCAACTATGTGTTTTAACATTTAAAGGGGTCATATGATGCGATTTCAATTTTTCCTTTCTCTTTGGAGTGTTACAAGCTCTTGGTGCATAAAGAAGATCTGTAAAGTTGCAAAGACTAAAAGTTAAGAGTCAACCACGCCTACCTAAAATGGCTTGTTCTAACACGCCCCCACATGTCTATGTCACGATGTGGGAAGATTTGCATAACGCCGCCCAAATGTTCATGCAAAGAAAGAAGGTGTAACTTTTATTCTCGGTGTAGTATTGTTGTTGCCGCCGCCGCCATGTCGGGTTCGCGCTGTGGATCGCCGGATCGGCTTTCACCGTGGACGAAGCGGAGTCCAGCCCGGGGTCGCCACATGTGGTTGCCACAAGCCCACTGGCCGCTGCTCACTCAAGCCGGCCTCCGCTCACTCTAGGCCTCCGTGTGTGACGCTGTGTTTCGTTGTGAAAGTGAAATGTCTCGGTTACTAGTGTAACCCTCATTCCCTGAAGGAGGGAACGGAGACGTTACGTCAGTCGTGACTGACGAATTGGGATCTCGCCCGAGAGCCCGATCACCTTCGAGTGTAAACTAAACAAGCCAATGACAGTTGGCGTGCGTGTTTCGCCACGCGCACCCCGCCCCGCCGCGCGGGTATAAAAGCAGAGCGCGTGCAAACGCACATCAGTTTTTCACTGAGGAGCCGAGACTACGCGCCCCGGCCGT
>NW_015505300.1:1530172-1531722 GCF_001515645.1 Sinocyclocheilus grahami | reverse complement strand
CTCTAGCTGACGTGATGGTGTTTACTACTGCTGGAGGTAGCCCACCTAGAACCTCCACATCCCGTCCAGGGACCACAAGTGGAGATTCCACAAGTCTGGATGTGGGTGCCAAAGGGTGCCCCCTCTCTGCGAAAAGGAGATCCCTCCTCAGAGGAATTTGCCAAGGAGGGGCTGTCGCGAGGATCATTAGTTCAGGGAACCAAGTCCGACTGGGCCAGTATGGCGCTACCAAGAGGACCTGCTCCTTGTCCTCCCTGACCTTGCACAGTGTCTGTGCGAGAAGGCTCACTGGGGGAAACGCGTATTTGAGTAGGCCCCGAGGCCATTCTCCCGGAAGGGCGGGCTGACGTGAGAGCTCGTCGGCTGCACGATTGAGCTCGCCTGGGACATGAACGGCATGAAGCGACCTCAGACGCTTCTGACTCCAGAGGAGGAGATGGCGGGCGAGATGTGACGTGACGGGAGCGTAGACCACCGTGGTGGTTGATGTACGCAACGGTCGCAGTGTTGTCCGTATGGACCAGTACATGCTTGTCGTGCAGCAGCGATTTGAAGTGGCGCGGAGCGAGCCATACTGCTTGCAACTCGAGGTAGTTGATATGCCACTGGAGTTGGGGCCCCGACCAGAGCCCCGCAGCTGCATTCCCATTGCACATAGCACCCCAGCCCCTGGTGAAGGCATCTGTTGACACAACAACATGCCTGGATACTTGTCCTAGGGACACGCCCGTCGGAAGAAAGGCAGGATCTGACCACGGGCTGAAGGTCTGACGGCAGAACGGGGTGTGGGGGCTGTATCGCGTCCTTCGCCAGCAGGACCGCGATCTCTGCACGCAAGACAGGAGCATCCCTGTCCAGCACAGAGGTGAACCGAATGCCCCTGAACTTGGGAGGACGTCGGGGGAACTGAATCGCGTAGCCGAGTCTGATGGTTCTCAAGAGCCAGAGAGACGGCCTGGGGAGCGCTAACCAGGCCCCCAGCGACCGAACAAGCGGGACCAGGGAAACCACCGACGCACCCGCAGTGGGGCCGGACACAGGGACCCAACCCGGGAGGCTGTGCATCCCAAGGTGGGGTCTGAGTGTGCGGCGCGCCACTTACCTGGCTCCACAGCTGGGCAGGGGGCTCGCGAGGAAGCATAGTGTCCCTGAACTGGACCCTGCTGCCCATAGGCGAAAGGAGAGGGGGACGGCCGTGTGGAGACTGGGTCTCGTGCACTGCCATCTTCGCCCTCTTGGGACCTGGAGGCCAAGGAAACTGCTCTTTTGTTGAAGTTTTGGGTACCACCGGCTGGGTAGCCAGTGGCGGAACAGAAACAAACGGGAACAAAAGATTCTCCAACCGGCCCTCCTCCGGGGGAAGGAGTGGTGCGGTCACCATCTCCTGAAGAGCAGGATCCAAGTGCTCCGGGTCGCCCGTCTCAGGGACGCCACCTGCCCTGGCGCTTCACGGGCTTGGCAGGGGTGGAGGCGGGCGCCCTCGGAGACGAGCAGACAGAGGGGCTGCAGCCGGCGGTGGGGTGGAGACAGCAGCAGACCGCCGGGGCAGG
>NW_015505300.1:1520710-1530050 GCF_001515645.1 Sinocyclocheilus grahami | reverse complement strand
AGGAGGGCCATGGCGTGCAGGGCGGAAGCGGCCTGTCCAGCAGCACTGTAAGCCTTGGCCATCAGCACGGACTAGAACTTACTAATCTCCAGCCTGGGGCAAAAAAAAATAGACAAGAAAACTAGGCTATGCTTACTGGAGATGACGTTGACAATAAAATCACAAAAACATCCATCAAAATGTATAAAATAACTTTTATTTAGTAGTTTTATATTAGTATGCAATACTCTTTGGATATGGGAACACATTAAATGAGGTGGGAATGGAGTCTGTTTTGTCAGAATATTGTCAGAAAGGATAAAAGTCCAGGTATACAATAGGCTTAATGTACTTTAAAATATGCATAAATAGTATATAACTTGTCCTTAAATGAAAGCAGCTAATCACAGCATATTGTAAATATTGTGTGCATTTTTACATCTGTTTTGTACTGTTGGTAAGGTAACAGAGCTTGAAAATCCATCAATTAAATAGTTTCTTCAGTTCAGCATTTACTTTGATATCAAGAAGGAAAATGGTGTTTACATGCTAGGAGATTAGCATTAGCATGCCACAGCAAGAATCATTTCCTTAGCTCAAGTTAAGGTTTCCTTGTTTGTGTAATGTTTATTGAATGAGAAACCAAGCTCCCTGAAGGTGTTATAATATACACAACATTTCTTTCCTGATAAAATGTAGGCCTATTGATTGATTTGTTGCTTCTATATACTGTGGATGTCTTATCTTAGGTGTATGTTCTTCCGGTTTGGACTACGTAGCACTACTGCTATAACGAGTGTTACACTCCATCTTATACATGTTTCATCAGTCCCTCAGGGTGGTCTGAACATCCCTGCTGGTCACACATGCATTTCACCCACCGCCATATTAATGTACTGAACTCAATGTCAGATTGTTTCTTGTGTAAAAAAAAAGTGTAACAGGAAGTCATAAGGAACTCAGTAGTAATTAATCTCAAGAAATGGCAATTTTCAAACGAAATAATGGTTTATTTATAAAAGTGAAAGGGCAAACATCAAAATTTGTAGAATGCACATGGCTGTAAGAGTCTTTTGGCCAGATTCTTATCATTGTGTAATCATGGTATTTATTTATATAAGGTACCTGATGCTACATTACAAAGTACTTAATTAACACGTTATTATATAACAAACATCTTTTTTGTCATTAATTTATCTGTATTCAAAAAGCCTCAAAATTATGTTGCATTCAAAATAATTCTCAATTATATTGTCTTTACATACAATATAAACCATCACTGCATTCAAAAATCAAACAACTCTTCTTCTTTCTCCTTCCAGAAGGTGAAACTACGATCAATATATTTACAAATTTCATCATTGCTAAACATTGAGAAATCATTGCTTCCATCTCTGCTGGAATGTCCTCCATCATTTGATACAGTATTTTCGATGATAACCTGCGGCACAGCTTTAACCCCAGCACAAGAATTCTTCACGGATTCCTTAGATATCCCTTTTGTTCTTTTCCCAAAATATTGCGTTTTGATGTCCTCAAAGCCATCTTTCCACTCACGTCTCCCAGCCTCAATCTCCCTGAGGACAGCCTGGTGGAAATCTCGGACCATGTCCCAGGGAAAGTTCCCTAAGTGATCGAACACTTCAAAGCATAGCAGGTGCCTCATCTTGCGCTCCTCAGCTGGGAGGTCCTGTTCAAGAATGTGAAAATAGCCGAGCATGAACAGGTCAAGGGACAGGCTGTCGTAAGCAACAGGAGCGCCGTCCACACGAGGAAGGAACTGTTCAGGCGAGTAGGTCACATGCTTCCTTTGGAGGCTCCGGATCTGTCGTGTAGGGACCCCCGAGGCAATGTGTTTCCAGTTGCCAATCATCTTGTCTATTGTGGTTCTTTGCCTATAAAGATGATACAGTGATCTGGTTCCTGGCTTGGAGGCTGGAGCTGTTATTCCTTCTCCTGTAAGAGTGCCAAGCTCTTGTTTCATCTTGGCTCGCATTGATATTGCATATGCAGACCTTTTCCAGTGGCTCAAAAAGAGGACAACAATACGCTCCTTCCGCAAGCAGGTGGTCTCCATCACTTTAATTGCATCTTTGCCCGGTGCCTGTTGGCATTTTATGGCACTGTCATTAATGTGATTAATGTCAGTGCTTTGAGTTGTCCCCATTTGCTGCTCCTTACGATTTGTTGATGTAGTCAACTTTTGCTGCCTTGTGTCTGATGTGTTGTTTAAAAGCCCAGAAAATGGGTAGATGTTTCCTATCTGATCCTCAAAGTTGGACCTCAGATTTCTCACAGAAACTCCTGATTGCTGGATCTCCATTTCCACCTTTTGTCTTCGTCCTCTGATTGAACTTTGCCTCTCGGGCTGGTATGTGAAGACCGATGTCAGATCCGTGTTTGGCATCTTACTGATCCCATCCTCACAGTTTGTTTCTGAGAGGTTTGTCAGGAGGTTTGACATGCTCTTTACTATATTTGAGATACGATTGTACCACACAGGAAGAGGCAGAGATTCCTCCATGTCTGGAAGCTGCTGGCACTGGGTGTTGATGGTGATATTAATGATGGGAGCAGGAAGGATGGCCCTGAGTTCCTCTGCCAGTCGGGCAAGCTCTAGTTCATAAGCCTGGCATCGTTTCTGAAGGGAGATAGTCTCAATCTGTTCCTCCAAGTAGAGCAGGTCATCTTCGGTAAGCAGTTCTCCAAAGGGGCCCAAAATTACATTGTGGACTTGGGAATACCTCCAACCATCCACCTCAATGTGTTGGTCGCTGTTGTCCTGTGTAAGATGAAACTATTGTTATTGTAATGCTGTATGACATTGTACGTTATGCAAGGACTTTTATGTTGGAAGGGTTTGAGAAGTTTACTTTTCTGCTGTGGACATCTTCATCCTGCAGTCGAGCCTGAAGCTTGCGCACCATAACCTGCCTCTTCCATTCAGCAATGGGCCTCCCGTTCTCATCATGAGTTGGGATCAGAGAATCAATGTCAGCAAGATTTGCCTCCAATGCTGCAAGTGGAACAATTCCACTCTGTCCTTTCTGTAAACAGATTCATACAAACTCATAGAGATTAATATCGCTGTACCATCTCAGTTGCAAATAAACACATTCACTTCAAATCCAAATAAATGGCATTGCAAACTATTTTACACCTCTGAATGAATTTTTCCCCCTCAAAATTGCAAGTTTCCTTATCTTTTTTTCTTGTAATTTTGAGTTACATCTCTCGATTCTGTATTTTTTCTTGGAATTATGGTGGAAACAGGATTCTGGCAGAGCAAGTCATTACGCTATGATAACAAATTATGAAGAAACTTGTTTTCTTCGGAATAACGTGCACTGATGATGTGAGCACAATAAGACCTGAAAGATAATTAGGGTAAATTGGGAATTCTTGTTGACATTTTTAATATTGAGGCTATAGCACATACATTTATTGTTTGTCCAGTGAAGACTGCAGTTATTCCTGCTTGTTTCAGCGACCTCATTGACTTTTGGGATAAAACGGCCTCCTCTTCCTCAAGGTGTTTCCTCATGTTGAATGATGTTACAACTACACCAAAGACAAAGAAAATGAGTTAACTTTAGGCGAACAATTTCTTTGTATTATGGAAGTTGACCTTTTTGTCAGTTAGAAATCTGTATTGGTTACAGATAAAAGATCATATATACTCTCGCCTGAGCCAAACACATGCAGAGTCATGCACTCCCACCTGTAGAGGCCACTTGCATATGCTGTATGGTTCCAGCTCCGGCTCTCTTAGCCTGTGAGGAGGCCAGTAATGTGGATGAGTTATCCGGGTATGGTGGAGAGGGACGAGGCTGGGGAGGGACTTCATTCACTGGCTGCTAGGAACAGCAAAACAGCCAAAGCGATTAAGAACAAGCATGTCCTGTCACATTTGCTTAAAATCAGTTTATAATTAAAAAACATAACCTTGCTATTTTCCATCCTGCCACTATGTCCAAGTTCACAGGACAGGTCCTTAATGTCCTGGTAGGGGTCAGCTGTGCTAAACAAGGTTCTTTCCTCCTCTATGAGAACAATATCTGCAGACTGCTGGAGTAAAGCAATTAGATAACAAAAACTCAAAAAAACTCAATTTCCTTTTAGTAATTGGCACAAAATACAGGTCTTGAAGCACAATGTACACCCTGATCTGTGAAGAGCACCCAGTGAGGGGGAAAAGTCATGAGAAAAGTGAAACAGGAGCTCAAACTGTTTAGTATAGCAGACCTCCCACTTAGTTAACAAAGGAAAACTGCCTATAGAGTTCAGTCATCTGATCGGATGGTTCAAATGACCCATACCTGCAATTGCAGTGATTGACTTCTCTTATGGCCACTTGTGAACTCTGTTTTTGCTTTCTTGCTTAATTAATACTTATTCAGCAAGTATGCATTAAATTGATCAAAAGGGTAATTTATAATGCTACAAAAGATTTATATTTTAAATAATGCTGATCTTTTGAAATTTCTATTAATCTAAAAATCCTGTCAAAAAAAAAGTATCCGTTTCAACAAAAATATTAAGCAGCACAACAGTTTTCAACACTGATAATATAAGAAAATGCAGTAAAATGCAGTATTAAAATCAGGATCATGTGACACTGAAGGCTGGAGTAATGGCTCTTGAAAATTCAGCTATGCCATCACAGGAATAAACTCAATTTTAAAACATATTAAAGAAAAAAGGTACTTTAAATGATAAAAATATATATATATTACAGTCTTCCTTTTTTTCTTTTTTTTTAATCACATAAATGCAGTCATGGTGAACATGAGAGACCTCTTTCAAAAACATTTAAAAACTTACTGTCCCCAAACTTTTGAACAATAGTGTACATCCATATATACTGTATATCAGAAAACCATAAGAAAATAGTTGGACAATATTTACTTTAGTAGTAACATTTTGTAATGCAAAGATTAAACATGTATGCACTCAAGAGCAGCATCAATAGGTTGACTAAACATAATAAAAATAAAATTATAATTTTTTTACTTCAAATACTAAATGAGGCATCACATTCACACACTATATATTATGCATTAGCTATGTACAGTATAATAAAATATATGACATTTAGGGTATAATTTATTTATTTTAACAAAATGAAATTTAGTTCTCAGAGCTAAACATGATGAATGTTTCCATTCATTACCTCATTACTTACTTATTTGCACCATAATGAGAGGATATTCTTAGTCATGCTTGTATATAGTCTTTTCTGAAAACATCAGTTTTCAAATTTTTTCTTACTCTCACCCAAAAGGAAAAACCTTTTTTTAATATACACAATATTTTCTCTAGGGCAGTTGTATTTTTAATCTGATATTTTACCGTTTTAAACAGATATTACTGAGAACACCCAAGAAAAACTGTTAAAGCTGAATCCTTAAACAAAGAAGCAATACGAGATAGTTATTTTGAAGGCATTTCAAAGATCATTTTCTAGGCAGGATCTTTTCTAATTATTTATATACATATTTAATTCATATATATAACATCATAAAACAAACCCATGCAATGCTACAGATTTTTTTTTTTTTTCAGAAATGAAAAAGGTTTATGTTTTTATAAAGTAATCTGAAATAACTTACAGTCCACACCTTTGCCGGTCAAGTCTTCACAAGTCTAACAGCTGAGTGTAATGAGAGCAGCTACAATCACATCAGTGCTCCAGCCATCCAGTGGCCAAAAGCTTAAGGATCAGCGCACTACAGTGAGCTCAGACAGGAGGTCTTCATAGTAAAGTATGAATAATTAAAGGGTGGGATTAGGTGAACCGTTGTTCTTTACAGGTTTAAAAGTCTAAAGGCTGCCACACGTTCCTCACCACGTTTCTGAAATTCACTAAAGCACTTTTGTGTTTCTCCCAGTTTTTTATTGAACTAACTCTACAGTTACTGAACACTATTTGCTGTTCTGAATGTCTTGTAATGTGGTTAGAGAATCAAAGAACAGGGCTTGATGGCGAATCGATACACGTGCATGAACAGACAGTACTAATCTTTATTGAGGTGTCACATTATTATCTAACCCTAACTGATTTGCCGTTACGCGAATTTAAAGATGCTTCACTTAATACCTCTCTGTCACATGCACCTCAACCGACCGTGGAGCAAAGAGGTCAACACACATCAGTTACACAGACCATTAGACATGCAGGAGGAACAGATCAGGCAACTCTATCTAAGCATTAGATCACACCAATTCTATTCATTTACAGGCATTTTTTGCAGGCTCATATTATATTATATTATATTATATTATATTATAATTCTCTCCATTTTCTCCTCCATAGTGGAATGATGGAATAAATCAAGCAATTTTAATCATCAGATCACACCAGTTCTATTCATTTGCAGGCACTTCATGCAGGTTCTATTCTATTCTATTCTATTCTATTCTATTCTATTACATTATATTATATTATTAGATTAGATTAGATTTTAAATTTCTACACTTAAGTGTTGTTAAATATGAAAAAAGTTTATTTACACTCAATATGATTTTTTCCCCATGTACAATTAAAAAATTTATGAACATTGAATTGAATTCTCTCCATTTTCAGACAATTTCCTCAATATATGTTATATATATATATATATATATGTATAGTATAGTATAGTCTAGTATATATATGTATACTATATATACTATATACTATAAGTAGTATATAGTATATATATATATATATATATATATTAGGGATGCACCGATATGAAAATTTTGGCCGATACCAATAACCGATAATTTTTGAAAGCCGATAACCGATATGTTGGCCGATAAATCTATATCCAAATTTTTATATACTTTTTGAGAGCCTGATTACAAAAAAGGTCTCATCATTAAAAGCCACATCCCGAACACTTCAACATAAGCAGCCTAGTTTGAACGGTGTACGTTTTAAAAATATTTTTACTCTCCCATTACCAAATTTAGTCATAAAAAAGTCATATATATATACTAGAACCTATATGGAGAACTTTTTCTGAATTACATGTTACATGTTCTGTAATATGTTTTTATCATATTGTCATTTTTTACATTTTGCCCAATTAAGCATGGTTTCATTGGAAGTTATATGCTGTAGAGAGACGTATCATTTATAATTTCTTTTACAAAGACAGATTGTGCCAGAATAATACTTCAAAATTGTTCCTTTTCTATATTAGCATTAGCCAGTCTATTTTACATTGTCTACCTTTTTCTTCATTTTGTTTCTGTGGTAATAAATAAGCTGATCTTATGTAATTATTCCCCAGTAAACAATAATTATTTTCAAGAACCCCACTGTGCTGCTCACACTTTCCTTTGGAGGGAAGACCCATACACTCAAACCAAAACAGCTGATGCCATGTCAGCGTAAACAAACAAAACTGGTGAGAACACCACATCTCTCCTCTCTCTCGTTGGCTTTGTGATGGATTGACAGAGCATGAGCGACTCCAAACACAGGAGTAAAATGGCCTCTGACAAACCCACTGACTGCGTTTATGGGCCTCTTGACACCTGAGACGGAGGATCGCATATCCTCCTCACCCCTGGAGCTCTGGAGCTCGTGCTGAGAGGGGCGTGAAGTGATAGCTGATAGGTCCTTCATGCACCAACCAAACATTACTAAGTGTCTTGCTAATTACCTTGTGTCCAACCATAACGTTTTAATATGCCATCGTAGTTATGCTATCAAAAGAAAGGCTGACGCTTGCATAGTTTCCACTTCATTTATGAACCAATGACGTATCTGATGCCCTTTTGCAATGAAGTGACAGTGGAGGCGGAGCTGAAATATAAGTATTTAGCAAATTATGTATAGCGTATTGGTGTTTCACACACTATTCACTGAATTCTCAAGACTGGACTTCTGACCTTTTGTCCATCTCACAAATGGTGGATGATATTAGGGGGAAACATAAAATGATCCATTTGAGTCCTGCTACACTCTAAATATTCATTCTACAAATGCACAGAAAGGACCAGGCATATACAACTAAATCATTAGATTTCATTAAATTAGACATTTTCCCTGAATTGTCCCACGACAACATTCTCCACGAGAATAAACAGATACTTGTCAACACTTTTACTCCCAGCAGATGTGGATCAAATTATAATCACATTATTAATGCCTTCATTATTAAGGGATTAATGGTATCCGTTCAGGCTTCTGAATAGGATGTTCCTGTGAAGAAAATCCTGTCCCATATCTGATAAATAATGGAAAGGTTCTTCTGCGGGAATGACTCAGTTGACTGCAGTGTGTGATTTAATAAACGCACTTTAATATTTGTAGCTTGTCCTCTATTTTGTAGCATGATTCAGCCAATATGAGCTACTATTTCATTAGCTCAAATATATTCATGCTAGAGAAGTGTTGGCCAGTTGGTGGCAGTAACAGTTTGCTATCACAAGGTGGATGGAGTATTACCAAAATCCACACCATCAGCTGTTTATGCATGTAATATTCATGGCTGTAATGCACTTAATTGCTATACTTAAGCATTATTATTAAATGTGAAAATAATCCCCCCCCCATCATATGCTGATTTGGTGCAAAACCATTTCTTATTATCATTTTTTATTATTATTATTGTCATTGAAAATGGTTTTGCTGCTTAATTTTTTTGTAGACACCAGTTTATCAGGATTCTTTGATGAACAGAAAGTTCAAAATATTTATTGAAGTGAATTGAAATCTTTTGGAACATTATAAATGTATTTTATAATGTTAGGGTTAGGGTTTTGATTAATTAAAGTTAGGGTTAGGTTTTTGATTAACTATATAAATTATAATTGCTTTTAAAAAATAAAATTAAAATCTTACTGACTCCCAAGAAGTTAAACATTAGTGTGTATATGGAAGAAATTTTATAAAAATGAAGATAATTAACCATCTAAATGGAACCAAATTGCCTATCACAGCTTTGCACAGCTTTGCCCCATTGACTCCCTCTGCCAATGCATTGATGAAAATAACAGTTGGATGTGCCAGAACTTCCTTCAGTTAAACAAGTCATTGCATTTGGAAACATAGATGAAGTTCTCAAGCTGAATGCATTCTTTGACTCTAGGGGTTTGACAACTAAAAATCAAGTCAGGAATCTTGGTGTGATTCTGGAGACAGACCTTTCAGTAGTCATGTCAAAGCAGTAACTAAATCAGCATACTATCATCTAAAAAACATTGCAAAAATTTGATGTTTTGTTTCCAGTCAAGACTTGGAGAAACTTGTTCATGCCTTTATCACCAGCAGGGTGGACTATTGTAATGGTCTCCTCACCGGCCTTCCCAAGAAGACCATTAGACAGCTGCAGCTCATCCAGAACGCTGCTGCCAGAATTCTGAC
>NW_015505300.1:1490357-1519428 GCF_001515645.1 Sinocyclocheilus grahami | reverse complement strand
GCTTTTAGTTATTATGCCGCCCGCAGTTGGAATCAGCTTCCAGAAGAGATCAGATGTGCTAAAACATTAGTCACATTTAAATGCAGACTCAAAACTCATCTGTTTAGCTGTGCATTTATTGAATGAGCACTGTGCAATGTCCGAACTGATTGCACTATATTTTATGTATAATCATTTTCTATTCTTAACTGTTTTAAATTCATTTTAAACCTCTTAAATCAATTTTTAAATCATTTTCAAAGTTTTGAATTCCTTGTTTTATTGTTGTGATTATTTTATTATTTTTATTTTTTTTTCATTTCTTTTATGTAAAGCACTTTGAATTACCATTGTGTATGAAATGTGCTATATAAATAAACTTGCCTTGTCTTGCCTTGCCTAAATAACCAAAAATAAAAACGTCTGTTTTAATTAAAAATGTGCTTGCGGTTAAATAAATTGTGCTGAAGAAAGTACTAATTATCTTACATGAGCATCAGCATCATGGAGGAAGTTGGCACAGTCATGATAGCCATTGTATTCTGCCAGATCCACTGCAGTAAACCCATCGGAATCTCTCTCCAGCGGACTGATGTGATTATTCAGCAGTACTCGGCAGCACTGAGGGAACGAGAGATTAGAGCTGTCATTCAAAACCTCTGTGAAAGCATTTCGAACTTCTTAAACTGTAAAATCCTCTGAGCGTTCATGGAAAGGATTTGTGATTGGAACTGAAGGAACAGTGACAGACACCTCTAGTTCTCCATTCTCCGCTGCATCATGCAGGGGGGTCCCACCCCAGAGGTCTTTCAGGACCTTTGCTCCCATCAGTAAAAGACGCTCCACAATACGATGGTGGCCCTCGCTAGTGGCGAAATGCAGTGCTGTGGCTCCACCGTTATCCTGACAGGACAGATCCAGATCTGTGAAGGAGGCCTGAAGAATCATATCAGAGACAGAATTAGAGTTAGCTCTTATATAATACTTACATTTATTTAATAAAACCTGAGTGACAGAAGCAGCTGTAACTCACCAGCCAGACCACCAGGGCATAGTGTCCCATGTGGGCAGCTGCATGCAACACACTCATGCCATCTTTGGCCTGCACATGGACGTTTGCACCGCAGTCCTTCACCAGGTATTCAACCACATGCAGATGCCCCTCCTGACAGGCCAGATACAGTGGAGTGGCCCCAGTTCCTGTCTGGCAGTCCACACACCTGTACCAATAATACATTTTAGACTTTGCATGTATAGACTAACATAACATAATCTCCTTTTAAGTCTACATTAATTAACAAGCCACGTTATGTTTACAGCTCTTTTCAGTGGTGTCAGGTATGTTTATATGCACTAATTTTGATTTCAGATTCTGAAAGTTCTATTTATATGATCCCTAAACTTTACAACCCAATTCACATATATGCATTAAATGTATTCCAAACAAAACTTCAGTGTGTGCATAGTGCACAGTTAGTTGCTATATTCAGAACTGAAGAAAGCCACCACGATAATGTCACAGAGTTACCATGAGTATAAGTGTCATTTTTGCCTTTATGATACAACTAAAAAGAAACCTTACACATATGCTGGAATAGCTATTTTAGCAAATGTTTAGTAAATACTGAGTCTCCTCCACTGACCAGTTTATAAGATGACAATAAAGTTCGTAAAGTTCGTAAAGACACATTCGTGAAGTTGTGTTCACACTAGATGTTGAAGCATGCAAACTTTCTACTGACACTGCAAAAGTTGTAATATATCACATTTATATCAATATGTCACACTCTGTGGCATTTTTTTATATATATAACATCCAAAATGTAGAATATGTACAATCTACAGCACTTTATACTGCAATTTTACAGATTTAAAGTTAACATTCTTTTAAATCAGCTAAGAGGTCTGCTGATCTTTTACTGGTCACATGTCTCCATGTGATGTGAATTCACTGGTCAGATTTCACCAAACTTGCTTTATGGTACACAGCAAAATTCGTAAAAAAAAAAACAAAAAAAAGTGCATGTAACGAAAAGTGTAGTGTTACCGGCCCTTAAGATGTAAGACAATATCAATATGTCACACTCTGTGGCATTTTTTTATATATATAACATCCAAAATGTAGAATATGTACAATCTACAGCACTTTATACTGCAATTTTACAGATTTAAAGTTAACATGCTTTTAAATCAGCTAAGAGGTCTGCTGATCTTTTACTGGTCACATGTCTCCACGTGATGTGAATTCACTGGTCAGATTTCACCAAACTTGCTTTATGGTACACAGCAAAATTCGTAAAAAAAAATAAAAAAAAAAGTGCATGTAACGAAAAGTGTAGTGTTACCGGCCCTTAAGATGTAAGACATATGCAAATATAAAGATGGGAACACTGCACATGTGCAAAAGGTATTTTTTAATCCGATTGAGAAAATAGTCAGTATTTTAAATCCAATTGAGAAAATAGACAGAATCAAGCATTTATATGCTTAATTAATCAAATTATTTCACATCTACACCCAGGGCCGCATTAACCATTGGGCTAGGCGGGGCTGAAGCCCTGGGGCCCGAGCAAGGAGGGGGCCCGTGATTGGCTGTGGCGTAGACTGACGGACATCGGTAGTTTTCTGTAAATTCCATGCATTACCATTAGAAATTAAAACGTCACATTTGGGGCCCGAGCAAGGAGGGGGCCCGTGATTGGCTGTGGAGTAGACTGACGGACATCGGTAGTTTTCTGTAAATTCCATGCATTACCATTAGAAATTAAAACGTCACATTTGAATTTGTTTTTCCAATCAAATGCATGTATTATATATTTTACTTTTGAACAAACTGTGCACGTAGCCTATCTATCAGGTGATCGCTGCACCTAATGTCTGCATTCACCTCTCTTCACTTCATTCTGGTGTAATCTAGAAATGGTCATGCAAAGAACAATCTTCGATAAGTAAAAATGTCAACTATTCTAAAAAAAAAAAAAACAGTGAGAGAAAAAAATTCAGGTGATCGCTGCCCCTAATGTCTGCATTCACCTCTCTTCACTTCATTCTGGTGTAATCTAGAAATGGTCATGCAAAGAACAATCTTCGATAAGTAAAAATGTCAACTATTCTAAAAAAAAAAAAAACAGTGAGAGAAAAAAATTAGGAGAGAGGGGAAAACTAAGAGTTATTTTTCATGCCTTGTGTTTAAATGTTCGAATACACATAGTTATGAGTCAAAATGCCTGTCTCCTCGTCAACACAGTTATTTGTGTCTTAAATGTACGTTAATAGTTAAAGATAAAGCATGTGCACTAGTTGGCTATTATGCGATCCTGGAATTATATGATGAGATTTTAAAGAGATATTCACCCAAAAATTGTAATACTGTCATCATTTACTGTATGAATTTCGTTGTTCTCCTCAACATAAAAGAAGATATTTTGAAGAATATTCGTAACCACCAGAAAGTTTCTGGTCCCTGTTGACTTCAATAGTGTTTTTCTCTCTCTCCATACTATGGAAGTCATGGGGCACAGACACTGTTTGGTTACCAGTATTGTTCCAAATACATACGTTTGCATTCAACATCAGAATGAAACTCATTCAGGTTTAGAACAACAACAATATAACTTTAATTTTTGGGTGAACTATTCCTCCAAAGCAGCCTAATATAGCTGCTCTTGCCATTTGTGTCAATAATGTAAATTAAACATTAGAAAGAAAATTTATATTTGTAAAATAATGTATATTGAATTTATACAGTGAAGACTATTCAGTCTATTTGTAGTCTATTTATTTTATACAATATATTTCTTATTCAGTGCTTTAAGTGTTTGTAGGTCAATTTATTTGTTCTGTTGTAATTCATGACTGTTTACTTGTCTTCAGTAAGTTTGTTTTTACATAGGCTAGTATTTTTATTTTTTTTTGAGATATTGGAATTGGTAACAAGAATTATGAAACTTTGATTGGATAAAAAGCCTATGTTAAGCTATATCATTATTGTGACGGGGGGCCCTGCAGTAAGTCATAGCCCCGGGGCCCATTGAGGTCTTAATGCGGCCCTGCCTACACCACCCCTTCCAATCCCATCAAAATTTCAGTAAGACCGATTGAGGTGTTTACAAGAAGGCTCTTCAATCCGATTGAGCCATCATTCCAATTTCTTATGGATTATTTGGTTGCGTTTTAATGTATCGTAAGAGGTATAAGCTCTATTGCATCACAAAGTAGAAGTTGGTAGCAGTGCAGAATAGATGTACAATAAATGCACAGGTGGCGACATGTGGCAGGCAAGTGGTTCCTCATGTATTATAGAGGACAGAGCCCAGATGGCAAGTTTGACGTGTCAGATGACTTTTCCCCAGCCTCCCTGATGAGCAGCAGTTCTCAATAAATGGCAATGTGACAGCATTGGTGCATCTAATATTAGCGACACAGTTCATTCAGATGGTTCATGTAAGTGAACTGAACAAAAAAAAGATTCACCTCTTTTTTTATTTATATGCTGCTGCTTTACTATGTTTTCGACTCGTATAAACAAATGAAATTATATTATTTTAGTTAATATTTAGCATTTTTATCTGTTTAAGTTTGATGTTCATGAGATTCTAAACACCCTCATTACAGTATTTTTGTGTCTTAAAGGGATCATTCAATAATTGACAAATAGAAGTTCTGTCATTACTCATGTCATTTCAACCCTGTATGACTTTTCTGCAGAACACAAAAGAAGATATTCTTAAGAATGTTGGTTACCAAACAGTTGCCATTGGCTTCCATTGTATGGAGAGAATTTTTATTTTTTATTTTTTATTTTTAAGTGTTCCACAGAAGAAATAAAGTCATACGGGTTTGGAATGAAATGAAGGTGAGTAAATGATGACAGAATTTTCATTTTAGGGTGAACTACACCTTTAAATTGCTTAAACATAGTTCTATCATGACAACTCAGAAGATTTAAGCATGGTAATGTATATGACCGTGTTAATGTATTTGGTCTTGGTGGAATAGATCTGCTACACTGCTGAATTGCTGCTGCTGTTGGTTATTGCTGTTGTTGAAGATTATTGCTGCTGCTGCTTCAAAGCAAGTACAGGAGCGTGCTACTGCCAGCACATATGCCAATACGGTACTGTGAGTATTTAAGACATACTGCTGCTGCACAAATAGCATATAAATTAACCCGTAGCAGATCTATACAGGTGGAGCTGGGGAAGGTGGAGGATTTCAGAGGATCTCTGAAAGCGCGCTGCAAAATGCTCTAGTGCAGTTGTTCCCAACCACATTCCTGGAGGCCCCCCAACACTGCACATTTTGCATGTCTCCCTAATCAAACACACCTGATTCAAGTCATCAGCTTATTAGTAGAGACTCCAAGACCTGAAATGGGTGTCAGACAAAGAAGACATGCAAAATGTGCAGTGTTGGAGGGGCCCCAGGACCGTGGTTGGGAACCACTGCTCTAGTGCAGTGGTTTTCAAACCTCTCCATGAAGTACCCCCAGCACTGCACTGTATCTGACACACCCACTTCAGGTCTTGCAGTCTCCACTAATGAGCTGATGAGTTGAATCAGGTGTAATAGATGAGGAAGACATACAAAACGTGCAGGGCTGGGATTGGTTACTCCAGGATTGGTTTGAGAATCACTGATCTAGTGAATGCTAACCAGCTATTTAAATGTAAAGCAACAAGCTCATCGGCTGCGAATGCAATATGAACCAATCAGCTAGTGCCAAGTTGTTTAATGCTGTGAATTATCAGTTTGCGTTAAGAACCCATCAGTCTGCACCATCTCGAGTTTCATGACTAGAACTTGCCATTTATGTACTTTTTGTTGGTAATTTGCAGCCAGTCCCTTTTTAAAAAAAAAAGCAGTTCAACTACTTGAAATGATGAGTAGCTTCTAACTTGACAAGCTAGAGGTTAAAAGTACACTGGTCATGTGAAATGTACTGTAAAGTAGTGTTTAGCCAATGAGGGATGGTGTAACAGTCTGTGAGCCTCACCGTGGGGAGCAGGACATGAGCAGTTTGAGGGAAGTGAGGTCTCCGCTGGCTGCAGCGTAATGGACAGGTCGAGCTCCACAATCTGTCTCTGCCTCTGTGCTTCCTCCCTCAAACAACAGCCACTCTACTGCCTCCGCATGGCCAAACCGGGCAGCCAGGTGCAGGGCCATCGCTCCCTCGCCATCACGATCCTGTAGGCCAGAGACGGACACAAAGACAGCATCCAAAACCTAGTTTGAAGGCGTCTGAATCATGGGCATAGTTAGTAGTACATCACAATGACCTTTCAATACACAGTACTGATGCGCTATTATGCTGTCAGTGATATTAATAAAAGAGGTGCTTCTTTACTCACATTGTACATCCATCATCAATGACCTGTGTAATTGACATTTAAGGGAACTGACACAGCAGCCTATCCTCAAGAACACCATCAATCCAGCTGTCAAATGTCATTTTTCTCTCGATATATCATGGCACTCACCTCAATCCCACACTTCCTCTGTCTCAGCAGCCACTGCAGCTCCCGCACGTGCCCGGTGGCAGCAGCATCATGGGCGGCTGTGGCGCCATTCTTCGTACGGGTGTGGCAGGGGAAACAACCTTCATTCACCAGAAACTCCAGGCAGTCCAGTTGCCCACAGCGGGCAGCATGGTGGACGGGAGAAGCTCCCTGGGCATCTGTGATGGTCGGACTGAGATATCCGGACACATGCAAGGCCCTCAGAGCCTCCACATCCCCCTCTCGAGCTGCCTGAATGGCTCTGTGGAGCACCATGCTAGACCTCAGCCAGTCAGAACAAAAGTGGCAGGGGTCCTTGGGCTAAACCCAACTATCTCTCTCGGCTCTCGCTCCCTCTCTAAAATGATACCTGAGCTTGCTGACAGATGTCCATGGGAGAGATGAAGGGGGTGTATAAGCACTGAGCCAGAAATGTAATGAGAGCCCTCATGTGAAAACATACATCTGATTATATTCCCTGATACTATAACAAAATATTACTTTGAAAAGTTAGAAAGACCGCAAGTGATCAAGGAAGCTGGAAGTAATTTTTGACTAAAATGTTTTTTTTTTTTTCATAAATGATGCAAGAGTGATCATATTTAGAATTTATTTATATCATATATTTAGATATATTTAGATCATTTAGATCAGAGATGCCAAAACCAGGTTTTGTGAATTATTTTTTAGTGGGTTCATTTACATGAATCATCCAAAGAATGAATTAGACTTTCACTATATCATAGAAAGAATAGTTTAGGATGAATCGATCTGTTAGAATCTTCTTTCTTTGGAAGATTATTTCCGCCACAAAAAAAGTAATGCTTTGATAAATCCTAACTATGAGATACCAAGTCAAGAATTTGAGATACTAAGTTATAATTATGAGACAGAAAAGTCAAAATGTAAAAATCCCAGTTTATATTCCCTACTTTTAAAAGTTAGAAAGACCATAAGTGATCAAAGAAGCAGGTAGATGTAGTTTTTGTCCGAAAATAGTGCAAGACTGATTCATATTTTAAATTGCTTTATCTGGAGATGCCAGAACTGAAAGACATTTCATTGGCACCTTGCTAGGAAAACACCATGTAAGAGGTTTGCATACAGATGTTCTATTACAATATCTATAGTGTATTTTAAATGACTAACTCGTTTAGATCAGAGATGCTCAAACTAGGCCTGTGAGCTAAAGTTGGCCTGTGATGACCTTTGATTTGGAGCAGGGTTATTATAATGCTACAACTAAGACCATAAAAAAAGTTTTACACAGTTTTTATAAACATTGACTGAAATATTTTAATTTCTAATTAATCTTTTTATTTATTTTTTTGTTGTTGTTGTATTTTAGCATTTAAATGTATAGAGTATCAATGAAAAGTTAATTCGATTAAAAAAAATTGAATAGAATAGGGTTGGATATAATGCAGCATTTACTTGTGGCTCATGGCCATAAATCAGTTTTTGGCCATAGTAAAAAGTTTGGGCACCTTCGTCTGATTTAGATTTTAAAAAAAAAGAAGTCCAGAGTCGAGCAACATTGCGCATATTTCACATTTATTTCACACCTGACAAAGTGTTAAGTGTCCACAGACATTAGAAGACACAGGTCCAACACTCAAAGAACTTGAGCACAGAGTACACTACAGCCCATTCATTATGGTATAAAGTGGTTACAGCCGTGTGCTAGACCACACTTAGGTTTATATACAGAGCAAATCAACAGAAATATTGAAGCAAATACAGTAGGTACACGTAGTTTATATTAACTTCCTTCTTTTTTAAATTTGGAATATTTGGATGGATGAAAGATGTTTATTTGAAACGATGCTTGGAAAGACGTGGTAACACAGGATCCATTGAGAGTAAAAGAGAGACACATTATCAACTACAAACCTTAAAAATCTTGTTTATCTGCAATAGATATATAAGTTGACAAAGTCCTCTTGAATGCTTTGTTTTCAGGGCACCGTGTCAATGCGAACACCACATGCTCATAGTCAACTGTGATCCTTCAATTCGGTAAAATAATATGACTGAATCTATTATTTTTATGTGAATGCTACTCTTATACTGTATGGAGATAAATGAGATACGTTTGATACATTTCATTTAAAAGCTGAATAAATATGTACAGCATGCTATCATATACATAGCATTATCAAAGACAGGAATGGATAAAAAAACGTCAGGGCACTGGGACATATTACTGTCAACATATTGTCCAAAACCAAAATGTCTCTCTCTAATTTACATTTCAGATCCGTAGTCCATGTAAGAGTCTATCAAGGCATACTTATACTGCTGCTTATGAAGAAACCATTTTGAGAGGTAAGGACCAGAACTGCTGAACTCTCTCAGACACGTTCACAACTAGAAGTTGCTGCTACGTTTGTGCTCTTTGGGTTGGCTGGCCCATGGCACAAAACATCAATCCTCTTTCAGGATATCTAGAACAGCAACATGAGCAACATGCTAAATGGCTGTCTGACCAATAGCATGAGCTCGAACCAAGCCAAATGAGAGATTTATGAATTCATACACGGCCTCAGGTAATACCTCACCAAAGTAATTTTTTTTATACTTTGTATACACTGTCTTCATAGTTTCAAGGCAAAGGGTGGAGCAAAAACAAGGTGTATATGCTTATTATAACTGATTCATCTCACAAAAAAATGAATGGCTCTAATTAAAAAAATCTGTACTATATTGGTGATAACAAAACATTTGGTAAAAGCCATCAGAATTTATTGACCTTATGTTATATCTTGGAACACTAAAACTGGATCTTCTCTTACAAGACTTGATCTTATTGCTGCTTCACTAGGAAACACCATGTAAGAGGTTTGAA
Organism: Sinocyclocheilus grahami; assembly: GCF_001515645.1. Taxonomy (NCBI): domain Eukaryota; kingdom Metazoa; phylum Chordata; class Actinopteri; order Cypriniformes; family Cyprinidae; genus Sinocyclocheilus; species Sinocyclocheilus grahami. The sequence continues at coordinate 1,510,104 of NW_015505300.1, read as the reverse complement.
TGCAGATATTCAGTATATTATAACATTTAAGGCTGGGTTGAGCTGAACATAGCAGTTACAAATGAGGAACTATGCAATTAAGATACAGCATTTTTAAACTTAAACTTCCTGCCTAATATTATTTGAAAAATGTAATGTTACCGAAATAAAATCTCCCTCATTTAATGTGCTCTGATGTATTTTCATTCAGTAAAAGGTCATTTAGCGTCACAGCTCCAATTTTTTGTGCAAAAAATGAAAAGTTGTAAATGAAGAACGATTAAAGAAGCTGATTCTCTTAGCAGCAGCGTCCTTGTGCAAATGAACCTAAATGCACCTGGTAAATAAAGCTCATTATCAAAAGTTGAAAGGTGAAGGTGAAAAATTATTTTTTGTAGCGCATTACAAATAGTGACCTCTTAATAAATTGTTTATAAAACATACAATGCTTAATAAATAAGTAAACATAGTAAAAATGACATTACAAATGAAAATAAAAACACAAAATAAACCTGCATGGTAGACATTTTGCACTTTTCCGATGCTGATTTTTGTTGAAATAATGGACATTTTACCTCTTTTTTAGTCTAAAATCAATAGCAAACTTCTGTCATCCACTGCATAAAAGGTGACTTCCAAATAAGCTATGCATCCAGTCAAAAATCACAATGATCATGGTAGAATGAACAAAACCAAGAGGCAGCTACTGAAGCCCAGGTAAAAGCACTTGACATCTACTCTGCAGAAGCACATACACAAACAGAGCGTCGAGTCACATTTATAAATGAACTAAGAGAAGGGCCGTGTTTAAGATGCTGTTTTGCCATTCTAGCTTTTAGCTATGTTAGAGGGAAGTTCTGAATATATTTCATTGTTGTAAATTTACACTAAATATGGCCTGACACACACACATAAACACACACAGACACACACTCTGTGAAGCCAGGCCCACAGTCTATGGTTGGCATGGACAGACTGAGAGGGGAATGCTGGGAAGGGCAGGCAAGAGGCAGCTGTGATGACACGGGGATAGGGCACTTATGATCACATGACCTAATTACATCATAACGGCCTGTTAGCTATCTGCTTATGGTTTCAGCCAGAGAAAAACACTTTCACATCCTCATCTGTCCTGATTTTCGTCTGGAAAGCTTAGACCTGTGGGTAGAGAGCGAGATTAGGAGAAATTCAGCGATATCATTGATCATGAACAGTTACGGCAGTGGTTCTCAACCGCTGAGCTGCAGCCCAAAAAATGGTTCAAAGTCTGTTTTGACATCGAAGACCTTTGGTCTAGTCTAACTTCATGACATTTTGGATCAAATTATTGGTAGAATTAGGCAGATGCCAACACAACAGTGTTATCGGAGTATTATTTATACACTATTATAGTATTTCTTCATATTTTGAATCAGCTTTTATTTGTATATTTTCATTTAAATTTTAGTTTTAATTTGAGTTCATTTGAAATATGTGACATAACCGAAAATAAAATCTCCCTCATCCAATGATTCAAATTAAAATATGCTGATGTATTTGCGTTTTGTAGCATACTAAAAAAATAGTGACCTCTTAATTTATTATGTTTATAAAACACAATACAATGCTTAAGAAATAAGTAAATGTAAAGATGTAATGTAAAAAAGACATTATAGATGAAAAGAAAAGAAAATAAACTTCTGTATGGTTTTTGTTGAGCTTTTTTATTTTTTATCTAATATTTATATTTTATTTTATTTCAGCTTTATTTTAATCAAATTATTTTAAATCATTTTAATTATTTGAACGAAAACTATGTTAGCTAACAATATCAAAACTAGTGTTCAACACAGACAGGTTGCATGCAATGTGATAAAATATAACAAAATTAAATTCAAATAAAAAGTGGCTAGTTTGTTGCAACCACAGTTTTTGTGTGGTGAATTACTGGCTTAACAGATAAAATCAAATCAAATAAAAAATCTAATCAAATCTAAGCTTTCACTATTCTTATGTCTCTCCCTGTTTCTACTTAATGTCCAATGTAAAATCTGGATCCTAAAGCAAAACCAGTTGAGAAGCACAGACCTAAAGTATTTCTTAAAATGAAAACGAGTCCACTATTGAATGAAGCCTTTATTATGTGTTATGTGATATTGTGCAAAAGGACATTAAATCACTGAATAGTCTGTGCAGGCTGAATTTATTTTGAATACCTGATAGTTCCTGCCAGCAGTGGGTTGAATGCGTACAGCCAGTCATGCATCTCTTTGTCATTGGCTGCTTGGAGGAGAATGTTGCGGTGCTCAGTGCACACTGCAAAAGTGTTAGGAGCCTGGAAACCAAACATCACATTGGTTAACAAAATCAGTAGACAGCTATTGCTAGCAGAACTCTTTACTCCGTAATCATGTGTATAATGTCATTGGATGAGGTATAAATAAATGGCCTCACCCTGAGCATGGCCTGCTGATCTTCGCTGTACTCCACCTGAGCAGAGGACAGGTTGATGATGGCTCTCTCCACGCAGTCTCTCTCACTGCGGTACAGGTAGACATATGGCCGCCGCACCACAATGTAACGCTTAACCCAGCCACTGGTGTGTGGCTCGAGAAAGTGTAGATAGCCTTTCTTTGACACAATAGGGCTGTAGTCAGGAAAAATTATAATACACATATACCAAATTATTTACAGGGCAATCAATAACATGATACATTAGGATGTTTAAGGTTTAAAGGGTAGGAGTTTTTCAACAGTGGTCTTGAATGTTATACTGACACCTAGTGGTGTGGATGCAATGTTATACAAAAGTAAAGGTTTTCAGTTATTTCATTGTACAAATATTTCCATGCATTTGTCAATTAAATAATTTTGCAACCTAAAGTGTCCAATATGGACCCGTTTCACACATTATTAACATTGTAAATCTAGAGTTTTTTATATTTTCATTTTTTTATTCATGTACATATATTATACTATATTTTGTGTTATATGACCTTGATATTAAATTACAGAAAAATAGCTGACATTACTTTGTGAGTGTTTCAAATACAACAGCTAAGGTAGCAATGGCAAATTTGACATCTTTCTCTCTTCTGACCAACATAATCACTGTCTCAATTTTTTTTCCTCTTTTGTAGGAAGACTTCTTTTGGGGAAGTCGTGGCCTAATGGTTAGAGAGTCGGACTCATAACCCAAAGGTTGTGGGTTTGAGTCTCGTACCGGCAGGGATTGTAGGTGGGGGGAGTGAATGTACAGTGCTCTCTCCCACCTTCAATACCACGACTGAGGTGCCCTTGAGCAAGGCATCGAACCCCCAACTGCTCCCCGGGCGCCGCAGCATAAATGGCTGCCCACTGCTCCGGGTGTGTGTTCACGGTGTGTGTGTGTTCACTGCTGTGTGTGTGCACTTTGGATGGGTAAATGCAGAGCACTAATTCTGAGTATGGGTCACCATACTTGGCCACATGTCACTTCACTTCACTTATTAAAAAAAAAAAGTAAAGTCATAGAAATGCTATTGTGGAATGGATTTCTTCTTTAGCTTTTGGAGCAAAAGGGAATGCAAGAATTATATTTGTTGTAGCTTTCATTCATTACACCTATGATGATTTCCGCTTCTAATAAACCAGGAAATGTGAAAAGGGTAAAGGAAGCAGTATTTGTCATGTGATCTCAACATGGCAGCCACCATGTAAAAACAATGATTCTCATGTGAGTGTACATCATTTCACACATTTGTCAACAAGTAATATTTTTAAGTGTAAAAATGGATGGAAAAATAAAGTATGGTAAAAAACGATTTAAAGGGGTCATATGATGCGATTTCAATTTTTTTTTGAAAAAGCTCTTGGTGCATAAAGAAGATCTGTAAAGTTGCAAAGACTAAAGTCTCAAATCCAAAGAGATATTCTTTATAAAAGTTAAGAGTCAGCCACGCCTACCTAAAACGGCTCGTTCTAACACGCCCCCACATATCTACGTCACGATGTGGGAATATTTGCATAATTGCCGCCCAAATGTTCACACAAAGAAAGAAGGCGTAACTTTTATTCTCGCTGTAGTATTGTTGTTGCCGCCGCCGCCATGTCGTGAAGGCGCTGTGTGTTTTGTTGTGAAAGTGAAACTACTTTGTTTGGCCTTCCAAAAGAGGACGATATCCGCTTCGTCATGCCTAGAACTGATCCGTGCTGGTCGCTAAGGAAATACATCAACTTTGTGCTGTGGATCGCCTTTCACCGTGGACGAAGCGGAGTCCAGCCCGGGGTCGTCACATTCGGTTACACATTCAAAATATTCAGATGTGTGCAGCACATTTTATGGAGGACTGTTTCCTGATCCTGGTAGAGTAGACTACAATGCCGGCTGTTCTGACTCACAGACAGTAAGTACGTTTTCATATTTAAAGAATTTGCCACTGATGATTCAAACGCGACTTTTGAGCAATGTAGAGTAGCGCTTGTTGTTTGTCATGTCTCCGAACACAAATGCAGACATGGTTTTATGTTTACGATGCAACGCAACGTGTAAAAAGACAGTATAAGTCATTATAATCCGTAATTATGTCCCCACTGGATGCAACAAATACCTCGTTTGTAATGGGTTTTAATGTTTTTGTCTCGTTGCTCCGGCCAGTGTTCTGACAAATAATGCTACCTATCAGATTATGCTACCAACACTGTATTTATTCTACTGTAAGGGTAGGTTTAGGGTTGGGGTAGGTTTACATGTTAATAAAGCCTCACACCTTATTAATATCATGCTGGAATCAAAATCTGATAGGTAGCACTTTTCGCTATAGAATTATGCTACCATCTGTTTTATTGGACACGGCATCACAGTATGGTAAGGGGCGTAACATTTCCGTCACACACTTGAGGTATTCAGCCAATAACACACACTGGATAGCTGGCCAATCAGAGCACACCTCGCTTTTCCAGATGAGCTTTGTAAAAATCGACGTGTATCAGAAATGCGGGGCATAGAGAAGAAACAATAATGTACAGTATGTGGAAAATAATGTGTTTTTTTAACCTTAAACCGCATAAACACATTTCATTACACCAAATACACAAAATAATGTTCTTTTTAGCAACATCATATGACCCCTTTAATAGTCTTTTCCATACAACCTTCCCTTCAAAACACACACACACAAACATTTCAATCAAATACACCAAAAAGTTGGATTTTTTTGCTGCCTGCCTGCACAAAGCTTTAGTGTACTTTTAATGTTAAAATTTAGTTGAGGAGGTAAATTTCCGAGACAGAATGTTTTGGTTGCTACCTGACGCGAATCTCCTGGATGTTTGGGATGAAGGTGCAGCTCCTGAGTTTTCTCTCTATAGGGCTGAAGGGGTCGAGATCAGGGCTAGAGGCACCAGAGTTTGCCTCAGCATCTCTGTAAAATCACACAGAACAAGAAAGTCCTGTTAGTTGTAAAGTATTTGAGGTGTTCTGAGACTGACTGTATAGGCTGATTCTCAGAGAACTAGTATTAGCCATACTGTTATCATATTAGCAGAGACTCCTGGGTTTTGTGTTGAAAATACACTGACCTGACGTCTGGACTGCCATAGTGCCCATCCACCAGTGACGGACAGGTGGAGGAGGGTGTCAAAGTGCTCAGAGGGGAAGAAGAACTGTCTCTTAAAAGTGATGCAGACATCTCTGATAGCTAAAAAAAAAAAAGAGCACCACCAGATGATAAAGCTGGCAACACATTCAAAGTGTCTCGTTCATTATATTCCAGAAAATGCCAAGCTTACCCTTAAAGCATCTATTACACTAATCATGCTGCTCTACTCTAAATGAGTGAATGAGTATGAAAGTGAAATGAAGACAAATTTTTTAAATGGTTAAAAGAAAAAGACTGTTAAATGAGACATAAGAAGAAAGAGAGAGAGAGATCTGGTCTGCATGGGCGAGAGAATGAGGCAAGGTCTGGATGGACACTAGGGCTGTAAAGGCTCACCTTGCTCTCACTGAGACTGCTGCTCACCTGGCTGTACTGCCTGTTGAAGGTGTGCATGAGCAGTCGCACACACTGAAAAAAAAATAAATGTAGGAAAAGGGAATAAAAAACATAAAGTAACAACATAAAGAGTTTTATAATTTCAGAGTGGTGGTTTTCAATTTAGTAAAATAATAGTTAACAGAAATAAAAACTTATGGCTTAATCTCACCAGGACCAAATTTTAACATATGGACATCGTGATTTGAAAAACTAAATGTATCTCTATTAACTTCACACCGAATCTGAAATAATATATTGCAATGATTCTGTTTTTTTTCTATTAAAATGTCAGTCTTATTTATTTATTGTTGTACGGCAAACAATTCTTTGAGGTATCTGAATATTTTTTAGAATGGAGTTTAAGTAAGTAAATAAATAAGAAAACATAATCGGTCTGAATATTGAGCCTTGTGGTACTCCTTATCTTATCCTTAATATATATATATATATATATATATATATATGTATATATACATATTATTTTTTCTTACAAGTCTTATCTTTTTCTTATTTATTTTTTTCTTATTTATTTCTTAGTCCTATATACATACATACATAAAATTGAATTAATTTTCATTTGCCTATCCAATTGGCTTTTTGTTCATTTGTTTGTTTTGAACATAAAATTGTATTTATACATACATACATATATACATATATACTGTATATATATATATATATATATATATATATATATATGCACACTTTTGTTTGGTTTAGTCAAAGTGGACTAGGTGGGAATAGCCTATCAGTGTCATGTTATGTGAATATAAAGCAGCAGACATTCACCTTGGCAGCCAGCTCCCTCTGCCTCTCGTTGGGACTGTCCAGACACAGACTGACTACTGGGTTGATCACGGGGCTGGAGGCCTTTGGTGAATCCATCAGGTCTTTGCCACAGAAAGAGTCCTGTCCCAGCAGTAGAGATGCTTCCAGCTTCTCTCTCAGCAGAAGGTAATGCCTGGTCTTCTCCACCTGTAAGCAAACACAGACCTCACAGTCATTTACTTGAATGAAAACAAAAAGCCAAAATTAAAAGCCCTTAAACATTCAGATGGACCATATTTTACCTCTTGTAGGAGGCTAAGTTTCTCCAGCTCCCACTGGTGGTCCAGGATGAGGCTGTCGCTGCGGGGCCTCCAACCCGCAAGGTTCTCCTCTCCGCGCACATATGCCACTGAGGTGTCCAGCACCCGTCTGCGCCTCCTTTGCATACCTGCACCATCATGGCAGAACAAAAAAATGAATCAAACAAAAGGGTTAAATGTGCATATTTATGTGATAAAAAATTTATAATTTGTACATTTGAATTTGTACATAATAACTTACCAGGGCTTCCAATGTCAGCCAAATGGCAGAGGCTTAATTCATACACTCCAGTCACACGGTTACTGAGACACGAAAGACCAATTAACCATTTAACTCCACTATTACGATGATAATCCAAATGAAAAACTGTTTTTAGATATCAGTTTTGAGCATTAAAGCTTGGAAATAGTGCATTGATTAACTCAAAATCAATTTACTTGACTGCAAAAAGAGGCCAGCAAACTTTCCTCACCTCTCAGACGGCCTAAAGGCACCAGTGCTGAAAAGGTTTCGAATGGAGCGACATGCAGGAAGTTTAGCATCTCTAGAGTAGAACACCATGCAAAAGTCCTTAGTGATGACAGTGGGCTGAGTGCAGTTCTCCATCTAAACATTACAGCAACAAGTTAGTTGAATCTCATAATCAAATTCAGAGCTAAACTACTGACTGTGTAGTCTGAATTTACTGTTACTTGTGTTGATACTTCATTTTATTAGTTCCAATATCTCCCACATCGATTAAATGTCATAATCTGATCACTTTAGTTTGAAAGAGTCTTCCTCACCTCAAGATAGGTGGAGAGGGTGATGTAAATTTTCTCTCTATATGGAGTGACACGGTTCAGCAGGAGGGAGTTGTGCATGGAGCTGTCCCATGCGGCCTCAAAGCGGTAAAATTTCCTGAAAAGTTGCAAACAGTTTTGAGAATTATATCACTGCTTATATTTTTCTTTATTTGTACAAGTTTGAAAACGAATGGTGGGTTACAACAAACATAAAAAATACTGTATGCTTAAGGATATAGCATACCTATGGTCAATTCCCAATGACACTCTGACAAAGAAATTAACATGTTAGTGAATTAAAATTTTGTTAACATACTAATTTTAATTATGTCATTAAAAATATCAGAATATTAAGAATACAATTTTATTTAAATACATCTATGTGAATTAGTTATGAGTTGTTAGCACACATTTTAATTAATATTAAGAGTAATTGATTAATATACATTAATTAATTGACCTTATACATACATTATACATACATATACATAATATATACATAATACAAATCATTTTAATAAATAGAATTCATGTAAACACTTTGTTATTGCTAACATTGCTATTTTATTATGACACAATAGTCATATTGCAAATAGCAAAAACAGCTTGTAAAAGCATTCTGTTATTGAGAGGTACTGGAGGAAGGATCAGTGGTGTACCTGTCATCATAAGATGGTCGTATGTAGCCTGAAGACAGGATGTTGAGGGACAGGATGTTGGGGTCGATGATAGTCTCATCCGCCTCGGGTGTGTTACGGATACGCCCTAAAAAAGAACAAAAGAAATGCTGAGTCATCTGAAACTCTGCCTGACATCTCCATTTGTCCTCTATGCCAGTAGTGCTTAATGTGATGGATAAAAAAATTTTAAAAGAAAAAAATAGCACAGCATTTTCTAACCTATGACGAGCTCTTTAACCTCCTTCCACTCAATATCACTGCCGGTTTCATGGGCAATAGTTACTGTAATTCTCCTTTGGATGCCCTGCAGAAAATATGAAAAATCCTCAATTTTTATCTCAATCTACAAAACTGTTAAAAACATTGGGGTCTGTAAAAACTTTTTTCACGGAAATTAATACTTTTATTCAGCAAGGAAATATTAAAGTAATCAGAAGTGTAAGTAAAGATATTTATAATGTTACAAATTTTAAAAAGTAGTGTAAATAAAATATCATCTGTACTAGGCATGGGCCGGTATGAGATTTTGACGGTGTGATAACCTTAAGCAAAAATATCACGGTTTCACGGTATCACGATATTGTTGTTACAGCTCTAAAATGTGTTAATTTGAAATGTCTGGGTAAAAAAAAAAAAAACTGAACACAATATATTTTGAGCAACATACAGAATATTTGGAAAAGTAGTATTTGTTTATTTTTTCTTTTATTTGTTTCTGAAATGTGGGCTGTCCTGCAGCTTTTGATGTGGATGGTTGATTTGCTGCTAGAGCTACTGTTGCCCTAAAAAGAAGAAAAATAAAGACTGACATCTTTATTTAACCTAAATTTGTAATACAGTGTTTCCTTGATTACCGCTGTAAACAAAGCAGCGCTGCGCTGAAACACTGCTTTAATATGAACTATACAAAGATGAGATTAAAAGAAAATACCACGTAAACTTTTCTGAAGACAGTCAGTTCCCCTCAGAAACACATTCATATAAACCCCAATAACCCCAATAATCAACCTGAGGGATTCCTACACTTTCAGTCTTTGAGGAGACATGAAAAACAGCGCATACAGCAGGAACGGTGTAACGCAAAATATTAGCGGTTTTGAAACCACGGTATACCTTGAAACCGGTAATCGGCCCATGCCTAATCTGTACTACCATTAAAGGGGTTAATAGGGACAGAAAGATGGATTCATGTTTACCTGGTGCAACAGGAATGTACCATGGCAGGGCATTCCACCCCTGTGATCAACAACAGCTGGGATGTAGCTAAAAAAAAAGTACACAAACAGGTACAAGGGTTATATTATATATGAATAACCTACCATACATATAAGATTCAGTGAATAACTAGGAACTGATATACCAAAATGTGTTTTCAGATACTCACTCTCCATTGGCCTCCAGCTCACAGATCTCAAAGAATGCCATAAGGTCATATTTGCAGTGACAGGGGCCAGCAGTGGAGCGTGTCAGCGTGTTCAGTTTAGTGGCGGGCACTGGGGAGAGACAAGAGGTAGAGTTCAGACACAGACAGACCACAAGTACTGTATGTACTGGTCAAGAAATGAGACAAAACATCACCCTACCTGGCTTTGACAAAGGCATAACTCTAGGGAACTGCCTTCTTGTTGGACGTAAGGAACTATAGGGAGGGAGGGAACATTTTATTTGACATTTTAGGTGACTAAAACGTAGGGGTGCTCCGATCAGGATTTTTGAGGCCGATCACCGGTCGCCGCTCACAGAAAGCAGTATCTGCCGATACCGATTACTGATACCGATCTTTTTAAAGCCTTCTTTTTTATAATTTATAACTATTTATAGTGATACTCCAATCAGGATTTTTAGACATTTATTCAGGGCCTGAATTTCATTTTTGAAAATGGGGTGAATTCCCCTCTTAGGTGACTCTTGTGAGAGGGGAAGCAGCTTTCACACAGGAGTCCACTACTGATCTGTGGCTGTTTACCACAAACACAACATTTATCCATTATTTTGATTTCAAATCCAAACATTGTCACTGAAAATGCTTTTTCAGCATTGCAATTCTTTTTTTTTACACAGTACAGTAATACAATCTTTCAAAGACATGTTTAAACAATAAACATAAGCAACACATTATTCAATGCTCTTTACTTTTGCATTTACTTTAGATTTATACATTAAGTTTTTCAAGCAAGTGGCAAAACATTTAAACTACTTTTCTTACGTTATCACAAACTTACCACAGAAATAGTCAGCTCTACTGCTTTTCCTTTTGCATTTAAATCTTTATTAAATGCAATCCTGCGGTTCATAAAGAACTTTGCTTTCCTAAGTGCCATCTATTATTGCCCTGTTTATCTAAAAGTGCTCTTTCCCTTTAAACCTAGCCCAAAAGCAGAGATCTTTTTTTGAGATCTGCCTTTTTAGAGACCGCTGATCAATCATCCCAACGTGATTATCGACCGATAATGATCAGTAGCCGATCAATCGGAGCATCCCTACTAAAAAGTATTATAATAATATAAATCTAAAGTTGCTTACCTAATTAAGTCCTTGCAGAGAGGAGGGAAAGGCTGTTTCTGGTAGTGGCCGAACACCTCAAAAACGATTGGCTGACTCTTGATGTATTCCATGAAAGACTTTGTGACCTCCACGGTTATCTGCAATAGTAGCAAACCGCATAAATTATTTATGTTTGATTTATTTCTAACATCTCAAACATGGTTGAATTACTTCATTAATAAATGGCACAAAGGTTGATTACATTTTGTACATGGTAGAATCCCAGTGGAGGCCCTCGGCCTGTATTCTTCAATGGCTCAGTGGAAAATGCCTCGTCATGCCTGTGAATAAAGCTGGAAAAAGACACAGGACAGCTGAGATGAGATTGCATCAGATGTCTTATGAGCATCCTGGATGAGTGTTTGCAGAAGCGTCATTCAAACTGAGGGGGCACATTGTTTTTGAGTATGTTTTTTTTTGTTTGTTTTGCAAAAAAAGTGTTTGTCTAAACCACTGTGTCTGAAATTTGTACGTAATGTGCAGAAGTATTTGCCTTTCAAACCCTAAAATCTGTCAGCACAGTTTATTTTATGGAAAATCCTGATAAATCTATGGATGTGATATATCTACTCACTTGAACTGGCAGAAGATATCTGCATACTCAGCAGAGATGCTGGAGGCCTGAAGCACTGTGACCCTGAAGGTGAAGTTGCTGCCGATATTCAAGTGCTGGAGTGATATTTCCTGAGTCACATCAAGAGGACATTCCAGACCACCCTTCAGAGGACTGTTAGGAACATCAGGAGAGGCTAGATGCAGCAATGCATGAGAAAACAGTTAAGATTAGAATACAAATACTGTCTGACTCTTATCTTGTGTAAGTCACTTATATTACTATTAACAACTACAACTAACAACTAAACGGTAAAAATATCACAGTATGATTATTGGGCATATTATTTTATGTTCTGGCATGTATAAATCTATTATAATGTATTGTGCAAAATTTATATCAATCACTTAAAAATAAATAAATGAGGCCATCAGTAATGTTTTTTTAAAGGGGTCACATGATGTGATTTCAAGTTTTCCTTTCTCTTTGGAGTGTTACAAGCTGTTCGTGAATAGATAAGATCCCTAAAGTTGCAAAGACTAAAGTCTCAAACCCAAAGAGATATTCTTTATAAAAGTTAAGACTCGTCCACGCCCTCCTAAAATGCCTCGTTCAAACACGCCCCACATGTCTACGTCACGATGTGGGAAGATTTGTATAACGCCACCCAAATATTCACGCAAAGAAAGAAGGCGTAACTTTATTGTTGCTGCCACCGCCGCCGCCGCCATGTTGTGAAGACGCTGTGTGTTTCGTTGGCGAAAGCAAAAATACTTTGTTTGGCCTTCCAAAAGAGGACACGACTAGAAATCAGTGGTTAAGTTGTATTTACAACACTGTTCCAGAACAGTTCAAACCAAATATTCAGATGTGTACAGCGCATTTTATGGAGGACTGTATCCTCATCCTGGGATAGTAGACTGGCTGTTCTGACTCACAGTCTGTAAGTACGTTTTCATATTTAAAGGATTTGCCACTGACGATTCAAACGCGAGTTTTCAGAAGTGTAGAGTAGCGCTTGTTGTTTGTAATTTCTCCGATCACAAATGCAGACATGGTTTTAGGTTTACACGGCGCGATGCAACGCAATGCGTAAAAAGACAGTATAAGTCATTATAAACCGTAATTATATCCCCACTGGATACAACAAATGCCTCCTTTATAATGGGTTTTACTGGTTTTGTCTCGTCGCTCCGGGACACGGCATCACAATATGGTAAGGGGCGTAACATTTCCATCACACGCTTGAGGTATTCGGCCAATCACAATGCACTGGATAGCTGGCCAATCAGAGCACACCTCACTTTTCAGACCGATGAGATGTGTAAAAATCGGCGCGTTTCAGAAAGGCGGGGCATAGAGGAGAAACAATAATGTACAGTATGTGGAAAATAATGTTTTTTGAACCTTAACCCACATAAACACATTTCCAAATACACAAAATAATGTTCTTTTTAGCAACATCATATGACCCCTTTAAACATATTACCTGCACAGGTGTTGTTGTTGACCTCATCAGCACTGAGGCCCATCTCTGAGTTTTGTCCTTCTCCTTCTACGATTCGCAGCTCCTCTTGAGATGTATTTGTGTGAGACATCCCACCGGTGCATGATTCTGTATGGAACTAAGCAGAGAGAAAAACAATTCTTGATAGTGTCTCACCTTCTATGAAAACAATTGAATACCTAAAAATCTAAAGCCCAACTCCACTTCAGAGATAATAACTGTGAGAAGGAATTTGCCAAGCAGAAAAAAAAGAATCAGTTACATTAAATGAGTAACACAACCAACCTTCTCAAACTGTTGATCCTCAAATGAGATCTTGGCAGTTCCTGATTGTCTTACACCTGAGCCATAATCAGGAGCCTCTTCATCAGCTGTGACAAGAAATTAAAGATTATGGCAACAATGTAATATTTAATCCTATTTCTGTCAGGACCACTATCGTCAAAATGATAGATACTTAGCATAAAGTTTGGTTTGGCGGTATGGTTCTGTTCTGGGCAAAAAACTCCCTGCCCATCCATTCAGCCTGTCATGAATGAGCAGGGAGAGCAGCAATAATAACCCCCCTAGGGTTAACAGAACAGAACAAGGCAAATATCATTAATGTACTTAATGATATTTAAGTGTAACACTTTATTCAAGATAAAGGAGTCTGATTAGCAAGGAATATCAGAAAGCCAAGTCCTGACTGTGGCGAAGGGAGGAGCTGGGGATGGAGGAGGGTAATTTGCGCCTGAGCAAGCTGAAAAGCTGCTGAATAATACTGAATAGAGATTATATAGGAATACCGCGATAGGTGTCGTATTCTTATAGGTAGATATGATCAGCTGAGAATCAGCTGATGCAAGCTTGACTCACGTGACCTGCCAGAACTAACGCTAACGCTTAATTTATGATTGCATACTCAAAACAATTCTAAACATTATCAGAGGAAGGAAATAAATAAATACATACACACAAACATACATACATACATATTTGATTCATAAAAAACAAGAGAATTTACCAATGAAATATATAAAACATAGTCGGTCTAAATACTGAGCCTTGTGGTACACCTATACTGTACACCTATAAAAAAGTCAAACAATACTTCAGTTAAATTTCTAATTGGAATCTGCTCAAAATAGCTTTGTGAAAGCATCATGAAGATGAACTTACCTGATATGGCTTGTACTGCCACACGGAGGAACCCCTTGACCTCGCCTTTCTCACTCACAATGGCCACACGGTGCACTAATGGCACAGGGTACAGCAGATTACTCAGATACACAAATGCCCTATGGGAGAAGAAGGAGAGGATGATGGGGAAAAGGAGGAGAGTCAAAGAAAGAAGAGGGATTTGAGACAGTTGATGGGGTGAAAAAAGAAGAAAAAGTGTTAACATGAATGGAAAAAGATGTTTAAATGGGAAAAATGTCAGTGAAGATCAACTCAGCCACACTGCCACTAGACAACACAACATCTTACACAAAAAAGCAACCAAACAAGAAGCTGCTCCAGCGAAAGCCAAAAAGTCTGCGGTTCATCTGTGAATACTCTATTAGAGCCTCCATTCTCATAAAATGATACAGAAATTGGTGATAGCAAGGGTTTTGGTCTCTGTGGGGGTTGGTGAAAGTGTTTCAAGAACATGCATATAGAGGAGAACTGCAGCACAAGCTACCTTACACTATAACATTTGACTAACTGCTCTAATTGTCAAGTCATAAACATAGGCGAAGATATCGAAATGCATATCGCTTGTCATACATCTGATTTTAATTGAAGTTTCAGTAACTGATTGAAGGTTTAATTATAATTCCATGTCACAATTATGTGTCTATGAAATCCCTGAACTAGACATGACATCGAATGCAGTTAAGTTTGGTGACAGATTTGTACAAATTCATTCATTCAATTCAAATCTGCCCTCTTGATGCCAATTTGTTGCTGGACAAAGCTTGACAGGCCGGGTTCAAGAGTGGCAGGAGGTGTGGCCAGAGGGGAGGAGCTTTCAACAAGATTGGTGAGGCGCAAATACAGCATGCTCAGATAAACAAAATGTTTAGTGAGAAAATAAACTCCAAATTTGGCTTGTTGGGCCAGATGCAAACTGGAAAGCAAAAAATTGAAATGACATTAACATACATGAATTTAACCTCCATCAACTTAAAAGAGAAATCAAAGTCAACACATGTCACAAATCTTGTATGTTGCATGTGCGCAGGGAAGTGAGAGTGTGGGTGCCAATCCAAAACTGTGATACAAATTTTAGCTCTGGCATGCCTGATTGAGACTGCTGTAGTCGAAACCAGCTCTTTCATTTTGAGCGCTGCAGCTTTTCAGACAAAACAATCAGCTGATTTATACCGATCACAGAAACAACGGAATTCTGCAGAGGATGCTAATTTCATTTCAGTGAAGAACAGACAAAAATGTATTATGCTGCCATACAATGCTGTATCTTTCAAAACATTGCAGAATTGACGCGACTGGCATTCACAACACTATTAATTTTGTCCTGTAGAGCCACCCATGTTCAAATGCCTCCAAATGCCTAAAGTTGCCCTATGTAACAATATACATCCATTAGGAATCTATGTCACCAGTGGTCTACTGTGTTTCACAGTCAGTATCTTGACATTGCTATTCATTTTGTTCAGCTTCCTCTCATTCAGTTACTGAAAACCTCAGATACCACTGAAATGGTCCCTTTCAACACTGTATGCAACAATATAAGATTATCAATGCATAAGAAAAAAGATAAAAGCTTTGTTGTCTTAGAAGTAAAACACATCTTAAACATGCAGAAAGAGGCATTAAAACTGCCTTCAGATCAGGTGAACAGTTTCACACTTTCAAAGTCAAATGTTGTAAGACAGACCATAAAGAAATATATATATTTTTAAATATTTTATTTATTATATTATATTTACATTGACATATTAGGATAGCATCATTCTTTATTCATCTATGTATTTATAATTAAAATCTAAATTTGTGTTGTTATCATTATTATTAATACATGTACTATATACTTTATTATATTTACATTGACAATGGAATGTCATCAACATTTATTAATTTGTTTGTTTGCTTGTTTGTTTATTAAAAATCCAAAGTATTATTATTATTATTATTATTATCAAATGTATTGTATTTTATTATATTTGTTGTGACAAAACAGAACAGCATCAAAATGTATTTATTGTTCAAATTCAAATAATAATAATAATTATTATTAATAACTACTATTATATTTCATTTAACTGTATTTACATTGACATAATAGAATGGCATCAAAAACTTATTTATAAAAAAAAAACTAAGATCCAAATCATTCTTATTCTAATTATTAATAATAAATGCCATCCAAGAAAATGACAGTATAATGTAGAACACTAGAAGAAAAATATGGCAGTAATGTTTGTTTAGCAAGAAATTCATTTTTACCTGTTTTACCTGAAAACATGAGAATACATTTAGGAACTGACCAAAATGATCTTTATCTTTGCAAAAGATATTCTCCCCCCTGTCTGTGATGTTCATTTATTTGGTGCCCTGTTAGGAAGTTCTAGTAACAGTCCCTGTTGTCTGTGTCTCAGTGTGAAAGAGCTAGTTTCCTCTGACAGCATGCTCCTGAAACCTCACCAACCTTCCCACTAAACTGAACAGAGGCCAGCGGTCGTAAAAGGGGTCCTGGCCATCGCTGACACCTGGGCAGTGCTCCTCCACACCATCCTCCTCCTCTCTCCCAAGCTCTGAGCCAGGGTCCTCCATAAAGATCTCATCATCCAGGTCATCCAACTCCTCCTCCTCCACCTCGACTTTTCCATAATGCCGCTCATCAGCGAGCTCGGTTATGTCAGAGTCAGGGTCAGAGAGGGTGGGGGAGAGGGTAAGGTCACTCATGCGCTCGCTCATGCACGTGTTGAGAATGGGAGTGCTGGTGCAGCCGAAAACACGGGAACTGGGTTAGTACAACACCGCACACGCACACGCCGTTTCCAGTCATGTACAGTGGGAATACCAGCATCCACTCAGCACTTTAAAGCATACAAATTTGACTGGTCAATTACTCACCGACCAACCAGACGGAACCATGGAAAGCGGTCATAGAAGGGGTCACCGCCGGACATCATATGATCACAGTCCTCGACTGCAGTACTGGGCACCTCTGCTGCTCGGTCATACATTTCTCTCATCAAATCCAGTCTTTGTCTGCTGAGACAACAGTAATGCATCAACAAAACATACTCTGTAATGTTATATGCAATGTTCTATTTATATGCTCACTTTGTAAGCATAAACCAAAAAGGGAAAGGTGGCTAACATTCATTAAACCCCAATAGCTTTAGCCTATTAGCTTTGAGATCATCAACATGCTGGTCTACTCCTAAAGGGTGAAATTAACAGCTACATGCATTTAAAATGTACAATATTTGTCTTCTAGGAACAGAAAAAAATATTAATGATTCACTCTACACAGTGCATCCAAATTTTTGTCTCTTTAGAATAAGAATGAACTACCTACAGTAATACCACCTGCCTCTGATTAGCAATACCAAATAGTCATGACTGTGACATAAATTTAAGTCTATTTGGCCATTATTCAAGAGCATAAGCATTGATAGAGTAGAAAATATGATCTTGTTCATTTTACAGTACCTGAATGAATCCCTTTTTAGTTTGAAATTAGTGTTGAGGGTGTAAACAAGCTACATGCTCATCATAATTTAAAATAGTTCAACTACAGTCAATCTACTCAGTTAAAAAGTTAATTTGATACTACTAGAGTAGCTACAAACAAAATGTATGTAACAAAGATTTTTAATAGGACAATCTCTTTTTAGCAATCAGATATATAATTTAAACGGTATAATTATGTTGGTGCGAAAACAATGAGGGTTGTTGAATTGGTTTGTGAATAATTTATTTACATGAACCGTCTGACCTAACAATTCACTAAAATTGATCAGACTTCCCAATGCAACATATGAGACAGACATTCATATGACATTGATGCAGCATTTTTTCATGTTACACCACTTCTGATGTAAAAAGTAGCATATTACTGGAAAAGTGACACCATTTTGAAAGTAGCTGAGCTATAACTCGTCATGCATAATAACTACAGGGCTAGACTCATCTTGTGGGCATTATGTGCATATTGTGTATGTTTAATCTCACTGTACCTGAGTTTGTCCAGTGTCCAGTAGTGTGTGGCACCATTTTTCTGGTCCTGAACCTCTACTGCTACGATGGTGCGAGGGAACAACCTTTTCTCCCTATCTTTGGCTATGCTGGGGGGCAAGAGGTCAGGGGGCAGCGGGGAGTACAGTGTGTCCGTTAGTAGTACAAACTGAAACTGAACCTGCAAAGAAAAAAGGGAACAATTTATAGATTTTTTATTTTATCTAAAAATAACTTTTTTTATTAAGCTGACCTAAAATTATTTCAGTGTACCTTTTTCTTTAGCTCCACACTAATGGCATTAGCCTCCTTGAGGAAAATTGCATTTCCCCAGAGCAAGTCTCTGAGAGAGGTGAACTGATAGAATCGCCATTTCCGGAAAGCCCAGAGGGCCAGTTCTGTCTCTTGCTTTGTCCACGGCACTGCAGGACCAAAATATGAACCCATTTCAAATGAGATGTCTCAGAAACAACTAACACACTACAACACATGTTTTAAGAACATGAAATAGAATGCTAATTTGATTATGCATTTGATATGGATCAGATCATACAGTACCTATTTATTTATTTATTGCCAAACACCCTAGTTGTTTGGAATTTTGCTTGGTAAGCTCATCAACAATAATAACAAACATTAAAATACATACAATATATAAATACATACACATACAGTGGTGTGAAAAAGTGTTGGCCCCCTTCCTGATTTCTTACAGAGGAATTAAGAGCATGAACAATCCTACAATAAGTGCTGTTCAAAAAACTTGTAGACTTAGTTTTAATTGCTCCAAGGCGTCTGCCTGAATGAAGAGGCGTAAAGAGGTGTCTGGCTGGATGTAAGGGATCTTTCAGGATTGTTAAACCTTTTTTCTGCAAAAGTGAAACATAGATCTCATCAATAGTGGGAAGATCACAACCAATCATTTTCGAAGCAACCCGAGTTATGTTACTAATCTGACTTCTCTGCTGAGCTGTGGAGCTGCCAAACCACACTATAAGTGAGAAAGTCAGCAAGCTTTTAATGACAGCTCTATACAAATTTAACATACCAACTTTAGATACTCCAAACTTTTCAAGCTGTCTTAAGAAAAAAAGCCTTTGATGAGATTTTTTAATAATGCCTCTTAGGTTGTCGTCCCACTTTAACATTGCAGAGATAGTAGTCCCGAGAAACTTAAAACATTGAACATTTTCAATGTCCTGACCATTAATAGTCAATGGCAAAACAGCATTTGTCTTCCGTCTGAAATTAAACACCATTTCCATTGTTTTTAGGACATTCACCTTCAAATTTTGAGTACAACTCCATTCGAACAGTGTAGAAACCTCCCTTCTATAGTCCGATTCGTTATTATTTGTAATTAAACCAATTAATGTAGTATCATCTGCAAACTTAAAAATTTGCACTGATTTACAATGTGAAACACAATCATTAGTGTA
>NW_015505300.1:1410536-1480184 GCF_001515645.1 Sinocyclocheilus grahami | reverse complement strand
TGTCTGGCTGGATGTAAGGGATCTTTCAGGATTGTTAAACCTTTTTTCTGCAAAAGTGAAACATAGATCTCATCAATAGTGGGAAGATCACAACCAATCATTTTCGAAGCAACCCGAGTTATGTTACTAATCTGACTTCTCTGCTGAGCTGTGGAGCTGCCAAACCACACTATAAGTGAGAAAGTCAGCAAGCTTTTAATGACAGCTCTATACAAATTTAACATACCAACTTTAGATACTCCAAACTTTTCAAGCTGTCTTAAGAAAAAAAGCCTTTGATGAGATTTTTTAATAATGCCTCTTAGGTTGTCGTCCCACTTTAACATTGCAGAGATAGTAGTCCCGAGAAACTTAAAACATTGAACATTTTCAATGTCCTGACCATTAATAGTCAATGGCAAAACAGCATTTGTCTTCCGTCTGAAATTAAACACCATTTCCATTGTTTTTAGGACATTCACCTTCAAATTTTGAGTACAACTCCATTCGAACAGTGTAGAAACCTCCCTTCTATAGTCCGATTCGTTATTATTTGTAATTAAACCAATTAATGTAGTATCATCTGCAAACTTAAAAATTTGCACTGATTTACAATGTGAAACACAATCATTAGTGTAGGTATGTGGTTTAAACTGCATTACCCACCTTCCTCTTCTGGTTCCTCCTCTTCCTCTGTGGTTTCTGGGTAATATCTTGAGTTGACCTGCCTCTGAAGAGCTTCCAGCTTACTCTCATAGTCCTAAATGAAAAATCAGTGTTAAATTTGGATTTTATTGCCAGCTTCTTCAAGTTTCTACCTCTTAAAGACAAATTAAGCTCTTACTAGTGACTAGTCTAAAAGGACTTACTAGTCTCTGCTGTTCCAGAAGGTTGCTTGCTTCTTCTCTCTCCTTGCGGTACTGGTCCTCCAGCTCCTGTAACCTGTAAATGATGTGAGCATCAGAGTAAAGCCGGAAGAACTAGATATTGTAGCTGATACTAATCATAGGCTGGTTGATTTGCTGGTTTTAGCCAGTTGATCTGGTTCCCAGAGTGGTTTACATATCTAGATCAGTCATGAAACTCTACCTTGCTCCACATTTAAATAGTCTGTTTCAGGGTTCACTGTAGGTGGTCCTGGAGCATGTTATCAGAGCTGAAACCCTCCACCTCCTCCAGCTCCACCTATCTAGATTTGCTATGAGATATATGTACCTTTGCTCCATCTCTTGTTTCATATCAATGCCTTGTTTTTCCAGTAGTTCTCCTTGGGCAAAGGCCCAGTCCACTGGCTCCACAGGTGTGTCTGCACATGGGGTTCTCTCCCTCTCTTGCCGTGCTTGCTCAGGGTCATTGAAACGGAACACGTGGCTCTTGCCCATAATGATGCGGTTACCTAAGATAGATAACAGACAGGGTCAAAACATCTTACAGGCACTAAAAAAAAAAAGCTGTTCAACAGACCGGGCATGTTTTTGCCTATAAACTGAAGAAGTTACCTGATCTGAGAACAGTGGGCTCTGTCACTCTCTTCCCATTAACGTAAGTCTCTGCTCCCTCACAGGGCTCCAGGACCACCGTACCCTCTCCTGAGACATTTGTGCTACTTGTAAAGATACAGTGCTCGTCTTTAATGAAGTGGCCGCTCAGGACAATATCCTGCCGACTGCTGGCATCCTCACGGCCGACCCTGCCGGAAAACATGGAGGCCATATGTCAGAATAAAGGGGAGAAAATATGAAAAATGTAACAAAAAAATTTAATAATTTTTTAAGCCAATTTTAACATGATCTAATATTATAACACTTTTTTTGTGTATTATTTTGAAAAGATCATTAGTTAATGGTTAGTCATATAGTTAGAAATTTTTAATTTTTGAAATGATAAAAATGTATAACACTTTACAATAAGGTATAATTTGTTATCATTAGTTAATTTATTAAAGCTGCAGTCCGTAAGTTTTGCCTCTTTGTCGCCATTTCTGTTTGAAAACCTGCAATTGCAGCTGTGTACGGAATTATCTTCCTTGCGTGGGTTGTGAGTCGGCACGGCTGCAGCGCGGATTAATCTAATGTTTTGAGGAGTATGTATGGCAGTCAGTCAATGCACCGGTATGGATATTTACTGTAGTTCGCAATCACAGATTCTAGCCTACGTCTTGGAATATATGACCCAAATAAGTATTTTGTCATCTGAACAAGTAAGTAACAAGTCTGCCACATTTGTTCTGACCAACTGAGGAAAAAAAGCATTACAATAAATCGAGCTACCAATGGCGATTTAATCTAAAGATCAGTTAGCTCATATAACATCAAACCATGCAAATGATTATTATTGTTATACTTTATTCTCAAATTATTGTTAACAACATCAGCATTGCCTATAGTGTGTAGTAGCGTGTAGATTTCAATTTCTGTACAGTCTAACCTCTAATTGTCATACTGTTCGAATTTCATATTAAGAAATTAAATAAAAAGAAAATTCTTTTAACCCAAAAAGCAAATTATGCTCCCTTCGAACTGGTTGTCTTTAAAATACAAGGCTATCTGTAATCAGAAGCACATTTAAAACTGGAATATAATTTAATTTCA
This sequence comes from Sinocyclocheilus grahami, assembly GCF_001515645.1. Lineage (NCBI taxonomy): Eukaryota > Metazoa > Chordata > Actinopteri > Cypriniformes > Cyprinidae > Sinocyclocheilus > Sinocyclocheilus grahami. Next base: position 1,477,614 of record NW_015505300.1, on the reverse strand, counting down.
TTCACATGTGTTTCATAAACAAATAATCCTTTCTGGATTACAATCCGCCATCAAAATGATAAATGTAATTATTCCAGCTGCTGTGAGAAAAGGCACATCCTCCAACTGCAGGATCCTCACATGCGATAGCCTAGTAGCAGGGACAACTTCTTTATATTTACAGATGTGACATAATGACACAGCGGCATGCTCGAATTTCCAGTGAAAACCTACCTGTACCACTCAAATTAGAAAACATTATTATAAGCTAACCGTTGTGAATCGGGCTAAAGTAAGGCGATAGTTTTGAACACTGGCTGGTTATGTACTTGCTCAAATATTGATTTCGGATCATTTTTAACCAAAAAAAGTTACGGACTGCAGCTTTAATTAAACTAACAATGAGCAATATGTTTTTACAACATTAGTTAATAAAAATGTTAACATATACAACTTTCAATCTTAAAATGTATTAGAAAATGTTGAGATTAACATTAATAAATGCTGTAGTATTTAATGCAAAGTACTGTTCATTGTTAGTTCATGTTAACTAACACACACCCTGCAATGTCTTTGTGAACCCCCAGTGGTCCATGGTTGAAAATACTGGGTGTAAATAAACAACATTCTTACTTGGTGATTCCATCTTTAATGTAGTACAACAAGCATTCAGACATCAGTGGATCTTCATTGAGGTTGACCAGGTGAGGTGTCTGAAAGTCAAATCATAAGGAAGTGCTGACTAAAGCATAAGACTTTCACTAGCTTCATTTTAGAAAACAAATATGATCTTCTAACCTTCTTTGGTGAAAAGACTCCAACAGTTCCTCCATCTTCCCTCATCGCCACACCCATTTCAGCCAAAAGTGCCTCCCTGATGAAAATAGAAGATTTTTACTTTTACTTATTGATTTATTTTTGTTTCACACAAAAAGTGAATTTCAGACACATTTCAAGATAAAATTCCTCTTAGGGGTCTCCAACCTTTCCATTCTAATTGCCTCAGTGCGACGAAGCTTCTCTTCCCAAGTTTCATTGAGTTCTGCGATTATCTTCTCAGTTTCCTAGTTGGAAAAGAGGTCGAACATCAAGAAGATCAGCTCTGGCCCTTATTACTTTATCAAACCATCCATCCAGTCATCCCATCAGCCTCTCTCTCACCTTCAGCCTCTCAATGGCTTCCTCGCTTCCCGGGCTGAACATGATCCGGTCATGCAGGCTGCTGATGGAGCCAGCTCGGCTGGACAGGGCAGAGAGGGAAGGTGAGGGACTCATCCCTGTCATGGCATTGGTCACTGTGGAGAAATCACCCCTTTGATTGACAGCCTGGATGCTACTGAGATTAGTCTTGTAACTGGACAAGTCTGGGCAACACGTGGGAACAGGTTGGAGAGTCAAAGGATAAAGTTGTGGTAAGAGAGAAAAGGAAAATCATGGAAACAGAAAAGAAGGGGGAAGGAGGAAGAGTAGAAAGTGTCAAACATAAAGCTGAAAAGCTAATTAAAAAGGTTATAAAGCTGCAGTGCGCAGGGCAGACGGCATCAATTTGAGGAATTCAGACGCTGTTGTGTGTTTTTATTTTTTCAAGTAAATCAGAACATCAAAAATTATTATTAATGGATTTTTCCCTCATGCCTCAAATTCATTGGACCATGCTTGAGATAATGAGCATGGAGATGAACTGAACACTCAATGTAATACTGATCTGTGACTACACAGACCGCATAGATGACCACATGCCTGTGCTTCACATAGAGGCAAATCTCAAGCAAAACCTCTAGAGCGCCTTTGGACCATCAGAGCAGCGGTGTCCAATAATTGTGTTGCCTGTCAGACTAATTAGGTTTATTTAAACTGATTAGTTGAAACTGCACAGCATGGACTTTGGTGGTCCAGAGATTCCTGCTTTGGCCATCGCAGGGGTCGGCAACATTAGAAAGGGTCAATACTGGCACACACATAAAAAGGACAGATGATTTACTGTATGATTGTTATATGATTGTAATATTCTTTAACTATTTATTATAAAATGTTGAGGTCAGATTCCAAAATGAACACTAATCAAGCAAATAAAAGTAAAAATAAGAGTATTCTGGAGAGTAAATGTTGATATGTGACGTGAACGATTCCAATTAAAGATTAATGAATAAGAAAAATCGTGATGTATCAGACAGCACAGCGCAAACCAAAAACTGATCCAATGCAATAGTGAGACACCCAAATAAATGTCTGTCCTGTGAGTTACACAGTCCTGTTCACAGTGCTGTATGGGTGACACACTTTGGCACTGCTTTTTCAGTTTTAATTTTATTACCAATATAAAGCTTCTATGAACAGATTTATAATATACTGTAAATAAACAGACTGCATTTCATGTATAAAAGAAGAAGGACAAATAAGTTGCCGACCCCTGGTTTATCATAAGCTGTGAAGCCTTTAAAAATACACACATTTGAGAGCAGATATCCCAGGAGCCTGTGCCCGATATGCTGAGAAAAACAGAGAGAGAAGACAAATCCTTCAGACACATTTCTAGAGCTGCTTTACTCATAATATCTCCTGGCAGCATTTGAATCTGAGAGGAAATCTGTCATTTTAAGTGGAGTGAAACGTTGTAGCTGCTCAGTTTGAAGCGTATCAGGTGACTCACTCTCAATGATGTCTCCAAGACCCTGATCATAGAGCAGATCCTTCAGACGTGCCACCTCTTCCTTCAGCTCACGCACCAGGCGGTTGTTGGGGTCTTCATTGATGACAGCGTTGCAGCGGATCTGCTTGGCTCGGTCAGCGTACCTGTGACAGTGATATTGCTATTAACTATCCAAAACCGTTTCAGAATGTGCCAAATAATTCAGCATTCAGAACATTACCTGTTGAGGCTAATAGCATCTAATGACAGATAAATTCTTCATAGCTAATGCATAGCCATTAACATACAAAAACAGCTTTTAGTGTTACTGTATTTTAATGACTGTAGGTTATTGGTTTAAAATACACTAATGCCTTTATGGCATCAGGTGGTTCTTACCTGAGCGTGCCGAGCGTCTCATCATAGTTAATATCAGCAGGGCTTAGAGCTGCTACCATAGCAGTGCGCGAGTTTCCTCCTGATAAATGATAAATGATAACCTTCAGGAATCTTTTTAATGTCTTGGGACCATACCACAGTTAAACTGACCACATTGACTGCAATATGCAATGCTTTGAGTGATGGAGAGCAATGATACTATATGTGCATGGTGCATAAAGCCTCATACCGAGGTTTTCCCTCAGCAGCCATGTCAGAACTGAATCTCTGTATGGAATAAAGCTCTCCACTTTCTTCTTCTTCTTGTTCTGTAGGGAGAACAGAAGTTGTGTCAATTGTCAAATCAATAAATGCTAATAAAAGAACAATTGAACCGATCCTTACCTTGTTTGGTGCAGAGTCCTACAAAACAACAATATTTTTTAATGTTTACCATTTTTTACTTTTCTTTTAAGAACTTTTATATGTAAACTGGGAGAATTCTTACCATCTCAGCCAGAGCAGAGATAACTTTGCCTAGTGTTGTTAAAGATTTGTTGATATTGGCTCCCTCCTAGAAAAACAACCAAGCACGCACATTTATATGATGCATTCATCTGAAATGACAAATTGTCATGAAACTCTGTTGAACTCAAAGTGACCCACCTTGAGTCTAGTGCCTTTAGCTCCAGTAGAATCAGCCCTCTCACTCCCTGCCAAGTCTACCAAGCTGATTTTGCTGACCTGTTTGCAAATGGAAATGTTTTGTCTAAGAACGGTAAAGCGCTCTAATGCACAAACCAGCAACTTCAGCCTCTGTCAAACTGCCAACATCCATCAGTGATGTTCGAAATGCAGAGTATCACCTACTTTTGCATTCTAGTCTATTTCTGAAGAGGCAGTCACATTTTCTCATATAGAACAATACTAAAATTTGCCATGATATGTGGAGACCTGGTGGGAAAGGCTGAAGGAGAGGATGCGGTACCTTTTCAGACGTGTTGTCTGTGCCACTATCATGTCGTTTCTGTGTGAAGATGATGTTGAACACAGCATGGGAGCGGCTGCTGGTCTCATTCATGTTGGTGGCCGCCACAGTCCTGATAACAAAAAAGTGATGCAGTGGTGAATAATTTGATTTCAGTTACATACATAAATACGTTATCTTACCCAAAAAGTACAAACTGATGCTTCATTTTTAGATTAATGCAATTTTCCCATAATTTCCATTCCCTCAAAATTATGTGCAGAGATACATACACTGTTGTTCAAAAATTATGTTACGGTCCCTATATAAGGATCTAGGAGTCAGAAGGGACACATAACATAATAGATGGACAACGGCTAATGTCTTCCAAATAATCCTTTATTTTAACACAAATTACTCACAAAAGTAATCAAAAGTAGGAGACGGGGAGCCCAGCAACAAAGGTAGAAATGGCTAAACTAATAGAAACAAGCTGGGACTCCCCACTCCAAACTAAAATTACAAACTAAGAAAAGGTGCTGACCTGTTTGCAAATGGAAATGTTTTGTCTAAGAACGGTAAAGCGCTCTAATGCACAAACCAGCAACTTCAGCCTCTGTCAAACTGCCAACATCCATCAGTGATGTTCGAAATGCAGAGTATCACCTACTTTTGCATTCTAGTCTATTTCTGAAGAGGCAGTCACATTTTCTCATATAGAACAATACTAAAATTTGCCATGATATGTGGAGACCTGGTGGGAAAGGCTGAAGGAGAGGATGCGGTACCTTTTCAGACGTGTTGTCTGTGCCACTATCATGTCGTTTCTGTGTGAAGATGATGTTGAACACAGCATGGGAGCGGCTGCTGGTCTCATTCATGTTGGTGGCCGCCACAGTCCTGATAACAAAAAAGTGATGCAGTGGTGAATAATTTGATTTCAGTTACATACATAAATACGTTATCTTACCCAAAAAGTACAAACTGATGCTTCATTTTTAGATTAATGCAATTTTCCCATAATTTCCATTCCCTCAAAATTATGTGCAGAGATACATACACTGTTGTTCAAAAATTATGTTACGGTCCCTATATAAGGATCTAGGAGTCAGAAGGGACACATAACATAATAGATGGACAACGGCTAATGTCTTCCAAATAATCCTTTATTTTAACACAAATTACTCACAAAAGTAATCAAAAGTAGGAGACGGGGAGCCCAGCAACAAAGGTAGAAATGGCTAAACTAATAGAAACAAGCTGGGACTCCCCACTCCAAACTAAAATTACAAACTAAGAAAAGGTACGTAGCGATGTCGCTGCGGAGCAAACTGTGGCTGGCAGAGCTCCAGCATGAGTTTGAGTTGCGTAAGTTTGAAATAGAGGAGACAGGAAGATGTGAATCTGTCCACGTTAGAGCTAGACAGTTAAGCAGAGATTCCGCTACTATGGAGACAGATTTTGATGTTAATAAATGCATTCGTTTAATCCCGCATTTTTCTGAGAGAGATGTTGACAAATATTTTGTGCTGTTTGAGTGGGTCGCAATGACCTTAAAGTGGCCTACAGAGGTTTGGCCTCTCCTTCTGCAGTGTGTGTTTACGGGTAAAGCCCAGGAGGCGTATGCCTCTCTCTCACCTGAGGCAAATTTAGATTATGACCAGATGAAGTCTGCCGTTTTAAGGTCTTATGAGTTGGTTCCTGAGGCTTATAGGCAAAAGTTTCGACGTTATAAGAAAGCCGAGGGCCAAAGTTATGTTGAATTTGGTCGTGAGAAAATGGTACTGTTTGATCGCTGGTGTTCTGCACAAGAGATAAAGAACTTTGAGCAGCTTCGTGATTTAATTCTCATGGAGGAATTTAAAAATGGCCTACCAGACAAAATTGCAACATTTAAATGAACAAAAAGTCACTAATGTGTCTGCTGCTGCGATATTAGCTGACGAAGATGTTCTGATCCACAAAGAGAGCTTTGAAAAGCCGCCTTTTCCTCTGTCACAGCCGGGTTACGCACGCTCACTTTGGTGAGCATGTTAGTTTTAAAGATGGTAATGTCGCTGCGGAGCAAACTGTGGCTGGCAGAGCTCCCCGGAGGGTCCGCCTCCTTCCACTTTATAGCTTCGTCTCCCCAGCTCAACCAATCCATCTTTTTCTTCAACGCGGAAGTAAGCCTATGGGTGAGACTTCCGGTTCATTAGCCGCTATAGGTAAATAACGAGGAGAATAACAACGTGCAGTAAACGGTAAAACTGTTTGCACTACAAACCAGTGTGTTCATAATTAAGATAATACATTAAAATAATATGATTAGACACACCAACTTTCAATATCAAGCAGCAAAACGAACTGTTTTGTTCAGCTAAAAATAGCTGGACGGAGTGGACGCAGATGAGACCGGAAGCCAGACCCATAGAATTTACAAATGGCCGCGCCCATTTTTACGACAAGAAAAAGGTGGATAAGGAACTAGCAAAACAAGAGAAAAATAAGACATTATAAACACTGTTTAATACGCCGTTTAAGACTCTGGGACGGGGCGTATGCGAAGCACGCGTAACACTAACACAATCGATGTTTCCCAGTTTTGATGCATAATGCTAGATAAAATGAGAATAATATTTCAGCCCTGAAATCTATGAACACTTGATGCATATGCCATACATCTTCGTTTACACATCTGTTATTGGGCACAGCTACAGGTAGCCTACAGTCACTGCATGTCTATTGGTTGATAGTAAATTATGTGACAGAAACATGTCATATATGTAAAATTTCCGCTCACCACGCAAGGCTCTATTGCTGATGAAAAAGCATGTTAAGTTAAGCAGAGATTCCGCTACTATGGAGACAGATTTTGATGTTAATAAATGCATTCGTTTAATCCCGCATTTTTCTGAGAGAGATGTTGACAAATATTTTGTGCTGTTTGAGTGGGTCGCAATGACCTTAAAGTGGCCTACAGAGGTTTGGCCTCTCCTTCTGCAGTGTGTGTTTACGGGTAAAGCCCAGGAGGCGTATGCCTCTCTCTCACCTGAGGCAAATTTAGATTATGACCAGATGAAGTCTGCCGTTTTAAGGTCTTATGAGTTGGTTCCTGAGGCTTATAGGCAAAAGTTTCGACGTTATAAGAAAGCCGAGGGCCAAAGTTATGTTGAATTTGGTCGTGAGAAAATGGTACTGTTTGATCGCTGGTGTTCTGCACAAGAGATAAAGAACTTTGAGCAGCTTCGTGATTTAATTCTCATGGAGGAATTTAAAAATGGCCTACCAGACAAAATTGCAACATTTAAATGAACAAAAAGTCACTATTGTGTCTGCTGCTGCGATATTAGCTGACGAAGATGTTCTGATCCACAAAGAGAGCTTTGAAAAGCCGCCTTTTCCTCTGTCACAGCCGGGTTACGCACGCTCACTTTGGTGAGCATGTTAGTTTTAAAGATGGTACAGCTAAGGTGAGCCCTGTGTGTGCTTACTGTAAAAAGCGGGGCCATCTAATCAACAGCTGTTTTCTGTTGAACAAAAAGAAACCTAAGGCAGTCGCGTTGGTCAAAATATCTACAGCACCGCAGCCCTCTCAATCTGAATGTATGCACTTGGACATTTATTCCCCTTTTATTATGAAGGGTGCAGTTTCATTGCCAGACAGCTGCATAAAAGTCCCAGTAACTCTTTTACGTGATACTGCTGCTTCTAGGTCTGTTATTCTTCAAAGTGTGTTACCTCTTTCAGATAAAACCTCCTTAAGCTGCGGTGAGCTGGTGCAGGGTTTTGGAATGAAGTTTGTTAATCTGCCCATGCACACTATTCAGCTCGAGTCGGACCTGGTATCAGGTCCAGTTGCGGTGGCTGCATGCACTGTTTTTCCCAGTAAAGGAGTGGATTTTCTTTTAGGCAATGATTTGGCTGGGGGTAAAATTCTAGTAAATCCCGAGGTTACTACTGTGCCCCTTGTCTTTGAAGGCCCTGATGAATTACAGATGAAATATCCCACAGTGTTTCCTGTGTGTGCTGTCACGCGTGCTATGGCCAAAGCTAATGTTTTAGAGCGTGATGGGTTAGAGGATAGCTTTATGATAGATCTTGATATAGAGTCTAAGTTATCCCCTGATATTAACTCTGCCGTGTGTCTTCCATCTACAGTCTCTGATCCCATGGCGTCATGTGACGGTGGCGTGCACAGTTCGTTCCATACTGTGTTAGAGCTGAAGAAGCCATTGGAGAGCTTTGGCGGAACGCACATGTCCCGGAAACATTTGATTTCTGAGCAGAAGCGTGATCAGTCACTCGCCTCTTTATTTGAATTGGTTGTTTCTGAGAATGAGGTTGCAGACATGGCTTCTGGCTATTTTCTTAAAAATTATGTCCTGCTGCGTAAGTGGACACCATCTTACGCTTTCACACAGGATGACTGGAGCATTGTTACACAGGTTGTCGTTCCAGACAAGTTTCGAAATGAAATACTTAGTCTGGCACACGACAATCCTTTAGCTGGTCACTTAGGTATTACTAAAACTTATAATCGCATCTTGCGCCAGTTTTTTTGGCCAGGGTTCAAACGGGATGTGCAGTTACACTGTAGAACATGTCATACATATCAAATATCTGGAAAGGCAAACCCACCCATCCCACCATACCCTTTGTATCCTATTCCAGCTGTTGATTCACCATTTGATCATGTTATCGTTGATTGTGTGGGTCCATTGCCCCGTACTAAATCTGGCAATCAGTTTTTACTGACCATTATGTGTGCTGCAACACGCTTTCCCGAAGCTATACCTATGAGTAAGATCACTGCACCGGCGGTTGTAAAAGCACTCATTAAGTTCTTTTCATTGTTTGGACTCCCTAAAGTAATTCAAACTGACCAAGGGACAAACTTTATGTCTCGTGTTTTTGCACAGGTGGCCGAACAGCTGAACATCACCCACCATTTTTCAAGTGCTTACCATCCGGAAAGTCAGGGCACACTGGAAAGGTTTCATCAAACTCTTAAATCCATGCTATTGTCTTGAATTTGAAAAAGAGTGGGATGATGGTGTACATCTTTTGCTGTTTGCAGCTCGGGAAGTTGTGCAGGAGTCTACTGGTTTCAGCCCAGCAGATTTAGTGTTTGCTCATAATGTGCGTGGTCCCTTAAAACTGCTTCGGGAGAATTGGTTGAATGAGTCCAAACCGCAAAATCTGCTCGATGTCAGCTCTTTTCGCTACAAGTTACACCGTGCTTGTGAGCTGGCTACACAAAATTTGTCTGCTGCCCAGTCCAGGATGAAAGGCTGGTTTGATAAAAAGGCCATGATCAGACAGTTTAAGCCTGGGGATAAAGTTTTGATGTTTTTGCCTATCCCTGGTTCCAGCCTTCAGGCACGTTATAGTGGCCCCTATGTCATAGAAAAGAGAGTTAGTGACAGGGATTATTTTGTGTCTACTCCTGATCGTGCACATCGTAGCAGGCTTTGCCACATTAATATGATTAAGCCTTATTATGATCGTGAGCATTTGAACAAACCTAGCTCTGGTGATAAACACAGTTCTGGCCTTGTCAAATGCTGAGTGTTTTTCAACATTATTTTCGCCTCGGTCTAGCATTTTGCAGGTACGTGATCCTTCTGTGTTACCATCACCGGGTGATGATATTGTCCTTGAGGCCCGTGAGTCATTGTCTGCTCCTGAAATTGGTTGTGACATTGAGAGTCCTTCTGTCGCTACAATTCAGGGCCATTAAAAAAATTCTGAGATGCTTGCAAATCGTGATACTTGTTTTTTTGCATCTCCCCTGTTCACAGCGTACAGATATAGTAAAGTTAATCAATTGTCATGTTTCGTTGTTTACGGATGTGCCGTCCCAAACACACGTATTGCAGCATGACATCGACGTTGGTGACAACACGCCGATTAAACAGCACCCGTACTGTGTCAATCCTGAAAAACATCAGCGCCTCCAAAACCAAGTTAACTATATGTTGTTGCATTGCATTGCGGAGCCCAGTATTAGTTCATGGAGTTCACAGCGGTTCTTGGGAATGGCGGGGTATTACCGTTGCTTCTGTAAAAAAATTTCTTCAGTGGTTGCCCCACTCACTGAATTGTTGAGTCCGAAAACTGTGTTTAAGTGGTCACCAGAATGCCAGCATGCTTTTGAGTCTCTTAAAGCCCTCCTGATGCATGCACCTGTCCTTGCTGCCCCAGTGTACGATCATGCTTTTAAACTAGCTATTGACGCTAGTGATGCTGGAGCAGGTGCTGTTTTGTTGCAGGATGGGCCTGATGGCGTCGAGCACCTTGTGTGCTATTTTTCAAAAAAAATTCAAAAATATCAAAAGTCGTATTCAACGATTGAAAAAGAGGCTCTTGCTCTAATTTTGGCCCTTGAGGCGTATTTGGTCAACATAGTTGTTCACTCTGCAACATGGGACGAGCACATCAATCAGTTAAAAAAAGTATTTCAGAGGCTGACTGAGGCAAATCTAACTGTTAATTTGGCTAAATGCGAGTTTGCTAAAGCGACAGTAGTCGCTTTAACTCCGCGTGCCAAAGAAATTAGTGCATTTGTTACCCCTGATGCATTTTTTCAGTATACTGTAATGCCTTTTGGGGTACGCAATGCGCCCGCTACTTTTCAGCGGTTAGTTAACCGCGTTTTGTGGGGGGTGCCAGGGTGTGAGGCGTATTTGGTCAACATAGTTGTTCACTCTGCAACATGGGACGAGCACATCAATCAGTTAAAAAAAGTATTTCAGAGGCTGACTGAGGCAAATCTAACTGTTAATTTGGCTAAATGCGAGTTTGCTAAAGCGACAGTAGTCGCTTTAACTCCGCGTGCCAAAGAAATTAGTGCATTTGTTACCCCTGATGCATTTTTTCAGTATACTGTAATGCCTTTTGGGGTACGCAATGCGCCCGCTACTTTTCAGCGGTTAGTTAACCGCGTTTTGTGGGGGGTGCCAGGGTGTGAGGCGTATTTGGTCAACATAGTTGTTCACTCTGCAACATGGGACGAGCACATCAATCAGTTAAAAAAAGTATTTCAGAGGCTGACTGAGGCAAATCTAACTGTTAATTTGGCTAAATGCGAGTTTGCTAAAGCGACAGTAGTCGCTTTAACTCCGCGTGCCAAAGAAATTAGTGCATTTGTTACCCCTGATGCATTTTTTCAGTATACTGTAATGCCTTTTGGGGTACGCAATGCGCCCGCTACTTTTCAGCGGTTAGTTAACCGCGTTTTGTGGGGGGTGCCAGGGTGTGAGGCGTATTTGGTCAACATAGTTGTTCACTCTGCAACATGGGACGAGCACATCAATCAGTTAAAAAAAGTATTTCAGAGGCTGACTGAGGCAAATCTAACTGTTAATTTGGCTAAATGCGAGTTTGCTAAAGCGACAGTAGTCGCTTTAACTCCGCATGCCAAAGAAATTAGTGCATTTGTTACCCCTGATGCATTTTTTCAGTATACTGTAATGCCTTTTGGGGTACGCAATGCGCCCGCTACTTTTCAGCGGTTAGTTAACCGCATTTTGTGGGGGGTGCCGGGGTGTGAGGCGTATTTGGACGACATAGTTGTTCACTCTGCAACATGGGACGAGCACATCAATCAGTTAAAAAAAGTATTTCAGAGGCTGACTGAGGCAAATCTAACTGTTAATTTGGCTAAATGCGAGTTTGCTAAAGCGACAGTAGTTTACCTTGGTAAAATTGTGGGTGGTGGCATGGTAAAGCTGGTAAATGTAAAAATTGAGGCCATCACGTCATTCCCAGTTCCTTCCACTCGTCGCGAATTACAGCGGTTCTTGGGAATGGCGGGGTATTACCGTTGCTTCTGTAAAAAAATTTCTTCAGTGGTTGCCCCACTCACTGAATTGTTGAGTCCGAAAACTGTGTTTAAGTGGTCACCAGAATGCCAGCATGCTTTTGAGTCTCTTAAAGCCCTCCTGATGCATGCACCTGTCCTTGCTGCCCCAGTGTACGATCATGCTTTTAAACTAGCTATTGACGCTAGTGATGCTGGAGCAGGTGCTGTTTTGTTGCAGGATGGGCCTGATGGCGTCGAGCACCTTGTGTGCTATTTTTCAAAAAAAATTCAAAAATATCAAAAGTCGTATTCAACGATTGAAAAAGAGGCTCTTGCTCTAATTTTGGCCCTTAATAATTTTGAGGTTTATATTGGTTCCTCCTCTTGTCCAGTTACTGTTTATACAGACCACAATCCTCAAATTTTTATTCATCAAATGCGCAATTCCAATCAGCGCCTAATGAGATGGGCTTTGTTTGTCCAAGCTTTTAATTTAGAAATAAAACATATAGCCGGTAAAAATAACGTTCTGGCAGATGCATTGTCGCGTGTTGTTACGTGGTGATTGGTGGCTTTCTTTTTTTCGGCTCACCATTCACCATCTGGGGATGGGGGTGTTACGCGTGCTTCGCATACGCCCCGTCCCAGAGTCTTAAACGGCGTACTAAACAGTGTTTATAATGTCTTATTTTTCTCTTGTTTTGCTAGTTCCTAATTGGTTGAGCTGGGGAGACGAAGCTATAAAGTGGAAGGAGGCGGAACCTCCAGGGAGCTCTGCCAGCCACAGTTTGCTCCGCAGCGACATCGCTACGTACCTTTTCTTAGTTTGTAATTTTAGTTTGGAGTGGGGAGTCCCAGCTTGTTTCTATTAGTTTAGCCATTTCTACCTTTGTTGCTGGGCTCCCCGTCTCCTACTTTTGATTACTTTTGTGAGTAATTTGTGTTAAAATAAAGGATTATTTGGAAGACATTAGCCGTTGTCCATCTATTATGTTATGTGTCCCTTCTGACTCCTAGATCCTTATATAGGGACCGTAACAGGGTCAGTACGATTTTTTTTTAAAGAAAGTCATACCTTTATTTAGTTAGGACACATTAAATTTATTAAAAGTAACAGTTTATAATGTTACAAAAGATTTATATTTCAAATAAATGCTGTTCTTTTGACCTTTCTATTCATCAAAGAATTCTATAAACAACATTGTAGTTTCTACAAAGCTGCACTATTATTTTCAACATTGAAAATAATAATTTCTCTTGAGTGCCAAATCAGCATATTAGAATGATTTCTGAAGGATCATGTGACACTAAAGACTGGAGTATTGAGTGCTGAAAATATATATTAAATTACTTATTTTAAATTGTAATAATATTTCACAATATTACTGTTTTTATTCTATTTATAAGGGACTTTCTAAACATTTTCAAAATCTTAACCCCAAACATTTGAAATGGTAGTGTAATCTATACTCATAAATTGGTGTCACCTTGCTTTGTTTCCAGAGTCCATCAGGTCCTGTATGTCATTGTAGGAAGTTACAGCCAGTTTTGATAGGTCCTCCACATACGGTCCCATCAGAGGATGCTCTCGCACACGCAGATTCCCTTTGTTCTTTGGGTTCAGAAGGTCCCGCACACGCTCACAGTAGATCTCCATGTAACTGACCTGAAAAAACAACAACATTTTCACTTGCTATACTGATTCTACGGTAAGAATGCAATTTATGATGCAGGTGCTGCTCTTACCTCAACCGAGTATGACATGCTGTTTTCATTATTGGCACTGATCTTGGTAAACAGGTCCTCACATAGCTGTCACAGATAGATTCAGCATTATGAATGTGTTAGCTCAAACCTGGCAGCATCTAAGCTACAGTATTTGCTACAATATCAAAGACAGCAATAATGTCAATTACAGATGGTATTATAGTGTACTACCAATGGGATGATGCCTTCTTGGTCTTTCTCTTGCTTGCCCATCATGGTATATGACTTTCCTGCCCCAGTTTGCCCATAGGCAAAGATACAGACGTTATATCCCTCGAAAGCATGCAGAAGCATTTCTTCCCCTATGTCTTTAAAAACCTGCTTTTGGCATGCATAATTCACATCTTCTGGCTGTTGAAGACAGAAATGCACAAAGCACAAAAATAAATAATCATAAATGTCTCAATAACAGTCATCATGATCACAGAAGAATTCAAAATAGCAGCAGGGAGTTTTGTAAGAGGCAGATTCACGTGTGGCTGACTCTGAACTTTTATAAAGAATATCTCTTTGGATTTGAGACTTTAGTCTTTGCAACTTTACAGATCTTCTTTATGCACCAAGAGCTTGTAACACTTCAAAGAGAAGGAAAAATTTAAATCGCATCATATGACCCCTTTAATATCAAGAAACTCACCGTTGTATGTGACCAATAGGAATAGTCAAAGTTGAAGCTCTTGCTCTCCTTCGGCAGTTTTGGGTTTATAATTGCTAGAAAACAAAGAGAACATGTCAATAAGAATAAATATACAATCTAATGGAGAAAACAACAAACTAAATAAAACTATTTCCAGCCTCATCATTCAATTTCAGTCATGCTCAGACCTGAAGTCTGGTAGAAGATGATACTAAAACTTCATGATGAGGACAGAGGTACTTCACTATTTATGTATTTATACCGTTCAAAACTTTGGGTTTAATAAGATTACAAAAATGACAGTAAAGGCATTTATAATAACGATTTCTTTTAAAAATAAAGTGTTCTTTTGAACTTTAAACCTTTAAAAAACATGTCTTACTGTTTCCACAAAAATATTAAGCAGCACAACTGTTTTCAATATTGATGATGATAATAATAAATGTTTCTTGAGCATCAAATCAGCATATTAAAATTATTTCTAAAGGATCATTTGACACTGAAGACTGGAGTAATAGCTGCTGAAAATATAGCTTTGCCACCACAAGAAATAAATTCGATTTTAAAATATACTAAAATAGAAAGCAGTTCGGTTAGATTATAATAATATTTCACAATATTATTGTATTACTGTATTTTTCATCATAAGAGAAGTCTTTTAAAAACGTTTAAATGGCACTCTATACTCTAAATAAACATTACATTAGATTTTACATTACATTTAGTCATTTAGCAGACGGTTTTATCCAAAGCGACTTACAATCAAAATCAACAAAATCAACAAAATGATATACAAGCGACTTGGGGGAAGTCGTGGCCTAATGGTTAGAGAGTCGGACTCGTAACCCAAAGGTTCGGCAGGAATTGTAGGTGGGGGGAGTGAATGTACAGTGCTCTCTTCCACCTTCAATACCACGACAGAGGTGCCCTTGAGCAAGGCACCGAACCCCCTTGCTCTGGGTGTTCACTGCTGTGTGTGTGCACTTAGGATGGGTTAAATGCAGAGCACTAATTCCTAGTATGGGTAAACATACTTGGCCACATGTCACTTCACTTTCACTTTCGTGCTATAACAAGTCTCCGTTAGCTTAACGCAGTACACCTAGCAAAGGTTTTTTAAATAATATAATAAATACAAAGAAAACAGATAGAATAGAAAAAGAATAGAGCAAGCTAGTGTTATAAGTCTTTTTTGCTTTTGTTAATTGTATAATAAATGAAAAGAAAACAGATAGAATACAAAAAGATTAGAAAGCTAGTGTTAGTTTTTTTTTTTATAAAGAAAACAAGCAGCAAATGAATAGAGTCCAAGGCTAAAAGGGACAAGTATTTTTTTTAAAGAATAGAATTAGAATAGAGAGTGCTAGAGTTAGAGGGTCAAATAAAGATGGAAGAGATGTGTTTTAGCCGATTCTTGAAGATGGCTAAGGACTCAGCTGCTTGGATTGAGAATAAACTAATTGAAATAAACAAATTAATTACATTTTAATTATAATTATAAATTGTATACCATTTATATAAATTAAATTAAGACCTGAATGTCTGTTTATTTATCCACAAAAGCCATGTTCAAAAAAGACAAAAATATCATAACAGCATTTTCTGCACTGTCAATATACCATAAGGTTATATATGCGTATGTTGGCATGTTTCAGGACAGATGAGTCTAAGGAAGCGTGAATCATGCCATCCCTGGGGTTCTGGGAATGAGGTCGTGAACCTCCCTGCATCCTTTCACCAGCACAAAGCTGTGCAGTGTGTCTGACCTCACACTCTGCATCAGCTGACTCTGCTTTCCCACTCACGCTGCAGGCAGAACAACAGGGCAGTTTTTGGAGCTGCTCTAGAAATGGGGGCTTGAAATGTCACAGAATTTGTGGCATGAAATGGACTTTGTTTCTGAACATGTCCAAGTCTTTTGCTAAAGGCACGTGAAATGAACATTTACCAGTGATAAATATTTTTACTGTCCATGTTTTCCATTATTTTTATTAAAATGTATTTATTATAAAAATGTTGTGACAAAGAAATTATTTTGCTATTTTTCTTGCATAATAGTGACAAACAATTGTCAGATGAACAAACCAGTCTGCATCTTTTAGCGAAACTTAAAAAGTATGTTTCTCATATTTTTGTCTTGATAGATAAATGCAACAATATTGCACACCATTTTTATAGTTTGACTTCTTTTATTTATTAAATATATTTGTACAACTACTGAAACTTTGAGAACAAATGTACAGTAAATCTGAAGTAATCAAATAGTCAGCTGGTGACAGATTGCACACCTCACCAATTAAAAAACCTTTACCTGAAAAACTAAAGCATGACCCCTTTGACATTTTCAAACCTGTAAGCCTAGAAATGCACTAATATTCTCTCTCATGGGTGTGCTGATGAGAGACCATGAATAAATATTTAATTATAGTCATAAATTATTCCTACAGCACAGTGACAATCCTTTCTTACTCAGATGAGTTCAAATAACCATTGGCAGCAAGTGAAAATATGCGTTTTGAAAGAACACTCACTGGTAGTGTTGCCTGACATTTGGATGATACACTTGCTCTCTTTTCCAATCTCTCGTGAATTGAAGGGACGGACCCTCACGGCTACTTTCACCGAGGCACCTGCCATGGTGTCTGAGTGCTGGAGCTCTGCTACTGCACAGGAACTGATGGGACAAAGCCCAGCCGGGAATCAGAGGCCACCTGCCACCTGAAGAAAGAAACGCAGACATGCTACTGTATGTGCAGGAATATCAAAAGAATATGTGTTCTTTTACTTCACTATAGAATTAAGAGTACAGTAAAGATACAGTTAGGCAATTAGAATAACAAAACACCATGTTTCATCAACAATCAACTCTTCTTTTGCAAAACAAGAGGCCTACTCTTTAGATTTAGTACCTTAGCAATTCACTTCAAGAGATAATTAAAGAAAATCCCCATAAATCTGTTCAGGCGATTGTACTGGCTAAGTTACACCACTGATAATTTAATTTAGGTAATGGAGTTCTCTGAGATCCAGACCATGACTCATCAGGACTTTTATCACATTCAGTAGGTTACTGTGCATCAGATATGGCTATGTGAACTTGTAAAACTATATGTAGCGAAACAGACTTACAAACGGGTTTAGGATTCATATGTGCAGATTTATTAAAAGAACAAACAAAAAGCTTGTTCAAATCAGAATCCAAGAACAAGGTCAGCCAGCCGGCAAAATTCAGGCCAATTCAAGGCATGCAGACACACTAACACTACTCGTATTGCAGATATCTTCATACCAAATTAAGAGCTCTGATAACCGATCCAAAACCAGGTACAATATCAGAAAACTGATGGAAACACCGCAACAATTAAAAAATGACAGATTTTCTTGTTTACTACTGTTACTCTTACTAAATCCATTTCACAGATTACAACAAAGCAATATCATTTCATTATTAAATTAATAAGTAAATTCACATTCTCATGGCCCCTGGGATTCTTTGTAATAAATGTTGTTTCATTATATGGGTTTCAACCATACATTGATTGTGATTATTTATAAATATGGGAATTGCACTGTATCTGTATGCAATTATCATAACAGCATCTTAAAAATAAACTCTGGGTCAGTGACATTTCATTTCAACAACTCTGAACAAAAGATTATGACATCCAACATAACCCATTTAATAACTGTCCAACTGTGGATATAGTAATCAATTTAAAAGAACTGACAAAAAAGAAATGGAAGTGGGTCAAGTTTTATGTCAATTTTTTGATACTGCAAAATATCATGCAAATTCATGGTTTTAATAATGATGATGGATTAGAAAAACTGTCCTAGTTTCTTCTTTTCTAAAAAGCATATCAACAAATTTACTTAAGGTGCCATGAGGAATAAAAATGATTTAGAAATGATTTGGAAAAAAAGACAACATATATGTGACCCTGGACCACAAAACCAGTCTTAAGTCACTGGGGTATATTTGTACCAATAGCCAAAAAAACACTGTATGGGTCAAAATTATCAATTAGGATATTAAGTAAAGATCATGTTCCATGAAGATATTTTGTACATTTCTTACCGTAAATATATCCAAACTTAATTTTTGATTAGTAATATGCATTGCTCAGAACTTCATTTGGACAACTTTAAAGGCGATTTTCTCAATATTTTGATTTCTTTGCACCCTCAGATTCCAGATTTTCAAATAGTAAATCTCAGTCAAATATTGTCCTATCCTAACAAACCATACATCAATGGAAAGCTTATTTGCTGATTTATTGATGTATAAATCTCAATTTTTTAAAAAATTGACCCTTATGACTGGTTTTGTGGTCCAGGGTCACATATAGGCTATTTATTGCAACATTTAATATTGAAAATTCTCCTATTCATTTACACTTTGATTATTTTTCTCCTTAATTTTACTGGCAACTTAATGTGGGATGCCCACCCATAGTGAGATATTCAGAATTAAAAATAGAATCTGGCTATTAATAACAAGCTGTGGATTAATTTGGACAGCATTTGTCCATACACTAACTCTATCCAGAAAAAGACTGGGCTAAGTGCCATCCTTCGAGCAAAAATTCATAGTTATGTTTGTACACAATACGGAGCAAATGCTATTTACCACATTTGGCCCTCATAGTCTGCTGAAAATGGCCGACGGTCAGAGCTGTCATGAATCAGCTGTGATGGACGCGCATTTGCGCCAGCTTCAGCCCAGCCAGCAAAACAAACGCAATGAAGCCGTTTTAACGGTCATTAAGCAAACCAATTATGCAAAACAAGGTTATCGTATATAAACGTGTACCCCATCTGTTTATATTTAGAGCTGCGTCTGCGTAGATGCTGAGATGCGGCAGCAACACCCAGCATAGCCTACACTGCTAGCGACGCGACATACAAGATCGCTCCCAATATAATCAACTAAATTATAACACGATTATAATCGACATCATCTAGTTTACATTGCGATTTTTCAAAGCGTTTCAGCGTATCGCGTCGTTGTAGACCCGAGGTGGTAAAGTGTGACGCGTCTGTTACTATGGCAATATTTTGTCAGAATCTTTAGTACAGAGCAGAATACAGGCAAATATACAGAATTTAATTTCTAATATTAGCTAAATAAATCAATCGTTTCCTGATCCGCAAATATTAGTGCGCACTGTATTCATCCTCCCTAACGCATCTAATTAAAAAAGCTACATATATTCATCTTTTCCCTCAGTAATTGTCCGTTTAATCTTTCTGGTCTTAGAAATAAAAACATCTGAGTTATGAAAAAGGCCCAGATTTCATGACATGGCCTCACCCTGCACGCATAAACAGCATCCTTCATCACCATGGCTAGTTTTAGGACTGACGATGCATGTAAATAAGACTGAATAGCACTTTTACATTAAATGTCTTTTGATATCCAATAATAATAATAATATATATATTTATAGTTATATACGTCCAAAAACAGTATGATAATACAAAATCAAATTTAAATAAACATCTCCTTCAAGATCTTTTCCATTCTTTTCTTATTCTTTTCTATTATAACAGCCTCTGTGTGGCTTTCGGGACAGGACTACAGGGGAATAGTGCACCACCCTCCTTATTCTCATAAGAGACATGAAAAACAATGGTTTAAAAACACAAAATCACACAAACAATAATCAAGATCTCACATACCTGATTCCTGATGACAATATCCTGTTGAGATTGCGGACAGCAGTGGGCTATTCCATCAAGTCTGCTATCATCCGCCGTCTTCTTCCTCACCCAGCTGTTTTATTTTTTTCCTATAGGCTCTCAGCCTCTCCCTTGCTCAGCAACATCAATGCAGGTGGAGCCTCCCCCTGGCAAGATCATCAGACTGAGGGAGTCTGGTTTTGCAGGGCCTGGTACGCAGTGGTGCGTCAGGAAGCTGAGGGAGGGGTTAATTGATGCGGGAATGCGCTGAGAGACTGTGTTTCTTCAGCGCAAAATGGCTCTTACGGCGGAGCCAAGGATGATGATCAGCCGTGAGGCGCTGATGGCATCATCAGTGTGGCATGGATGCAGCACGGGGAGAGAGAGAGAGAGAGAGAGAGAGAGAGGGAGAGGGAGAGAGGGAGAAACAGTCAAAAGTTCACTTCAAGAATGACCAAGTGGTGTGAAGGAGTTTGAAGTTCGGTCATTGGAAAAAAAAACAGAGCAAACTGAATGAAAACGAGAGAGATTTCAGTCGAGAAAGCAGTCGATTATAGGAAGCACGGACTTTATTAGAGCCACAGAAAGAAAATGTTTCGCTGAAAAATGCATTATAAGTCATTATGTACATTAACAATAATTTGGGACAAATATAATACAATTTAATGGGAAACTCTGTGAGTAGTCGCCGGTCGGTGTGCGTACACTCATAGAAAACACTGTGATACCATTTTAAAGTGGTGCGGCGCAGTGCAGCGCTTTTCGCCCGACACCGGATTAGACTGGATTAGCCTCTTGTTTCAAAGGTGGAACTGTCAAAGATGACTTTTAGAAGAAGACACCGTAAACTAGGCTGGTAGTTTGTTTTTTCCCTCGACTAGGGTAGGGGGAGAGGACCTAGGTTCAAGTCACGGTTCGCTACTGCCAGCTGCAATTGCCTTGGCAATACAAATGTATAATTTTTGTTATGCCAATAAAGCACTCTTAAATTGAATTGAAATTGAGAGAGAGAGAGAGGAAGGGTGTGACAACAGCATCACAGGACAGTCAAAAGACCACGGTTCACGGATTTGCTTCCGTGTCCTCGAATATAAACCACAGTGTTAAAAGCACAAAGAGCTCATTTTAAATTCTAAGCTCAGCCGGTAAGGTTTGTGTCTCAGTATGCACAGCACAGACCCTCTCAATGGACTCATTATGAAGGCTGAGGATGCCAGCTAAGCTTATGCAAAGAGACAAACAAGTTGGGTTCACTTATAAAAAATAAATAAATAAATAATAAGACCTGCAATGTACACTACAGTTCAAAAGTAATACTTTTATTCAGAAAAGATGTTACCGTTAAAAGTAACGGTAAAGACATTCACAAAAGATTTCAATTTAAAATAAATGCTGTTCTTTTGAGCTTTCGATCTGACACTGAAGACTGGAATAGATTACATTTAAAAAATAAATTAAAATAGAAAATGGATATTTAAAATTTTAGTAATATTTTACAATTTCTTACTACTGTATTTTTGTTCAAATAAATGCAGCCAAGGTGACTTCTTTCAAAATCATAAAAAAAAAAATGTATCAACCCGAAATTTTACAAAACAGTACATGAACAATATCTTTGTACATCCATGTCAATTTCATTGATACCTGTACAAAGGAAGAGAGGGGCCTAAACTAAAAAGAATATTTAAATGTTTTAAATATTTTTAAACGATACATTTTAAATATTATTTTTAATAAAACATAATTTATATTTTTAAGCAATTCATAACTTGACAATCGCCATCTAAATAAAATAAATACAATTTATGTGAATGCGTTACATGAAGGACGCCCATTTTCTCCATATTTTAGAATGTTTCCGCCTAGCGCTTGCGGCTCTGTGATTGGTGGCTCAGCTATGAAATTATAGAGAATGGCAGAAAAATTGACCAATCATATCTTTCTCTCTACAGCTCTGGGTGGGCCTTGCTATCGCTAACTTTATGACAAGTTCAGTGTTTTTTCACTGTGGAAAAAAATCGGCTAATAAACTAACTAGCTATTATTCAAGTCACGATAAAAGCCGCAAATAAGGTAAGTGAAGACATTTATTAGGCCGCTGTGCCAATAATAATATTATTTAATATTAATAATAATATTATTATTTATTATAAACACTGATAGTTTGACATAATTTGTTGGCTCACATTAAACACACATTAGCTACATTTGTTGGTTTTGTGCATAGACCAATTGTGTGATGATGCATTTGTAATGAGTATTTTCATTTGACTTAAATTGAGCTATGTATTATTTTGGTGAAATCAGTTACTCTCGCAGTGCATTTGGTTTTTCTTGTTGCATTTCTGAAAGGCGAACCGCACACCGGACGAGAAGCGCAGCGTTCAGTTCAAGATGACAGTCCAAAACCAATCAATCCATTTTCCCAACAGTCAAAAGTTCACTTCAAGAATGACCAAGTGGTGTGAAGGAGTTTGAAGTTCGGTCATTGGAAAAAAAAACAGAGCAAACTGAATGAAAACGAGAGAGATTTCAGTCGAGAAAGCAGTCGATTATAGGAAGCACGGACTTTATTAGAGCCACAGAAAGAAAATGTTTCGCTGAAAAATGCATTATAAGTCATTATGTACATTAACAATAATTTGGGACAAATATAATACAATTTAATGGGAAACTCTGTGAGTAGTCGCCGGTCGGTGTGCGTACACTCATAGAAAACACTGTGATACAATTTTAAAGTGGTGCGGCGCAGTGCAGCGCTTTTCGCCCGACACCGGATTAGACTGGATTAGCCTCTTGTTTCAAAGGTGGAACTGTCAAAGATGACTTTTAGAAGAAGACACCGTAAACTAGGCTGGTAGTTTGTTTTTTCCCTCGACTAGGGTAGGGGGAGAGGACCTAGGTTCAAGTCACGGTTCGCTACTGAATAATAATAATAATAATAATAAAGAAAAGTTTTTTTTCACTCTGATGCGTAACCTTTCATAATAAGCGAGAAAAAGACAATGTTGTTCAATTCCTTTTGAAGATCATTTTATATTGTACTAAAGTCAAATTGAAAATGTTATAACTTCAATGGGCTAAAATGATTTTAGCAGAACAGCCCCATCTACCGGACAGCTGACATTCTGCTACACTACATTACACGAGGCCGTCAATTTAAATGGTTCCTGACAAACACACTTTTTCAATTAGTTTTTGAATTGTAGTTTAATGGGGTCAAGGTCATCTATATCTACCTGAACGTCTCCATTTGTCAGTACGTGTTACATCAGGGTACATGTCCCGTCTTTCACAAAAGCATGGCAAGAGTTGAGTCACTTCTGTCTCTTACTCTGGCCTGTGAAGTGGGTGTTTGAGCCCCACCACAGTGCAAAGGGCACACAAGGTTAAACATTGCATTTCCACTTATTTACTGTGCAGACTAATTATTTACTGCAGGATAAGTGATGGGGACCAGTGCTCTGGTCAAAGTCCCCGCTCTGACATCAGCATCGGCTTCCTATGACACACGAGTAGTGTGCTTTTAGAGAATCAATATGTTCTGATCAGGTACTTTTGTACAGAGTAAGCATTCTTGTACTGACTGGGAACAGCACAATCTATTCACGTTCAAGACTTTGTTCGTACATAGTTATATAAATATGATGAAATGAATTAATATAGTAATTAAAATAAATAAAGGAACAGTTTACCAAAAATGAAATTTTTCTGAAAATGTTCTCTCCCTCCCAAAATATAGATGAGTTTGGTTCTTTATGGGAACAAATTGGGATAAATTTAGCATTACTTGTCGTCAGAACAGCTGATAAAACGTTTGATAAAAAGATCACAATAATCCCAAGTAATCCACATGACTCCAGTCCATCAATTAACGTCTTGTGAAGTGAAAATCTGTGTTTGTAAGAAACACATGTTAATATGTTAATATGTTTTTAACCATTGCTTCCAGCTAAAATATGAGTCCTCTATCCATAATATTTCTTTTTAGTGAAAAAGTTGCTTTTGTCTGAATCAGGTGAGAAATATGCACAGATCAAGCACTGTTTATAAGCCAAGACAGTCCAGAACAGTTCTAAACAAATATTTTGGTGGATTTTGATGTGAGAGGACAACATTGAAGGACTTTTTTTTTTTACTGGAGAAAGTGTTATTATGGATAGAGGACAGAAATGACAGTTTAATGTTAAAAAGGCTTAAAAAATATGGTTTCTTGTATACAAACATGCAGGTTTTGGTTTCACAAGACATTAACTGATGGACTGGAGTCGTGTAGATTACTTGTGGATTACTGTGGTGTTTTTATCAGCTGTTTGGACTCTCATTCTGACGGCACCCATTCACTGCAGAGGATCCATTGGTGAGCAAGTGATGTAATGCTAAATTTCTCCAAATCTCATCTTGGATTGTCTGATGGTGAGTAAAATTTCAGCATATTTTCAATTTTGGGTGTGATTTTCCTTCAAACAAATCACCAAAAAATACAAACTTACTACCAAATACAGACTTACTTAGTTAAATTAGTGATTCAAATGCAAATAATGTGAACAACTTCCTGTTTGCCATTATATCTGTTAGATATTACCTGAAATTAGTTCTTAAGCAGTACAAATTTCCAAGTAGCATGTCACAAGCAGCACACCAGTTGGGAGGCCCCCTACCTAGACATTTGTTTAAAAATTAGTTTTAATATAGCCGTTTATAAACATTCAAACTGAAATATCAGAATTTTTAAAATAATATGTGTAATAGTCATGTGCAATACATTAATATGCCCTGTAGATCTAATACCATGTGCTGCACTGACCATGTGAGGGACAAATGAAATGTGAGTTGGACTTATTAGTGTGTGCTTGTGTGTTTCTTCACATCAGCCAATCAACAGTATTGAGAAAGGTACACTCCTCATCTGAGCTGGTAAACAAGTGGAGAATGAATGAATCAATAGAGCGCCTCACAAGAATGTAAACAAAAACTCACTTTTTGTCTGATTATTTATTTGTTGTTGTTGTTGTTGTTGTTGTTGTTGTTGTTTCAGATGCAGTCCTTATGTGATTCTAGATTTTTCTTCTTACCTGATTAGGGCCAGATATTAGGGGGTTTCAGCTAACTTAAACAGTATCAAACTCATTTACATTATCTCCCAATCTAAAAATATGGATACATATGGATATTAATATTAATACTGGATTTAAATCCCTTGACTAATCGACTGCAACATATTGTATTCTCTCAGCACAAGGCAGTTCAACTCTGTGAAAAAGTTCAGATAAACACGTGTGTTCTGTGTATTTTTGTGAGGGGTCAGGAAACTTAAGGGTTAAAATATTGATTTAAAGACGAAAGGACGAAAAAACAAAAACATACAGCCTTAGATAACAGCAGCAGAATCTCCAAATAGCTTTTAAAAAATTTTTTCAAAGTTTTGAATAACTAATTAATAGATCTGGGCCAAAAGGCATCATATATTGATGGCATGATTTTAGTATCAGAGCTGCCTTTGGAAACTTGGATGTTTGGAGGATTCTAACAGTCCCTGCACATATTTTGTCATAGATTATGAATGATATCAAGAAGGGAATTCAGTACGCTTTTCAGACCAGTAACAATATGACACTGGCCATGAGTGGCTCTGGGCACACAGCCATGGAGTGTGCAGTCTTTAACATTGTGGAGCCTGGAGAAAGTGTTCTGGTTGCCATCAATGGAATCTGGGGAGAACGAGTCGCAGAAATTGCTGAGCGGATGGGTATGAAACTAATAATAAAAATAATGCCAGCCCACTGTTTTCTAGAAATTCATCCTTACTTGTTGAGAGTATGAAAGCATGCTTATTCTTTAACATCTTTTTTTTTTTCCCAGGTGCAAAGGTTCACACCTTGTTTAAAACACCTGGAGGACATTTTACAAATGCAGAAATTGAACAGGTGATACTGTCCTTCATTTATTAGTTCTGTGTATACAAATTGCAATTTCAAATGCCACTGTATGTTATATGACTAGTAAAGCAATTTACTCATCAAAAAAAGCAAATTATTTGTCATTCTACAGGCTCTGGCTAAACATAAGCCAGTTCTTTTCTTTCTCACACATGGAGAGTCATCAGCTGGTCTGGTGCACCCAATGGACGGCGTTGGTGATATTTGTCACAAGTAAGAATATTCTACAATCATTTAGCTTACTGTGGGACTTCTATTGTACTTTTATGTAAAATTTTTTACATGCTTCCTTTTTATTTTTTTTTAAGCATGCAAGATTCTCTGATTGGTGTACACACTGTAGAGATACACTTCTGACAGTCGATTATTTGTAAAAAATAAATGTAAAAAAATAAATAAAATGAAATATCCAAGAAAAACGTTAAATAATGTAAAGGCAAAATAAAAGTTTAATTTCAATATTGCTAGCACACAATATTGAAAATAACTAATATTGGAAAAAAATAATTTGAAAGTTAAATGTCTATATTGTCTACTGTTCTCCCACATTCGCTTTTAAAGTTAACCTTAACTTCATATACCTCTCTTGCATGCACTGTAAAAAAAATTCAGTAAAATTTAAGGTAAAAAAACAGCAGCTATGGTTGCCGGAATTTTACCGTAATTTACCGTAATCTAAAAATACGGTAGCAACGTTTTAGGTTTTACGGTTTTAACTTAAATTTACAGTTAAATACCGTATTTTCATTAACTGATATAATGTTAATATACCAACCTATTGAAGTACTGAAATCTGTTTTGCACCTTTGTAATACACTGATAACCACCAAAAGCAGGTGGTGATGAGAAAGTCACATGATGATTCAAAGCCCATCACAAGCAGCTTTTAAATAATAACATATATAGAAGGTGCACAGTGTCATTCACACAAACACCAAACACCATCATGGTAACACACATGAAACTGAAATAATGCAATAAACATTCATTTAACAACATTAGGTGTAACACACAACCCTGATATGCAAAACTGATACGAAAAAACTAAGAAGAAACATAGTTATTTCAACAAAAAAACATCAAATTTGAAATGTAAAATGTCACTGTAAATTATAAGGTCTTTTTCACTTCCAAAAACGGTATACTACTGTAAAATTAATGTCCAATACAGTTTTTCACCGTATATAGTAGGGGAATTTACCGTTAACCATTTAACAGGTTTTTACTGTAGCATTTTTACAGTCTTTTACCGTTAAATTCACTGTCATTTTTTACAGTGTGGTTTTGTCTATACAGATACAACTGTTTGCTTTTAGTGGATTCAGTGGCGTCATTGGGAGCTGCACCTATTTTAATGGACCAACAAAGTGAGTGGATCAAAATACGAAGTTATTTAAATATTTAATTATATGAATATGAAGTTAGATGAACATTTAAAGATGATGTTATTTACCAAGTGCATATTCTAAATCTCTGTGTAAAAGCATGAGGATTGAATTCAACTGTTCAAACCTTCCTTTGTAGATATTGATATTCTGTATACTGGTTCCCAAAAAGCCTTGAATGCTCCACCCGGCACAGCACCAGTTTCATTCAGTGAAAGAGCATGGTGAGGAGAAATATTTGTAAATGAATATGAGTATGTGCTTGGACACATTGAATCATTCAAACAATTAATGGGATCTACTAACATTATCCATTTTTCTCAAATGTGACATAGCCACAAGATGTTTAACAGGAAAACAAAGCCAGTGTCCTACCTCCTTGATATGACCCACTTATCCAATTACTGGGGCAATGACGGCAAGCCTGAAAGAATGTACGTATTGTAAATGCAAACTGTTGCCCTTGCAAGACCTAGTAGAGCATGGTTGCAAAACTTAATTCCTGGAGGGCCACAGCCCTGCAGAATTTAGTTCCAACCGTGCTCCAACACACATACCATGTACTGTATTTTCCAAATAAACCTGAAGGACTTGATTACCTGGATCAGGTGCATTTAAATAGAAGCTAAACTCTGCAGGGCTGTGGCCCTCAAGGAACTGAGTTTTGCACCCCTGTAGTAGAAGACTGAGCTGTCTGAAGTTAACTAAATTGTGTTTCAGATACCATCACACAGGACCTGTGTCTGGGTTCTTTGCCCTGAGGGAAAGTCTAGCCATCATTGCTGAAATGGTAAGGGCTTTTTATTTTTAGTAAACATTTAACACCTTGCTTGTCATAATAATTCACTCTTCAATAGTTAACCTTTTGGTCCCAAAGTCTAGAACTATAGGACATACTGCTTGTTTTCTCAACTATGTATTTTTGTTTGAACTATAACAGGCCGGGTGCTTATATTTACAAATCTGTGATGTTACATACACTCCCATTCACGTTTTGGGTCGGTAGGATTTTCTTACCCTTTTCTTCTTATGCTCACCAAGGCTACATTTATTTGATTAAAAATACAGTAAAACAGTGATATTGTGAAAAATTATTACAATTAAAAATAACTGTTTTCTTTTAAACCATTTAAAAATGTAATTTATTCCTGTGATGGCAAAGCTGAATTTTCAGCAGCTATTACTTCAGTCTTCAGGGTCACATGATCCTTTTAGGAAATATTCTAATATGCTGATCAGCCGAAACCTTTCTTTTGTAAGATTTGAAATCAAAATCAGTTGTAATTTTATAACTGTCTTTACTGTCACTCTTGATCAAGTTAAAGCATCGTTGCTGAATAAAGTATTAGTTTCTAATATATATATATATATATATATATATATATATATATATATAATCTGACTGACCACAAACCTTTGAATGGTAGTGTATTTACAAATGTAAACACAGTATGTCTGCTATTAAGCACTTACTATATTTGAATATATATACAGTATATATTAATGACTGATAATGACTAATAATGTCTGCTCAAGGGTCTTGAGAACTCATGGAGTCATCATACAGAAATTGCAGAGTATCTCTGGAAGGGCTTGGAAGACCTGGGCTTGAAGCTGTTTATCAAGGACAAGGTAACTGTTGTTGACTTCACTTTATTAATTCTGAGAACAATAACATAACCTAAAAGAGAAAGCAGTTAAAATATATATCCATTCCTAAAGGATCTGAGATTACCCTCCGTCACCACCATTGCCATCCCTGAAGGGTACGACTGGAAGGAATTGCTGGCTTACATCATGAAGCATCACCGAATCGAGTTTACAGGAGGTCTAGGGCCCTCTGTTGGCATGGTGAGTAAAAGCTTGTCAACAAAACATGACAATGCAGCATTCAACTACATGGCTGAATAATTATCCACTCAACTGATTTCTAGGTATTGCGGATCGGGCTCATGGGATACAACTGCAACAAGGCCAATGCTGCGATGGTTCTTGCAGCTCTGGAAGACGCTTTAAAGCAGTGTCGAAAGTCCAAAGCCTAAAGACTACCAGCTGACCTGAATATTTTTGCAGTTTCATATGGTGATGCTTGTAGTGCGAAAATTACACACTAATGTAAAGAGTTATTATATATGTTTCATAACGGTTGGTATAATGAAGAAGAATTTTAGCTGATTAGAAATTGTACATTCTGCATCCCATTGAACAAAACCAGCTGTTTTCAACGTGTTTCTCAATGTCCTTTAAAGTTTCGACAAGCATCACTCCAGCACTTGAATGACCTTTATAAAAACATTACAGAGAAATAAATAATTAATATAATTTCATCATTTGGGTTTACGATGTGAGTTCAGTTACACAGTACACAGGATGTTCAAACCATTGTTATTTATTCTCCTTTTGAAAATTATTTGACTATGAGAAACATGAAGCCAAAACAAAGTTTAACAACATTTACCAAATTTCAATTGGTACTAAAATATAAATAGTGCTTTAGCATTTCCAAACAAACAAAACATAAAAGCAAAACTCAAAGCATCTGAAACTCGACAAAACTTTTCAGACATTCACATCAACAAACTGCCAAAAAACATTTTTTTCATGAACAATAAACAAATGAAATAAGCTTGGAAAATGAAACATATTCCAAAATCATCTTTGAATATTTACAACTCAAAGCACTGCCGGAATCATTTCAACTTTTCTAAACATAAACCAGCTAGGTATTGCAACGGTTTCATTATTCTCCCCCAAAGTGCTTTTTCACTTTGGCTGCTGGGAATATAGTGACTAATTGCACCAAAAAGTAGTGCTGAAACTCCTTCATCCACACGAAGGTCATTTTGACCTTCCCCTCCGCATCCTCATAAAGGACGATGAACTGCTCACCTTCATACTCCAAGTCCAGCACTCTTTATCTACTGTACATTTTTACAGTAGAACTCACACACCAGAAGGGACGCTGAGCCTCATCCAACACCGTCAGAGTCATCATGCAGCAGCCCTGGAGATGTGGAGCATGTAAACATTGTTGTTTTTATCATTCCTTGATAAAGGAAGCAAGTTTAGGAAATGCATACAGTTGTGGACAAAATTTTACATACACTTTGCAGTATCTGCCAAATGTTCATTATTTTACCAAAATAAAAGGGATCATACAAAATGCATGTTATTTTTTTAGTACTGACCTGAATAAGATACTTCACATAAAAGACGTTCACATATAGTCCACAAGTGAAATTAATCGTTGAAACTGTATGTAAAATTTTGAACAACTGTATCTAACTAAAACACACAATAAACAGTGCACAGTTGTCTAATACAATACATATAGCAAGTCTTGCTAGTCTGCTTCATCGGCAGCATATTTTCTGCCATTGCTACATTCTCATGTTGTAAATCCAGCCGTCAACTCTAAACTGCACTCAAAGTGCATTTAACTTCAGACTTCTAGTATTTGGTCTTGTTTATGTTCCCCATTCACACAGCGTGATACTTACCAATCTATTTATAGACAGTATCCTAAGAATAGCATGCCAAATCTGACTAACCAGTCAGTTCCAGGGAGAAATTAAGTCTAAATAAAGTGGCCAATGAGCGTAAGAATCATATTAGGTACCTCAACATCTCCCTGCAATCCCTCTGCTTCCCATGGAAGACTGATCTTTGCCACAGGCATGTGCTCGGATACATTTGAGGAACCAATGGCGATTAACTGCACAAATTCCCCTTGCGACATCACTGTGAATCCCAAGAACAATGTGCGAACATTCATATTATTCACATTATATATCAACAGTTTGATATATCATGCTCATAATTTGTTGAAAATCAGACTGCGGAGGGGAAAAAAGTAAAAATGGGTTTACAAAAATATTATATATTTACCTCTCCTTGTGTACAGTGGGGAAAAACGCTGACACATGATTCGCTGAACTGGATTGTGAAGCACAATGTGCAGAGTGTATCCATGGCGACTACAGTCAGGGTCCACAGCATTGTCCTCTGCAGGTATGTAGAGACTATTGATGTGAACAAACATACTTTATGTGTTAAGGGACTGTGTGAGATGTTATCAACTTTTAACCATTAACCATTAAGAGTTTTGTTCCAAAATCTTGACCCAAGGAGACTTCTTTCCATCAGTTTGTGGAAGTGCAGGTTGATCATGATGAAGGCAATTTTCCAATTGCCCTACAAGCACCACAAATGAACAAAAACAACATAGATAAAATAAATATAGACAGGATGTAAATAATGTTTTCAATAATATAAAGTTTGTATTTTAAAAATCTGAATGTTTTATATTAAGGATACACCAATATACATTTAATACATATATGTATGTACAGTATCTATGTATGCATAACATTAAGTGATATTAGTCATAATATAAATGAAAGAAGGGGAAATAAGCTACATAATTAAATATTCAATATCAACCCATACAGAAAAACAACTCTAATATTGCCCGATAACCAACAGAGTACCAAAATACTGTATTTGTGCATCCCTAAAATACTGAAATTATTTAAACTAAATACATCAACATACCCGCCAGAGTCCGATGATGATCCATTTATCAAACTGCAGCAACTTCACAAGCCTGTCAGCACCAAAGAACGACCAATGTCCAGTTCTTTGCAAACCTGTCTTGTGAATCAGAGAGCGCCACCTTGGCCTACACATTAGAGGCATAAGTCAGATGAGTGTATGTATTATGCTTCAGATTATTCAGATGTGTTTCTTACTTGTCTCCTGGAGCTGGTGAAGCTGGACACATTATTCCATGAAGCTGAAGGCTATTAAGATTGTACATGAACGGCCAGACGCCATGGCTCCAGCATACTGTAACCGATGAATCTTCGAAGAACGTGTGCGTCTGCTTATAGACACTTTCCTGTCCATTCTTATTTGTGAGTGTGATCTCCCACTGAATGTGTAACCTCCTGTAAAACACAGCAACCACAGGTGTATTTCCTCACTTTCACTATGGACATGTTCCACTTATATTTGACAGCTAGAAAATATCCAGATGCTTTAAAGGAATAGTTCACCCAAAAAGGAACATTTTCTGAAAATGTACCCACCCTCAGGAGAGAAATGTGCACAGATTAAGCAACGTTTACAAGTAAACACAGTCCACAACAGTTCTAAACAAATATGTTGGTGGATTTTGATGTGAGAGGACAACAGGGGATGGATTTTTTCACTCAATGAAGTGTTATTATGGATCTCTCACTGATGTATTTATTACAAACACGCAGCTCTTCTTCACAAGTTGTTAATTGACGGACTGGAGCTGTGTGTTTTTAGCAGCTGTTAGGACTCTCATTCTGACGGCACCCATTCACTGCAGAGGATCCATTTGTGAGCAAGTGATGTAGTGCTAAAGTTCTCCAAATGTGCTCTGATAAAAAACAAACTTATCTTAGATGGCCTTACATTTTGGATTAACTATTCCTTTCATTTTTATAGACTCATACTTGGTTTGACTAATGTAATTTTTTACTTTACCCTGCCTAATTGCTTATCACAAAACCAGGTCTATCTATAAGTGTTGCTATTTAAGTTTAAAATATATTTACTTTCTAATGTCTCACATATCATAGCAAGAGTAATATAGCATAGCAAGACATATTCTAAAACAATGTTTTGCTTTGCTATATAATACATTTCAAAACAAAGGAAAGAAATAAAAGAAAATTAATGTCTGACCATTTGGATCATAAAACCACTCTGCAGAAATAAAATGGCATGTATATACCTGTATATACATAAAAATGTGTTTTTAATATAATATTTAAAATATCTCAAGGTATGTTTTTATGTTTCAGGGATAACAATAATGATTTTATTTATTATTGTAATAAAAATATTGAAATAAAACAATCACAAATCTTCTACAAATTAGTTCTTTAGATTTGTTATCAGACAAACACAAAAATCAATAGTATCAGTCAGAATTTTTTTTTATATTAATCTCTACTAAATTTTTGACAACAAATTATTGTTTCATAAATGCTTTGCTTGAAATGTGTTATTTTTCTTTTTAAAGGGGTCATATGATGTTGCTAAAAAAGAACATTATTTTGTGTATTTGGTGTAGTGAAATGTGTTTATGCGGTTTAAGGTTAAAAAAACACATTATTTTCCACATACTGTACATTATAGTTTCTCCTCTATGCCCCGCTTTTCTGAAACGCGTTGATTTTTACAAAGCTCATCGTTCTGAAAAGCGAGGTGTGCTCTGATTGGCCAGCGATCCAGGGCATTGTGATTGGCCCGAATACCTCAAGCATGTGACGGAAATGTTACGCCCCTTACCATACTGTGATGCCCTGTCCGGCCGGAGCGACGAGACAAAAACATTAAAAAACCCATTATAAACGAGGCGTTTGTTACATCCAGTGGGGACATAATTACGGATTACGCGCCGCTCTAGTTGTGTCCTCTTTTGGAAGGCCAAACAAAGTAGTTTTGGTGGCGGCAGCAACAACAATACTACAGTGAGAATAAAGTTACGCCTTCTTTCTTTGCGTGAACATTTGGGCGGTGTTATGCAAATCTTCCCACACAGTGACATAGACATGTGGGGGCGTGTTTAAATGAGGCGTTTTAGGAGGGCGTGGATGAGTCTTAACTTTTATAAAGAATATTTCAACGGTTTTGAGACTTTAGTCTTTGCAACTTTAGGGATCTTATCTATTCACGAACAGCTTGTAACACTCCAAAGAGAAAGGCAAACTTGAAATCGCATCATGTGACCCCTGGTAATAAATTGGTAATAAATGTCACTTTAGTTCATATTTTGAGGAATTCGTTCATTTTAGGTGTTGCTAAATTACTTTTGAATTATACTGCAGTTCTGGGTGATTTAAAATACAGTAATGAGAAATGCTTTTGAGTAGAACTAATAAGCATGACTGGACCCAAAAGATTTCTTTCTGCCCTGTTGAAAAGCAGCGAGCACTCATGTTTTACCTGAGAGCATGCTCTGTCAGAGCTGGCATGCCCGTGTGCGGGTTCATGTGTTTTAGTTCAGTTTTCCACATGGGGTTCTTGTAGCCGGCCATCTCTTTGAGTAGCAGCTTCTTCCAGTATCCACAATTGTGCTGCTCACGGCTTCTGTCATAATGCTCACTCTGGGTCTCCACTTTTTCTTTTCAATCTCAGAAGCATACAACACAGACCACAAAGCACTGGACATTCATGTTAATATATAATATTCCTTATTCAAATTATTTATATCATGAACTCACTTGTTGTTAGCCAGATCATGAAACTGCTTGTTGACAAAGCTGATTTTGAACAGAGAGGAGGCATCCAGAAAGGAAAGAATCTTCAGGATGATCTCAGAAGGCAATCTAAGATGGACAGATAACATATTTTACAGCTTTGCTGTATATGCAATAATATACATCTTATACAAAACTTAAATATTTAAATGTGGAATAACTTGCCTCGCCAAATAATTTCCATGGCTGCCCTTAGCGCAATGTTCAGACACAGACCGAGTTTTACACGGTTCACGCTGCATAGGCGTCGATATGGAGGTGTCATGACCTCTCCGCCTATGACAAACAAAAAAAAAAAAACATTATATCTGCGTATAGAAAGTGTGTCATTAGCGAATGGGTCTCCCAAAGCATTGTTTAAACCTCCAACGCGACTCCACTGCTTACCTGGTCGTACGAGCAAATTCCCCAACCTGAGCATCTCCACGCGCAGGTGTATTTTGTTCTCCTTTCATAAGGCCTTGTTTTAAACTACGGAGAAACTCGCCATGATGAGCTCAAGGCGTTTGAACCCACTCTTATTACCGATGATAACCCGTCTGGCCTATGACCTCACAAGATAGCTTCTCTAGAGGGAAGAAACACCACCGACTATTTAGATTAAGGTTTGATTTTTAGTTAGAAGGTAACAGATGATTCTAGAGTTAAGTTCAAATTAAGGTATCAAATTAAAATGTAAATATAACATATAAAATCGAATTGAAATCTAGTTAATGTTTTAAATCGTGCCTGATATTGTATCTGATATTGTATGTATCTGGATTCTCACAGTTTGACAATAAAAACAATTGCCATGAATAGCTGAAGTGTTGCCATGTGTTGTGTTGTAGATATTTTTCTATTATAAACACTTCAACAGCTTTATTTTCTTTTTGTTTTGCTTACATTTTTATGAGTGTCACCACTTCTATGTTTAAAAAGAAAAAAGAAATAAAAGTAAAAGTAAAAGTGTACTTACTACTAAAATGAAAAGTAAATTCACGGAAAATAAACTGTAGCATTTTGATTTTATTTTTGATTTTATATATATATATTAGTCGACATAATGACGCAATATAGCCTGTAGTGGAAGTAAAGTCTTCGTTCTTCAGCTTGATCCGCGTCAAGTGTACAGTTAGAGCGCCTAATAACTACATCTCCCAGAGTTCCTAGTGTCTAATCAGGAAGTAGATACGCACTGTGATGGCAAAGAGTACAATCGCAGCGCGAAATAAATTTAGTGTCATTTATATTGGTAAAATTCGTGGTTATTTCAAAATATTCAAGCGGAATGTCATGCCCATTCAATCACTCTGGTAGGACAACATGATGATTCCATTTAAATTCATAGACACTTAACGTTCATTTGTCTTATTTCTAGTGGTTTCTTATTTCCGAGCTGTCGTCTGTAGGTCAAACGTTAAATGCATTACCATAAAAATAAAAAAACAAGCATTAAATAAAAAACAGGTGCATCATCAGAATGTGATCGTGAACATATTTCATATCACGGACAAGCGCGCTTCGACCTCATTTAAACCACCGTCCGTGTTTCCGCAGCGGAGCTGAACCCCGCAGTGCTGCCGCTGGACTGGCTCCTGGGAACCTGGCATTCCGATGAGCCAGGAGAGGGATCCTTCCCCTCCATCACACCTTTTCGTTACACAGAGACTCTTCATTTCTCACATGTAGGACAGCCCGTGATCAATTTTATGTAAGTAACCAAACAACCCAGAGGCATTTTTTTATAACTTTGTACAGTGTTCTGAGTCTGACCCACACGCAGACAGTCAGAAATGATTTATTTACTTATTTCAGGTTTAATGCTTTCCATGCTGAGAGCAGAAAGCCACTTCACAGGGAGTGTGGATTCATCAGGCTTCAGCCAGGTACCAACAGGGTGGCCTTCATCATTGCACAGAACTCAGGTGTTTGATTTATTTTTTTAAAATCTGTCATCTATATTCAGCAGTGGGTAGTAATCTGGATTATGTAATCAGATTCCAAAAATGAAGTACTTGTAATTGGATTTACTTTTTAAAATACTCGTAATCAGACTACAGCTACTTTTTATTGATTAAATGATTATGTATTTACACAATGCCACTATTCATAATTCATTTTTATTTATTTAGTCATTTATCAGATGCTTTTATCCAAAGCGACTTACAAATGAGGACAACAGAAGCAATCAATTGTAGTATTAAGACAACTAAAAACAGATCCAAAACTAAAAGCTACAACTTTATAAATACTACCTATACACATTTTAAAAATAAAGTGATTAAATAAAAATGACAAATGCATACAACAAAATTTCAAAACTTAACATTTAAATTAAAAACAAAAAAATAAAGCTAAAAACAATTCAAAATATTAAAGAACAAAAGGTATAAGAGTATAATAATGATTCTAACATAACACATACCCAAACACCAAAAAACCACAAATAATACAAATCAAATGACAGTAGTTTATCAGTAATCCTAAAAAACAACACTGCCAAACACACATGCTAAAAAACAACAACTTACTTACACATAGTAAGAAATGGTTATAAAAACTGAAACAGAAGCAAAACAAGTAATAGGAAAAAGGAGAAATAAAAAGCGATACTTATCTTTTGCCGGTGTCCTGCCCGGTGGAGTCGCACGGTAGAGTCGATGGTCTTTACATTAATTCTCTTTTAATGGGTGGGAGAACTTGCACAATTGGTGGCTGACTAAATACTTTTTTGCCCCACTGTATATATTACTTTTTTATAATTCTATTCAAAAGTATTCTAAAAATAATCAAAATGTGTAATCTAATAGATTATATTACTAACTACAAATATTGTAATGCCATTTGTAATCATCAACAAACTACAACTTTGAAATGAATCTACCCAGCACTGTCTATAGTACCATGTATCTTTTTTTAATCATCTGTTTCTACCTCTTCCAGGTCTTGTGGAGATTGAGGAGGGGGAACTCACTGGACAGCAGCTGACTCTGCACAGTACTGCCCTGGCTAGAACATCTTTTGCCAAGCAGCCTTATGTTCAACAGGTCTCATAACACAAACTGTTGGCTTGCGCCTTGTCAGATTAATGAAACAATAAGCTCATATGTAGCAATATTTTCATAAAGAAAATATATTCAGCGAAAATTATGAAAATATGGCTTAAATTGTGCTGAATTGGCATAATTGTTAGAATACATGTTCCACTAATAATTTAGATTTTTGATCAGATCTCCAGGCACATCCAGCTGAAGCCGGGTGGAAGGCTGGAACAGACGATCTCTATGGCACTGGAAGGACAGCCTCTGACGCAGCATTTGCACATCACTTACCGCAGGACTGATTAACTAGCTGTCATGTGGGAGGAAGATGTGTTTGTGAAAAGCACTTGTACTGATGTACTCATCTGACACAAAATATTGATGGTTTATATATAGCAACCTGCAGGTGATGGTAATATATCTGTGAGTAAGAATGTTATCTAAAGTAATAGACGTGTTCTGACCCGTCTTCGCAACAAAACAAGCTCTGCAAATATTGTTACAATATATAAAGGGGTCCTTTTGTATTATGTATAGCAACTACAATAAAAGTATGAAAATCTATTTTCCGATTTAAATTGTTTAAAGTTTGTTCATGGCAAACTCTGTATACATTTTCTCTCCAGTTATAATTTAAGAAACTTTTAGTATTTATATGTTTAATGGTATTTCATTGGGGATATATTAATTCAGTAATAGAAACAAGGTTCTCTACTTTTTGATACATTAACTGTCATGGCTTTTCCAGTAATCAAGGACAACCCGGCAAGATTTTTTTTAACAAAAACATTCTTAAACTAAAAACTGTTTAATAGAGATTGCACATAATGGAGATCAACTTTTGTTTTTTGAAACTTTATTTTCCATCAAAGAGGCCTGAAAAAAATGTATTATTGTTTCCCAAAAGATATGCAGCTAGTTTCAACATTGAGAATTATATCAATGTCTCTTCAGCACCAAATCAGCATATTAGATTTCTGAAGGATCATGTGACACTGAAGACTGAAGTAATGATGCTGAAAATTCAGCTTTACCATCACAAGAATAAGTTACATTAAAATATAAATTAAAATACAAACCAGTTATTTGAAATTGTACAAATATTTCAACATTGCCATTTTCTTACGGTATTTTTTGATCAAATAAATGCCTTTTCTGGTTGGCATAAGCGAAACAGCAAAAAAAATCTTGCCGACCCAAATTTTTTGAACGGTAGTGTATATTCACTACAGAAATTTATACTATTTTTCATGATTTTTTTTCCATAATATTTCCAGGTTTTCCTTGACCACTGGAACCCTTTCTTTTTAAAAATGTTCAACTTCTCTCTCAGTTCACACATTAAAAATATTTATTTCAAGATGTATACAGCTGGTGACAACGGTGTTGCACACACACCACAAAAACTGTATGAACTCAAAGTGCAAAGTGACACTCCAATTTGAGCAATTTTGTATAAATAAATATCGGAAGATAGACAAACATTAAAATGTTTCTCTCATCACCACAGACATTCAGTATAAAATCTCAGTGTAATGAATCCACACAATGTGTCAGCACAAATATGACTCCAATGCCTGCATATCAAATTTCGGAGTAATTTTATACTAAGACAGACAGATATTATGTAGCTCCAGCAACGAATATAGCACATATTCCCTCCCCTCCTGTCAGGTCATAGTATTTGTTTCAGCCTATACATAGTATATTTTAAAGAAATCATAACAGGTAAAAGAAGATTAAGGCAGTTGAACCTGGGTAAAGTGCTATGACCTTTTTGAGGGGCCGTTTGCTCCACAAACGGTACAATGGACCATTCAAACAGTTCTGGGAGGGAATGATTCAGTTCTCAGTCAACAGGATGATTTCCTGCACAAGGCTACTTTGTCAGGTAGATGTATATGGTCTTTAAGAATTGCCTCCATGTAAACACAGCTCTTGATAACCAGTGGGCACGAGCTCTAGAGTCCATGTTCACCACACATTTTAAAATGTCCCCCTTGAAAGACGGATGAAAATAAAGCATTTGACATGCTATCACATGCTCTACAGTTCAAAAG
This sequence comes from Sinocyclocheilus grahami, assembly GCF_001515645.1. Taxonomy (NCBI): domain Eukaryota; kingdom Metazoa; phylum Chordata; class Actinopteri; order Cypriniformes; family Cyprinidae; genus Sinocyclocheilus; species Sinocyclocheilus grahami. Next base: position 1,438,084 of record NW_015505300.1, on the reverse strand, counting down.
TATGGGCTCGATAATATTTTTTAAAAGAAGTCTCTCCTGCTCACCAGGGCAGCATATATTTGATCAGAAAATACGGTAAAAACTAAAAAATTGTGAAATACAATTACAGTTTAAAATAGCTGTTTTGTAATTTAATGTATTTTAAAATGCAATTTATTCCTGTGATGCAAAGCTGAATTTTCAGCAGTCATTACTCCAGTCTTCAGTGTCACATGGTCCTTCAGAAATCATTCTAATTTGCTGCTCAAGAAACATTTCTTATTATTATCAATGTTGAAAACAGTTCTGCTGCTTAATATTTTTGTGGAAACCATGATACAAACCAAGAACTGCATTTATTTGAAACAGAAATTTAAAAGAAAATCTACTTGACCCCAAACTTTTAAACAGTAGTGTGTGTGGAATAAGCTCTTAAATGTATAGTATGAAATTATAGTAGCACAAAGAAAATAATTAAATCACTAACACAGCATGGCTACAGGCAAGTAGTGATCACTGCAGGCTGGAGCAATGGGCGTGGCAAAATATAGGGGACGTGGAGAAAGGGCTTCATGATTGGTTGACAAAGCTGTCTGTCAGGGTGTGGGGGTAGGGTTAAGGCTTTGTTAGGGGTAGTTTCTGTTGTACTGATTCACCTTTCGGAACGCCTCCTTGCGGCACACCCATTGCTCCAGGCTGCAGCTAGCCCAGTCTCTCTTCATATTTCCTCATATAGCCTCTAGAGATCAGGACCAGTCTTGATTCATGAAGGCAGTACAGAGAATGAACACTTACCCATCCTCCTCTCTTTTTGAGCCATGGGACCAAGTTCCTTCGCACAAACTCTCCCAGACTGTCCACTATGGTGTGCACCATGACTGGATGGCCCTGATGCACACAGTCCACTGCCAGCCCAGCTGCTATAGTGTAGATGGCCACCACCTTGCCCCATGTGATCCCTTGAAAGTAAAAGCAATTCCATGAGCAGAACTTGAAAGCTATTGAGCTGTCCATTTTACACCTCAAACACTTTCGCTGTAACCATACAAGCGTTTTAGATATGAAACTAACAAAAATCAAATTAAAAACAGGTTCTAATGCAAATTCTGTGAGGTTGCAAGTCCTAGAGTTCCCCTAGTTCCCCACAAAACATTCATATTTCTTTATGCTCTTTCAATCAATAGTGTCTTGAAAGGTCATTTAAATTTCTTAACTGCAATAGTTAAACTACAACATACTGTAGTTATTTTAAATAAATTAGGGCTGTCAAATCGATTAATCTTGATTGACTTCACATCCAAATTAAGTTTGTGATGTGTGTATACTGTGTACATATGTATATGATCTAGATTATAAATAGATATAAAAATATATTTACATATATTTCTTAAATATATATATATAGGAAGCCTAACATCTTTATAACACACTAACCATAACACTAGCCATAACACACTGCCATGCTTCAAGAGTCAGGTACTATGCCAACTGTTTATGTTCCATCGATCTTCAGTATTCATTTGAGATAATTCCTCACAGATCTGTACCTTATTACAGAAAATAGATTGTTGTGAGAAGATCATCAGGCCATTGTTTATGGCTCCATTACAACCACCATGTACATCAATAGAAGCAGAACCTAGATAAAAAATATGTGACCAAATATGTACAAAGGAAAGAATGTGTGTATGTCCTTTTTAGGGTTTTTTCCATGTTCCGAAAAAAAGACCACTGAAGAACTTGTCATTAAACTGATGATCAGTGCCCCTCTCAAACACACCACTGAAATCCAATAATAGGTTAAAGTCAATAGCTCTTCCAGTTTTAGATGACAATTTTAATATAATTGAATAATAACATAAAAATAATGTTCTGAAACGTTTTTTTTTTTGTTGTAAACCTCAAACCCTGCTCAGGCGAACATCGCTTCATTTACATTTAGAACAAATCCCACATCTCCAAATTCACTCCATTTATAGTAGTGATGTCCTCATGTGCAGTGCTTTTTTTGGTCTCAAAATAGCCAAGTAGGTACTGAATTAGCAGTAATAATAATAACAACAACAACAACAACATACATAGAGAAAATAAAAATAATAAAATACTTAAATGTTTATTTATTTTTGTTTGTTAATGTTTTTTTTTTAATACTTCAATGCAGGGACAGAGGTCATGTCCACAAACATTGCCTAAGAAACACCTTTTATATTGTCTTCCAGATCACTTACCCATGACTAGGATCTCTGTTGCTACAGAGAGAAACACATCTGACACCACAGCCTCCACTGCTACACTGATGCAATATTACGATACACATACGGACGCATACATTCCAGTTCATCACCTGCAAAACAGTTTAAATATGCACTCAGTGAGAGAGATGTGTTCCACCAACCTTCCAATATTCAGAATAGTGATCAACCAAAATGGGTTTCAATGGTAGAATCAACATTTGGTCCCCTCAAATACATAACTTGTGGTTACAGTTAATACACACTTGTTATAAATCACAGAATTAAAGACAATTCAAAAGAAAGAAAACTAGTTACAGAAAGAAAGAAAGAACGAAAGATGAACATCTGAATGCTGACTTTTGATTTTGAATTTTGATGTTATGAAATAGTCCTGATTTATCTGGATGATAAACACTGAAATAGCGTTCACACTCACTCCTGGTTTTCTTACCCAGTTTTAGCAGCACCACAGATACATCTACAAGAGCCCCATGTGGATCGGGCAGATCTGACACGACTTTTTACCAACTTAGTCCTTTTCTTAAGATTCTGGAGTGAATGAAGTCTCTACAAAGTTCCTTGGACTGAGAGACGAGCTCTTTTTCTGTGGGAATCCGATCAAACACATCCATCATCCATCCAGCGCTCAAACATGTCAAGTCAAGTCAAGTCAAGTTTATTTGTACAGCACTTTTCACGATACAAATCATTGCAAAGCAACTTTACAGCAAATTAAGTTTCTATATATATATATAATTTCTATATACAGTTGAGTATCATCGGCATAACAGTGGAAACTAATCCCGTATTTTCTAATAATATTACCAAGTGGCAACATGTATATCGAAAATAGCAGATAGCTCGTGTCAAACAAACATGTCCCGCATGTTTGTTTGACACGAGCAAAAAACTCTGCAACTTCACTGGTTGAAGTTGACTGTATATACAGTACACCCCCCACAAACTCCACTAACAATACGAAGCTCATTTCTACGAGGAAAGTCCAGATAAATTAAATCTGAAACAGGTTCCCCGAAACGTAAATAGCCAATCAGGGAAATGGAACAGCCCCACACTAGAATTACGTTGCCCAATTTATAAGATTTGTCGTCTTCAATGTCTCTTCCAGTAGTCTTCTGTTTTTGAATAATGCTGGCGAGAGTTCATGTTATATCCTAATATTTTTTTGCCCTGTAGATTGTATTGGACCTATATGTATAGGAACAAATGAAACAAAGTTTCGGTCAAATCAACGTCAGACAGCCGTTATAAACATGAATTCAAACCAAAAAAGAACAAAGAGAATCTGATGGAGATGTTAACATTTTTCCTGTGAATAACTGAGTATTTGTGGTTTAAAGTATAGTCAAATATAATTATTTGTTTTGCTGAAGTAATTGTATATTATTCTAAACACACTGTATTTGGTTGTTGTAGATGTTCATCTATCTCAGAAAGCGCTTTTAAAGTTTTACCACCACCTTATCAGAGTGCTGAAAAGTGGAAGTCAGAGGAAACATGACCAACTTGCTGCAAACACAAAAGGTACATTTCTTTTTCCCCACAGTACGAACTTTGGGAAACTCATCAATCAGCTAATCTGAAGTTACTGATATATTTTTTTCTTCCATTTTCCACATTTGATCATGCAGGTTCTTATGATTGATTGATAAATAAATAAATATTTTGCACTGTCACTGCAGGTCTGGACTATGGAGTGCAGCATTACTTGTTTGGTCATTTACATTCAGATGAAAACACCACACTCCTCTCTAATTCAAGTAAGTTTTAAGATTTAATTTAATTGTGAGAGATTCCTTTCTTTTTCCTGTTGTACTGTACTCTCCATAGGTCTAATAAATGTTTCTCTGACTTGTATCCCCATCTTAGGATGTCAAGCCTACTCATCGCAAGGAGAGTTAGCATCAAAATGGATGTGTCACTGACCAATAACACCGAGATGCCAGAAGTATCTGTTTGCTGTCTACTTTTTGTTAAGTACTATGGAGCATCCAAAAGCCATCACTCAGTTAATTTCAACCAGCACTATTTAGCTCTTCCCAGTGCTGAAATTGTCAGGGGTCCTTATTTATTTAAGGTAAAGGGTAATGACCTGGTGGTGAGATGCAAAATAAGACTGTCATTAATATACTATTTGATTACTTTTTCACATTCTAATTTTACTTATGCATTTAATTATTTTTAATTCTTTTTGCAAGTTAACGTTCAATTTATTTATTTGTGCAAGTTAACAATCAAATTTTTTTTTTTTTTTGTGGATTCTAGCAATCAACACAGTATATTTGTGACTGACATGTTGGATGGGTGAGTAAGGTGGAGGGGGTTGAAAAAACAATATTTCTAAAATGGAGAGTGCTATTTTAGAGAGGTAAAAATAATAAAAAAGTATGAATAAATAAAGAAAAATTGATTTATGCTAATCTCTGTAACTGTTGCACTATGAATTGCTGTGTTATATATTGCTTGTCATTGTAAACGCTAATAAAAGTGTCTTAAATGATCACACAACACCTTGATGTGTTATGCTTATTTCAGTTTGTCTAGTGATAAAGTCGCTATATGGGCTGGCTATAAGTCTTAAAATGTAATTAAAATAAAACAAAAATGCCCTAAAGGGTTCTTTTGACTGAACCTTTAAAAAGGTATTCTATATGGAACCTTTTAGGGGTTTCATATGCGCCTGATAGAACCTTTTAAGCTTCTATATGGAACCTTTTCTTCTAAGAGTGGAGAAAAAACTCATTTTGAGAAAATGGCCTTTAAAAATATGAACTGTAATTGAAATCTATTGACACAAATAGATAAAGTGCTATAAAAGAAACACTTAACAGTGTCTTTTGGGTGTTTTCTTTCCACTAGTCTGAAAAAACACTTTATGAAAAACCAAAAAGCCCAAAATCTCAAACTTGACAGGTGCATGAAAAAACAATGTTTTTGCCTGCAGTGTCTCCCCTTAAGGATCAGTGGAAGTTCATTCATGCTTTGCTCTAGTGGTTGACTGGGTAAATTATTATCTGTCTATATTTAGCGCGCTAATCCTCTCACTACAAACCAACACAACCATTTAAAGTCCTGTGTTTGACTCATGAACACCTCAGTGTGAGAATGTGCATTAGCCTAGTCTTTTTCTGCTGGTCATATTTCATATGGTGGTCTCAGTGGTAATCAAAGAAAAGAGTTTAAAAGTATGAGAGTTCACTTGCAATTCAAGTCAAGCTATTATTTATTATTGAATATTTGCATCACACTTAATCCTGCGGAGACACTGTGATTCTTACAGGGATGCCAGTTTCATTCAATGCATCAATCAAGGAGGAATGTTTTCTTCATAGCATATTAATTTAATTCACTCTTCATTTCATTAAAATTACTAAAAGAATGTAATCTGACCAAAACAGTAATTGTGTGGATCCAGTGGGTAGCAAAACTGTAGGTTCTCACCCATATACCTTTATAGCCTATAAGAAATTCTCTTTTTGTATTTTTTGAATTGTAATTCAAAGACTTTATTTGGTGCATCCTACTCATGTGCCAAGTATGCAGTAGTCTATTTGTACTGTGTTTCTAGTTTTTATGCAATCGAATTATGCTGTTAAGCCTAATGAATCTATTTAGTGTAGATTTAAGTGGACAGTAGAGGCAACAGGACTTTATATATCGGCATGAAATCAGAGCCAATACCATTCTTATTTTTGGATGTTGCAGTGTTTATTATTATGATTATTTATTGCATTTTTTTTAAATGAATGTGCCATCATTGGGGGCTTCTCAAACGGAAGGTTGCATCCTAGTGTTCCTAGTCCAATCCTTCTGAGGCTTCAAGGCTAGAGTCCTGCTCAGCATTAAAAAAATACTATGGAAGTCAATGGCAACCATCAACTGTTTGATTACCAGCAATCTTCAAAATACCTTCTTTTGTGTTCAACATAAGAAAGCAACTCATACAGGTTTGGAACGACATGAGGGTGAGTAAATGATGACAGAATTTTCATTTTTGGGTGTACTATCCCTTTAAGCAAATTTAATGGCTGGAGAAGTCTGTTGTTTTCACCAGAAAGTCCAGATATGTCATTTTGGTTGAACATTACGAGGTCAAAAAAAGAAACGAATACACGGATGAACTGTTCACAAACATTAATACGTTAGAAAACAGATAGGGTCATATGTCAATTTTATTCTCGCTCCCTTCTGCCAGTATAACTACAACTCCCACAATCCCCAGTTCCTTGCGTCAGAAGCTGCGCATGCGCTGTTGCTTCTATTATTTTGTTCTCCCGCAAGCAATAAATGAAGAGCCTCCGAACGTGAGCTGTTCAATATAAAACAGCTACACTCGGAAAGCGATTAGCTCGTACGCAGATGCTTTCATACATGGAGTCACACGACACCTAACTGTCACTCTCGCCAGGCTGCGGGGTCCGCCATCAGGGGATTGGAGGCCGAAAACACGGCAGACGAACTGGACATGCAGAGGTGTTTTTGTATGTAAAGCTAGCTAGCTAAGCAGGGGATCGGAGGAGGAAGAGCAAAACGTTGAAGAGTTTTCCAGCACCCCTCCTTTGGCAGAAAGGGCTTCATCTGCTCTCATCCACACCGACCTGCCGTCAGGATGGCGCACCTCCGCGACATGCAGAACCAGGTAAACCCGCAGCCCAGCCGAGTCTGTTCATTCTGCATCCAGGGGTATTCATCTCATAATCAGTCATATCACAATAATGTTAATTAAGCCTGGCATATCATGACATTTCTCAGTTTAGAGTAATTGAGGGCTGCCTTATGAGTCTTACATATATATACACACACACACACACACACACATACACATATAATATATATATATATAAGGAGAGAGAGAGAGATAAAAAATGTTTGATTAATAGGGGTCGTATACTAAACTTTTTGCAGTATTCCACTGTATTGCATAGATAGGTATAACATTTGAGTACTGAATAAACCAAATTCAAGTCTTCATGATCTCACACACCTGTTTACTGTACAAACACAAAATTTTACTGTTTGCATTTCTAGTACAACCCTCTTTCCTTAGCTCAAGTATGCAAACCTCTTTGCCACATGCACTGGAATATGTATTAAATTGAAAGTTACATTTTCAAATGAAAATGGCAACATGATTGTTTTATGAAGTATGCGTTCATATGTGCTTCATTTTCGCATGGAGGAAACCGCTGTGGTGGTGTGATGAGGGGTGAACACAGTGAAAACTTAAGGGTTGGTTCATCCAAAAATGAAAATTAGCCCATAAATTACTCACCCTCAAGTCATCCTAGGCTTATATGACTTTGTTCTTTCAGACGAATCCAGTCGGAGTTATATTAAAAATGGTCTTTGATCTTTCAAGCTGTTTAATGGCAGTCAGCGGGGGTTCACGTGCATCAGTCCAAAAGGAGTGAAATAAAAAGAGCCCATCCATAAAAAAAGTGTCTCACATGGCTCCGGGGGGTGAACAAAGTCCAGATGATTCAGAGGAGGCAAAGGATGCAGATGAGAGACGGCTAGAACCAAAAGGGCAGAACCAGGTGCTGCTAGCGCTCCTTCTGCAGTTGATGCTGCAATAATGCAGGGCTCGACGCTTACTTTTCTTTTTAGGAGCACTTGTGCTCCTAACTTAAAAAATTTAGGAGCACGTTCAAAATTTTAGGAGCACCTTCTAATCAATAATCCAAAATGTTATCAAAAAGTAGCCTTCCCATTACGAGGTAATATTTGACTCCTCTAACTTTATTAAAAGTATGTCATCTTTTGTCAAATTCTTAAATTATATTTTATAAGCTTAACAACAGAATAAGAGTAGAATAAGAAACAAGTTTGCGAGGAGGCGGTCAGTCAGTCAGAGTCAGTCCAGCAGGAGTGCCACATAATCAAGTCAAAGCCAGGCAGGTTTAAATCAGTCGTTGGATGTTTTACTTTATTTAAACGTCTCATTCGGTCTAATAATTTCAGGGGATAATTATGTGGAATGTATTTTTCTTTTCAACAATGTTTATCAAGATACTAAAGTTCCCAGCTGGTCTGTTTTCGTTTATCTATCTCAATAGCAACCAGACCTTGCCAGCAACAAAGCGACATTTGTGAAGTGTACTATTTTTTTTCTTCCATCGGTGTGTTTAACCAAAGTTTGCGTGGTTTATGTAATGTAACGAGAGTGGTAGTTCCAATTAACCAGCTAACTAGCTAATCGGTAAGCTAGCTTGTTGTGATCTGGTGACATATGGGCACTGTTACTTATGTTTTTCGTCACTTTTAACGACATGAAATGATGCTCGTCTGTGTATTTTTGTGATTTTTTAGCTATTATCGAGTTCCAAACGCAGTTTTAGGTCCTCTGGTCATGGCTAAAGACCCGTTGGCCGAAGCTGGTCTTCATTTTGATGAACTCAACAAACTGCGAGTACTCGAGCCTGATGTGAGCCAGAAAACCGTTGAGCTCAAAGAGGAATGCGAGGACTTCGTTGACAGTGAGTTTTTCATTTGGTTCTTTGTCTTATTGTGAAGTTTATCTCTCGTGCAGACTGAACAGCATTTCTTTGCTTCTTTTCACAGTACAGATCAATAATTCATTGGATTTTATTTTAAAACAGAGATAGGTCAGTTTCAGAAAATTGTAGGTGGACTTATTGAACTTGTGGATGAGCTAGCAAAGGAAGCCGAAACTGAAAAAATGAAGGTATGTTCTTGCATTTTTAAATGAATAGCAGTGCATATCTGTGTAATGTACATTAATATGACTTATTTTGACATATTATTATTATACAGGCCATAGGTGCAAGAAATTTACTGAAATCGGTTGAAAAGCAACGGGAGGCTCAGCAGCAACAGCTTCAGGCTCTGATTGTAGAAAAGAAAATGCAGTTGGAAAGGTATTCAATCGTATTAGGCCTGTAATCAGAGTCAGACTGCATATATTGTGTTCTTAAAGGAAAAGTGCACCCAAAAAATTAATATTTTGCTGAAAATGTACTCCCCCACAGCCCATCCTGTTTATCAGAACAGATTTTGGAGAAATTGAATTACATCACTTGCTCACCAGTGGCTCCTCTGCAGTGAATGGGTGCCGTCAGAATGAGAGTTCAAACAGTTGATAAAAACATCACAGGAATCCTTCAACATATTTGTTTATGTGTTTTGGGCGGTTTCCCCTTGCAGGGCTTGACGCTTACTTTTCTTTTTAGGAGCACTTGTGCTCCTAACTTAAAAAATTTAGGAGCACGTTCAAAATTTTAGGAGCACCTTCTAATCAATAATCCAAAATGTTATCAAAAAGTAGCCTTCCCATTACGAGGTAATATTTGACTCCTCTAACTTTATTAAAAGTATGTCATCTTTTGTCAAATTCTTAAATTATATTTTATAAGCTTAACAACAGAATAAGAGTAGAATAAGAAACAAGTTAAAAATCAAATGAAATCAGTATTAACAAAAATAATTTGTAGAGGTGGCACAGAAGACCACAAAAGTGTTGTTTGATGTACTTTCAGACATTTAATGAGGTTCAGAAGTGGAATGAGTGCAATTAAATCCATGATGATATGATGATATTAATGTTTTAAATATAAAATTTTGAATATAGAAATATTAAATGATTTAAATAACTGAAAAGAAAATGAAACTGGCGGCAAGTCACTGATTTTTATCACTGAATCATTCATTCAATTGATTCATTCGAACGGCTTATTCATTCAAGAGTGACTGTCTTTATGAATGGGTAATCATGAATCACTGACTCACTAGATTCGTTTAAAAAAACTGTTCGTTCATAAACGAAACACCGCTGTGTTTGAATGGAGATGCGCAGCGGCTGAGCTGTGACTTTGTTTTTAAACTATTTTCGAAATATTTCGAAATACAACGAAATAGAGCAAAATCAGACAATAGTGTTATAGTCAGACAATGTAAGTAACTTAAAATTAACTTCTTGTTTATTGAATTGTATTGTATTAAATCAGTTATCACATTTACAAACTCCCTTAAAAATCATTCAAAGCTGTCACTCATCATCTTAGTTCATCGCGAGCTCACATTTATAATCAACGAAGCTCTCTACACTGTGTGATGAATCTCTTATTTACACCCTGTCTACACTTTGCTTATGAAGGATTGGTGAGATATGTCTGATACATTACTCGACGCTGCAAAAACACGTAGAAAGCTTTGAAGCTTCCCTGAGCGCAATCACAAGTATGATGATGATCGGGTCAGTCGCACTGGTGCTCCTAAAATAAATTTCATAGTCGCACGCAGTAGTTTTCGGTCGCACTGTCGAGCCCTGCGGAAGCAGCGGGAGGATGACGTAAGACGTCAGAAGTCTGCGGATTGAAAAAGAACACGTTGAAAGACGGGGAGGAAAAAGTCTGCCACTGTTTTCATATGAAATTTAAAGGGGACTGAGGCGATCACGAATTCGTGTACAGTTTATGGAGCTAATCGCAAAATTTTAGGGGGGCTATAGCGAATAAGTTCTCCGAATAAGTTAAACCATTGAGTCGCAAAATGATTCACTCTTTCGAAGCGCTCCAATCGGATCGCGTATGGCGAATCATTTGATTTAAAATGGAACTTCAAAGCGCGTATCGCAAATCATTTGAGTTAGATCGGGACCTCGGAGCGAGATCGCGGGATGTTTTTATAAAAATAATTCAGCAGAGGCAGGGATACATAAACCAGAGGGGGGGAAATCCCCCCCATCCCCCCCGGCAAATCGCACCCTGTATATACAGTGGGTACGGATTTTAGCAAATGGCTGCAATATAACAAAGAGTGAAAAATTTAAGGGGGTCTGAATACTTTCCGTACCCACTGTATATATGTGTATATATGTGTGTGTGTGTGTGTATATGTATATGTGTAAATAGTTAATAAAATTCCCAAAGCACCTGAGTTAAATATATGAGTGTCACAGCAAAGGGTCTGAATACTTAGGACCATATGATATTTCAGTTTTTCTTTTTTAATAAATCTGCAAAAATGTCAACAAGTCTGTGTTTTTCTGTCAATATGGGGTGCTGTGTGTACATTAATGAGGAAAAAAATTAACTTAAATGATTTTAGCAAATGGCTGCAATATAATAACGAGTGAAAAATTTAAGGGGGTCTGAATACTTTCCATACCCACTGTATAGTAGAGCATCCCAATGTGATGTAATCTGTGTTTGTAGTTTGTCAACTACATCTGTCCTTGTATCTCACATTTTTCCTTTACTGTCTCTCTCTCTCCAACAGAATTCCCGGCTTGATCCAGAGGAGTATTTCACGAAACAGGAGCGCATTGGGAAGGGGTCTTTTGGTGAGGTTTACAAGGGCATCAACAATCGCACTAAAGAGGTGGTGGCCATCAAGATCATTGACCTGGAGGAGGCGGAAGATGAGATCGAGGACATTCAGCAGGAGATCACGGTGCTCAGCCAGTGTGACAGCCCCTATGTCACCAAATACTATGGCTCATACCTGAAGGTACACTCTCCCATTGTTTGGGATCTCAGGCGTGTACAGACAAACAATAGTAAGAGTTTTTGAACATCAATACTGCATCTTTTAAAGTCAACATGAAGCCACTTTTTAATGCATGATGAAATGATTTGTCAATGAATTATTCCAGAGAAAAAATGTTTATCTATAATGAAAATGTGATACCTTTTTCTTCTTCTGAAGCAACTTAATCCGTTGTCATCTCCTAAGCAATGCAAGATATTAGATAATGTTAACAAATGGTCAAATCACTTTTTAGGTTTCTACAAACTGCAGGGCGTTTTAGTTCTCTCATAGCATTCCCATTCATATCTGTAGCCCTTGTTTTAAGTAGTGTCGGACATTCTGGAAATACGCAATTTGAAATCTGCCATATTTAATCATGGATACTGGGTTCTGCTGCCAGGTTGTTTTAGTCAGTAATCTTAATCAAAATGTGACTAATGATGTCGTGCCAATGCTGGTTTGCTGTTGGCGTCACACAAAAGCAAATGTCTAATATAATATAATGAAAGATTTCGGATTTAGTGTTGCTTGAAAAAATTGTCAATACGCAACTCATTTGAATGGCCGACAAAGGAGACAGATGCTCTTTGCAGCTGAATGGTGTAGTTACTGCATCTACTAGTAGGGGTTAACAAGGCTATGCTTACTAGCCAAACAGCAACCCTATCATTTGGTTAGTAACATCCACTGTCCAATAAATTTATGGATAAAAATCATATTTTCTCTCATTAAATATCCTGTTTCAGTCAGATTTATTTTGTTTACATACATGAAAAATACCAGATCTGTTATGATTTCTTCCAGAAACTAAAGTCTGCTACTTCACTCTTTAAAATAAATATTGGGGTTTTGTAGCAATATCATAGAAAAATGATTTTTGGCTCCCAAAAGAACCTTTTAATCGACAGTTCTTAAAAGAACATTTTTCATAGTCTGAAGAATGTTTTGATAATCCAAAGAAACGTTTTCCACTATAAAGAACTTTTTTTTAAGAATGTTAATTCATGCCACATGATAAAATATCTACTGGAGTCATATTGAAATATGAATGCTAAATACAATAAATGTCAAGTGACATTTAAAGAAATGGTACTTGTGTTATTTTTGCCATTGTCTACAGGGAACTAAGCTGTGGATCATCATGGAGTATTTAGGAGGCGGCTCTGCTTTAGATCTTGTAAGTAGAACAACAACAGGGGCTCATCAGCTATGGGAATATTTTAATGTGTGTATTCATGAATTCTTAAAGAGCTTTCAGCTTTAGAAATTAAATTAGTCTCCTATGTTCCTCCACTCGTCTCAGTTGAAACCAGGACCGCTAGAGGAGACGTACATTGCCACTATACTGAGGGAGATTCTGAAGGGACTGGAATACTTGCATTCGGAGAGGAAGATTCACCGTGATATCAAAGGTGTGATAACCTACACGTCTGCCTACTCAATTAGGCCAGCTAGGAATGGCTTCATATTTAATCATCTGCGATCTGTGAAATCTGAGTTCCGTGCTAATGATTCATGTTCGTATCTTGTGGCAGCTGCCAACGTGCTGCTGTCTGAGCAGGGAGATGTGAAGCTGGCAGACTTCGGGGTGGCGGGACAGCTCACAGACACTCAGATCAAGAGAAACACTTTTGTGGGAACTCCTTTCTGGATGGCTCCAGAGGTCATCAAACAGTCCGCGTATGATTTTAAGGTGCAGGAATCCAGATGAATAGGCTTTTCTCAACATGCAAAAGAACAGTCTGAATATTAATGTGCAAATGTGGCTGCAGAGCTGTGAAAACACACGTTCAGCACTCTGATAGAAAGGTTGGGGTGGTAAAACTGTTCCCAATTTTTTATTTTTATTTTTTTGTTAGGCATGGAAACTGGTCACTAGCGTAGTTTACGTTTTAGCATAGTAACAGCTAATCCTATTTTTCACAAATATTTATATCTAGTTGAAATATGAAATGAGACTTTTAGGCTTGCTTTTTGGCTACAGGCAGACATTTGGTCCTTGGGAATTACAGCTATTGAACTGGCGAAGGGGGAACCCCCGAACTCCGAACTGCATCCGATGCGAGTGCTGTTTCTCATTCCCAAAAACACTCCCCCAACGCTGGAGGGCTCCTACAGCAAACCCTTCAAAGAGTTTGTGGAGGCATGCCTCAATAAAGACCCTCGCTTTGTGAGTATTTGGCTCTGCCACTGGTTATAATGTTTCAGGTTAACCCCAATATCCACAACAGTCTAAGGTTTGGAATAATTAAGCTATTTTTAAATGTTTAAAAATCTTATGCTCTCTAAGGATGCATTTATTTGGTGAAATACAATAAAAACAGTAATAATGTGAAATATTACCATTTAAAAGAACTGTTTTGTCAAAAAATTCTGTCGTTCTATTATGCTGATTTGATGCGGGGTTTTTTTATTTTTTTTATATTGGTGCTCCATTAGTAAAATTTGTTCTTAATATCAGTGTTGAAAACAGTTTTCAGTTTTTTGGGGTAATATTTTTGTGGAGTGTTTTTATATATATATATAGTACAATAAATGTCTTTACGCTCACTTAAGATCAATTTAATGCATTGTATTAATTAAAAAAAAAACTAACTTACCTCAAACTTTTGAATGGTAGTGTTATCACAGTTTCCACAAAAATATTAAGCAGCATAACTGTTTTCAACATCGATAATTTCTTGATAGTTTCTTGAGCAGCAAATCAGCATATCAGAATGATTTCTGAAGGATCATGTGACATTGAAGACTGGAATGATGATGCTGAAAATTCAGCTTTGCCTTCACAGGAATAAATTACATTTTTAAAATATGTTAAAATACACAGCAGTTCATTTTAATTGTAGTAATATTTCACAATATTACAGTTTTTACTGTATTTTTCATCAAATTAATGCAACCTTGGTGAGCATAAGAGACTTAAACATTAAAAAAATCTGATAACACTTTACAATAAGGTTCCATTAGTTAATGTTAGTTAATGAAAATACAGTCATTCATTGTTAGTTCATGTTAATTCACAGTGGATTAACTAATCTTAATAAGCACAACTTTTGATTTTGATTTTAATAATGCATTAATAAATGTCAAAATTAACATCAACTAAGATTAATAAATGCTGTAGAATTATTGTTCATTCGTAATTCATGTTAACTAATGTTAACTAATGAACCATATTGTAAATCCCAAATCCAAAAATATTAATTATTCCAAATTTTTGACTGATAGTATAGCTGTAGTATTGCACACAGAAGGTAAATTACATGATTTTGTGTCCCATTAAGCACCAATTGTAGTCAGACATCTCAAGCTTTTTGAAACGAGGCTGTAAAAAATTAAGCATGGCATCAATATTCTGGTTTTGTGTAGCGGCCCACCGCCAAGGAGTTACTGAAGCACAAATTCATCACACGCTACACCAAGAAAACGTCCTATCTAACAGAGCTGATTGATCGATATGGCCGCTGGAAGTCTGAAGGCCACGGAGACGAGTCTAGCTCTGATGATTCTGATATGTATGTCATCCATCCAATATGATATATTATTCATTTCTTATTACTTAATTGTCCTGTCCTTTTAATTAGATATCTGGTGAATTGATCCAGATGATTTATAGCCTTGAAAAGAATAATGTTCTCCATTCTTCCTGTACTCAAACAGGGATGGAGATAGTGATGACCGAGACCAGTGTCCCATGTGGACGTTCCCCACAGTGCGGCCCAGCTCTATGAACAAGCTCCAGAAGGGCTACACAAACACAGACTCAGAGGTCACTATTCAAACATTTACTTCATACAAACATTTACAGGGTTATTGCCAACTAAAACTAAAGCCATAAAAACAGTTTCATTACTTGAAATACAATAAACATCTGAAATACAATAAAACTTTGAAAAATAAACTCATTTGATTTCTGCTAGTTGCTAAGGCAGTATTTCTCAATTGAGTTTTTAATGTACTAAAATAACTTAAAGGTGGGGTAAGCGATTTTTCAAAAACGCTTTAGAAAACTGATTCGGGCCGAATAGCAAAACAAACTTGCAGCCAATCAGCAGTAAGGGCTCCACGTCTACTCATGATGTGGAGGAGAGAGCGCTCAGTGCACAGGACAGACATTAGCCGAGCCCAGCGACAGAAAGATGGAGATGGTGGATAAAAAACAAAAGAGGAGAACATCTGCGGAACAAAAGAAGGCTTACGATAAGGCAAGAAGTAGGACCCATGTAAATATCGGATCAGCTTTCCAGCGCTGAAGAGAACTCAAAGAGCGGAAGGCCTGCGATCGGATGCCGAGGTTGCTTTGTGTCTTCTCGATAGGCGAGTAACACCGTGTCTGCGCCGCAACAGCTAAAGTCTGTCTAGTACACTGGATGCGACAAAGCGACTGTTGAAAATCATTTTAAATTTGTGTCAATACGTCATAAATAGAATGCAGCAGCAGTTTTCTGTCGGGGATTTGTCGTGCCGCGCCGCATCCAGTGTAGACCATAGATATTAATATATATCTGTATGGTGCTGTCAGCATCACTGATTATAATGCGTTCTATAGTATTTTGTCGCGCCGGTGTAGATACGGTGTAACATTGGTTTTGCTTTGTTTCACAGAACTAATCGTTGCCTGGGTTGCGTATGTATGTGTGGGGTGGAGCTATCAAAATAGGGGCGTGTTTGTTTTGGTGATTTCAAATGTCAATATTGGCTACCAGAAATAGCTTACCCCACCTTTAAACTGAAATTAAAGCTAAATAAAAACTATACAGACATGACATAAAATTAGTAGATCCTCAAAATTAAAATGAAAACTCAAAATATCAACAAAAACTATCAATGAAACTAAAATAACATTGCTGTGGACCATTTACACCATTTTATTTTGGCACTGGCTTTGCTGAAGTGCCAGTATTTTTGACATCCCTACATGAAAGGTAAAGTTTTGCTTTGGATTTGTTTTACAGGCAGCTGAGACGGTAAAGAGGCAACCCAAGTCACAATGTCTGTCAGCGCTGGTCTCTCCCATCTTCAGAGAGGTAAAAACGCACAAAACTCACCTTGTGTATATATAATCAAACACCCTGACTGGATTTGTCGGCGCCAAATGCAGTGCACTCACTGTAACTCTAACACTATCACTTTTTATCAAGGTAGCAGCAGATAAGGCAGCAGTAAAGTGTAATAAACTGATAAGCTCTATATGTTGTAGAGTTAAACGTAAGTCTGTCTGCTCTCCAGCTGAAGGAGAAGAGGAGGGCATGTGGAGGAGGAATGGGTGCCATAGAGGAGCTGGAGAATGCCTTCAACCTGGCAGAAGAGTCCTGTCCTGGCATCTCTGACCTCCTGGTCACACACATGATGGAGAGAGTGTGCAGGTGAGTGGATCTTTAAGAAAAAGTACAGTGGTATAGAAAATATACCACTATACAAGTAAAAATAGCATTTTAATGTAATATTTAAGTTAAAAAAAAAAATTTTTTTATTAGGTTTGCTCTGAATGGCAACACCACGCCATCATCACGGTGAAGACACGCCTCTACTGCTGCTGCTCCTTCCTCCTCCCACACTAAATCATCATCATCATCATCATCGCCCCATCAGGACCACAATACAACTGCCCATCATTCATCCTCTCTTACCCCCGGAGATCTTTTAATTAGTTATGATTAAATATTTTTACAGTTTTCTTTATAGAATGGACAGTATTTAAGAGAAAAAGCCATGTCATTGAGCGAACTGTGTTTACCTGTTAGATCGAAATCCTATTATAAAGTGTTTATGGAAACATGTTTGTGTGGTTATTGGTGTGAATTGTGGTAAGTTTAGATCTCTTCAAATATTTGGTTACACTTTATTTTAGGGTGTCCTTGTTACAGTGTAATAGTACATAGAAGTACTGAGAACAACATTAACAACGTACTTACTATAGGGTTGGATTCAGGTTTGGTTTGGAGTTAGCTGCATTTAATTATGCATAATTTACTGTTATTGCTATAGTAGGTACATTTAATGCTAAACAAGGCCACAGTATAATAAAGTGTTGCCAATTATTTACTGAAGTAAAAAAATTTTTAAAAAATGTTCATCATAATGGAAAGCTTGTCCTCAGGGCACCAGCAGCATAAACAGTTATTTTTTAAATAATGTACTACGCTCTTATTTGTTTTATTGACGTGGTATAAAAGTTTCCCTCGTGGGAAAAAACAAAAACATGAATAACGCAATATTATTATAGGTTATCAGACGCTAAAACAAAGGAGACTCAAAGATTTCTTTAATTATTCTCAGATGTCCATAATTAAAAAACATACGCAAATTATATTCCAGTTGTAGCATGGATCAAGAGCTCTTCCACTTATCTTTTGGATTATTTATTGTATTATTATTAAACTATTACTGTTATGAAGTCAGTTCTTGGTCCATTGATGTTGCCTGGCAGGATGTAACTTGGACACTCACTATGATTTAGAATAGTTTTGTGTTTTGCAGCAGGCTGTCTTAACCTAACTTTGTTCTTTCTGCTAGCTAGATAATTACTTAAATGAACTGCCTTACACTCAAAGCAAGTTCACTAGGTAGGTATTTTCTTCTGCATAGTAGTTGCTGGAGTGCTCAAGGCCTTGTGTAATTGTTTTTATACAGTCTATGGTAATTGCCCAGCTCCTTTATTAACATCAGGTGCAGTTTATGCTCTTCTGTCCCACTTGGTGTCAGAATTGTGTGTTGTTATTTGACTGTCCACTAAATATACTACTAAATCGCCTACAGGTTTGAAGTGATGGGTGAGTAAATGATGACAAAATTTACAATTCTGGGTGAACTATGGCTTTAAAATAATATGATAAAAAAAAAAAAACATTCTAAAACAAATGTCACTACATGAGATTCCACATCGAGCCTCTCGCATCTACACCCTTTCACAATGTCAATGAAACTGCCCATCTATCTTTAGTTACAAAACCAGAACGATGCTACTTCTAAATACCTGTGAATATTTAAGGCCTTAATCGTTGTTCTTTATCATGTTATAATTCACGGCCTCTACCGACCATAGAGAAAACTGTACTTAAAAAATAAAATAAAAATTTGGACTTAACGAGTAAAAAAATTAATAAAAACAGCCACCGATTTTGACAAGTCCTTCCTGTTATAATCAACAGCAAATTGAGAAGTTAATAGCCCCCCCCCCAAAAAAAAGCAAACCCCAAATCTGTTTCAATACAAAATTTTATTAATTAGACAATAATGGTTTAATAGAAAGTTATCAAGGGAAACATTAAAACTGTAATTTTAATAACTGCAGAGATTTCATGACCAAATATGGAAAGCAAATTCAGCTGTATAAATATTCTGTTTGGCATGCATCAAGGTTAAAGAGCACAACAGCATATTTCGATGTATCCAAATGTCACTCCACTAAGTAAATCTCACATTGCACTCGAACCAGAACAATGTCTGATAGTACAAACATGACGGTGTGCACTCCGGTACAAATAAAAATCAGCAAAATGAGCTATAACATTAGAGAACAATGTATTCTTCTTCATTAGACGGCATAGGGAATGAATCATGGGTCACAGTATAATGTTTTGCATCAGTTTGGGGACCATTCAACTGAACAGCACTTATATTTCAAGACTTCATGCAGGGAAGAGAGATGTACTTCAGAAAAGTCCTGTACAGGATGACAGCAATCTCTCTGGCAACACTTAGAAACAGCATAAAATGATTTCTTAAAAAGAACATTTCAAAAACGCCACCGTGACACTCAAATTCAACAGCTGCTTGTATTCTCACAGTGCTTGTTTAGCTAGATGGGACAGAAATGAATTTGAGTGGTCATGGAGTGGCTACACTACTAATAAAGGTGCTCTACAGTAGAAGATTCCTTCCCCAGCAGCATTTGGCTTTTGTAACAGATTTTTTTTTCTTAATTACTGATGGTTGCTCTTCATTTTTGGTTACTGGAACAGGAAAAAAAATGAATGAATCTCAGCAACAGCATTTACAGGATGACAGCAATCTCTCTGGCAACACTTAGAAACAGCATAAAATGATTTCTTAAAAAGAACATTTCAAAAACGCCACCGTGACACTCAAATTCAACAGCTGCTTGTATTCTCACAGTGCTTGTTTAGCTAGATGGGACAGAAATGAATTTGAGTGGTCATGGAGTGGCTACACTACTAGTAAAGGTGCTCTACAGTAGAAGATTCCTTCCCCAGCAGCATTTGGCTTTTGTAACAGATTTTTTTTTCTTAATTACTGATGGTTGCTCTTCATTTTTGGTTACTGGAACAGGAAAAAAAATGAATGAATCTCAGCAACAGCATTTGAATAAAATACCAAAACAAAACACTTAATACTGCTTTAAAAAAAAATTGACAAAAAACATGAAATCATACAAGAGTGAAAGAAACTAAGAAAATGGCAAGCAAGATGAGCTAAGGACCGGTCTCTCCTCAGGTCTGCATCTGAAACACAAACAAAAAAAACAGCCCCCCAACTGCATATTTAATAACAAAAATAAATGGCCAACTGTTCTCTGAATAGCAAGTTACTCAATGTTACTTTTATGCAACATCTGCAGATTTGTGTAGAAATACATGAACAAAATATTACATTTTTTACTAAGTAAAATAGAGGAATTAATTACAGTGTTTTGTGCCCCCATATTTAAAATGTCTGTAATATAACCTTCTTAATTTCACCCTGCTTCAATTTTTGGGGGGCAGAAAATAAAATGAAAATATTGTTCGTTCCTCTTTATTGGCATATCATTATCACACTACAAAAACTACAATATCAAATAAAACATCAAATGCTGAAGACCAGCTCACATCGCAGAACTGCTTATAGTTATGAGTCGGTTCCCATACTGTGACTGGTTATGTTGTTCTGGGGTTTCAGTGTTTGTAATGTGCTCTTACCGTGTTTCTCACAGGTGTGGGCTGTCTCCATCTCCATCTCCCTGTTTCTGCATCTGCGCCTGCATCTTAGCGATCATCTCCTGCATCCGCCTCAGCTGAGAGACACACAAACAGAGTCACACACAGACCCTCACACGCAAACATTCGTGTTATTAGCGTTCAGCTTGTGTTTGGTTTGAGAGATCCTACCTCAGCCTCCTTCTCCTGCAATATTATGTCCTTGTCCATTTCCTCTGGCTCTGGACCTTTCCTGCACGACACAAAGTAAGTGTAAAGAGAGACACACAGCTGTACTGAGGCTTCACAATTAGTTTCTCCTAGTGTCAAAACAAAACTGTCAATTGTTTAAAATGTATATAAAAAATTTGTTTTTAAAGAATTTAAATGAAATGTGATGGAGCTTAATTATTCAATTAATCAGAATTCAATGCATATAAATATCTGAGAAAAGCTCTCAAATGAATAGAATTAATTTTATTAAATAATAAATTTTATTCGATAATAGTTTACATAAAGATATTCAATGATTAGAGCAAGGACATCAAATAATTTTTTTTTTAAAACATACGCAAGTGCCAGGCATATTTTAGTGGAATAAATATATATTCCACTTAAAAATACCCAACACTGAAGATATTCTTGTTCCGATGACAGGAAAATTATTGCAGCAATATCTAATAATTTAGCATAAAATAATTTAATAATAACGCCATCAAATTATTATGACTAAATAGAACAAAAATATACAGTGAGGAAAATAATTATTTGATCCCCTTCTGATTTTAAGTTTTGACCACTTACAAAAAAATTAAGGGTCTATAATTTTTATGGTAGGTTCATTTTAACGGATAGAGACAGAATATCAACAAAAAATCCAGAAAAAACACATTATATAAAGGTTATAAATTGACTTGCATTTCAGTAAGTAAAATAAGTATTTGATCCACTACCAACCAGCACGAAGCTGATTTTATAAGTTTGACCACTTACAAAAAAATTAAGGGTCTATAATTTTTATGGTAGGTTTATTTTAACGGATAGAGACAGAATATCAACAAAAAATCCAGAAAAAACACATTATATAAAGGTTATAAATTGACTTGCATTTCAGTAAGTAAAATAAGTATTTGATCCACTACCAACCAGCACGAATTATGGCTCCCACAGATTGGTTACGTGCCCAAATGGAACACAGCTTAGTCCTGCCACTTTAAGAAATTACTCCTAATGCCAAGGCAACAAAGGAGTGGCTCAAAAAGAAGCACAATAAGGTCATGGAGTGGCCTAGCCAGTCCCCAGACCTTAATTCTATAGAAAATCTGTGGAGTGAGCTGAAACTTGGAGTTGCCAAGAAACCTTAAGGATTTAGAGAGAATCTTTAAAGAGGAGTGGAACAAAATCCCTCCTGAGATGCGTTCAAACCTGGTGACCAACTACAAGACACGTCTTACCTCTGTGCTTGCCAACAAGAGTTTCTCCACCAAGTTTTGCTTGGGGATCAAATACTTATTTGACTCACTGAAATGCAAATCAATTTATAACCTTTGTACAGTGTATTTTTTGCTTGATATTCTCTCTATCCGTTAAAATAAACCTACCATACAAATTATAGACCCTTCATTTCTTTGTAAGTGGGCAAACTTACAAAATCAGTAGGGGATCAAATAATTATTTTCCCCACTGTATATGAATAAAAAAATAAAAAAATTTAAAAAAAACATTCAACTGCTTCAAAGACCGAAAAATAGGGGACATGAATTGTTCATTTTAAATAAATAAATGACAGCTCTTAAAATTACACAGCATTTACATCAATTACCAAAATATTATTTGCTAAATGATCAAAAGTGTGATTTAACAAATGACGGGACAAAAACTGTATTAGTAAACCACCAGCAGTGTTTTGCATTGCAAAGTTTAGGCAAGACGAGAAAGACAAATCCAAGTTATTAGCGCAAGCGTGCGATAAGCTGAGCAGAAGTATTTGAGTATTTGCATGCGTGAGAGTGAAATAGAGTCTATGTGCAGTAAGAAGAGCAGAGCCAGTGCTAGCGTCAGGCTAAAGGATGACTGAGCTCCCAGCAGTACCTCCCCCTCCTATCCTCTGACGAACACAGACCTGACAGCTCGCTGCAGATCCATGAGACTAGGTCAAGCTCTAGAGTGTATGGAACACAGTTTATCAACTGATTAGGCTAAAACCAGACAAAGCAATGCTGCTCTTCTCCTTTCGTTTCTGCTATCAAATGACTATTTATATTTGAATTTAACAAAAATGAGAAGTGACTATGTAAAAATGTGCTATTTCAATACATCTGCTTAGTGTTGCCAGGTTTTGGCTATTCAAATAACCTGTGGCTTCACACACAAAGCTCTGATTTTTTTCATGGAGGTTGAGGGAGGAGGTGGAGAAAGGCAAGCAGAGCAGTACGTACGCAGGCGACAAAGGCAGAATGTAACCATGGGAGGACAACCTGCCGCCCCGTTTGAGGCGCTCTGAGCGGAAGTTCTCATAGTGAAGGTCCTGAGTGACTTCTTGCAGGTCCTGCATGTGGGTGCTGGATGGATGACAATAACCATCAACAGAAAATAATGACAGTGACTGGGAAAACAGAACATTGTCTTAGAATGAAAATAAGGCTGAGAGGGACAGAAATACACTCCATTTAATTCGTTTTACTGTTTAAAGGTACAACTCATGTGTTTTGAAGACTAAACAATCAACTCTAATTTTCTTCACAGCCTCATTTTTATTTGTGTAAAATCAAGAATTTTAGAACATTGAACAGCAGATAACTTCAAATTACTTACATTAGCATGGTGCGAAGTTTGAGGAAGTCATTGTGTTCTGGGTTTTCTACCTCCACCACACCCCATGGGTACAAACGCCCTCTCACTTTCTTCCCCTTAGCCTCAATCTGCTGGTTGGATCCCACCACGGCAAACGGTATGCTGGTCTACAACACAAAGATGAAAAGGAACTTTTAAAAGCAAAGCATGCGGCACATTGGATGCAGTCTCCTGAAGAGCAGGTAACAGTAAGCATCAAGTGATCACAAAAACGACAAATCTGCCATTTCTCACCCTCAAGCCTGTCTGACTTGTTTCGCAATTCAGTTTCAATTACAATTCCTAAAACCAGTGTGAATAATTCTCACTAAATGCTCACCAAGAGTTCGACTCAACAGTTTTTATATATTTTAAACTGTCATTTATTCCTGTGATGCAAAGCTGAATTTTCAGCAATCATTACTCCAGTCTTCAGTGTCACATGATCCTTCAGAAATCATTCTGATTTGGTGCTCAAGAAACATTAATTATTATCAGTGCTGAAAACTGTTTTTTTCTTTGACCAGAATGTACTTTTTTAATGTTATAAATTTCTTAATGTCACTTTTGATCATTTGAATGCTTCCTTGTTGTTTTAGAATTAATTTAGTAGCAATTTCTTAAACAATAGTAATAATTATAAGGGATGTCCCGATCAGGTTTTTTGTGCCCCCGATCCGATCGGAGTCATTGAATACTGAGTATCTGCATGGCATGCACATTTCTTCTTCTTTTGGTTTTAATGGTGGCTGAACACATATATTTGAGAGCTTCTTTTCCTTTTAATAGCGCTTGGCGAATCTACCGGAAGGCGAATACTGCCACCTACTGCACATCACAAAATAAGAATCAGGCTTAGGAGAGTCGATAAGGATCACTGTAGGAGAGTTGTATGGCATGTGATGTCAAACCAAAGCTCAGGATTTATGTGCTCTCACTATAAGGTCTGTTCTTAGTGTTGCACGAGTCAGGATTTGGCTCAAAATCAGACAGAAATATGCCCAGCCTTTAAAAAAAATTGCTTGATCAGCCCCGATCGGCTCGGGACATCCCTAATAATTAAAATAATAAATAAAATCTTACTAAACCTATACTTTTGAAGTAATGTATGCTTATGGTGCTTTTGTATTTTTGGGGGAGTTTGAAACATGGGTTTAGAACAACATGAAGGTGAATAAATTGTGATATTTTTCCTTTGGGTGAACTGTCTCTATCTTATACACACACACACACACACACACACACACACACACACACCTTGAGAATCCGGGTCTGCTCTTTGAAATCTTCATCCTCATCAGACTCGGCATCAGGGAGGTGATAGATCTTGATGCCATGCTCATCGATTTCATCCAGAATCTAGTATCCCACAAAAAGACGCATATAGCCAACAAACCAAATATATGATCATTCCATCTTTGGAAAGAAACCTGAATGGCTTACCCTGCGCTTGAGTCTCTCTCTCTCCCTCAGTGTCAGCGTATCTGCTTTAGCAATAACAGGAACGACATTCACTTTGTTGTGAATGGCCTTCATGAATTGGACATCTAGAGGCTTCATCCTATAAAATTGGAGAATGGGAAAATCAGCCATTTAAATCCAGAATAGAACGGTGTGAACATGTCCAGAAAAAAGGGAATCATGTGTCCAAAATATACAGGGGATCTGGTGTCCTCGTCGTGCTGCGGGATTCGCGCAGGGAAGGGCAGTGGTCAGGAAGGAAGGGTCCTGGTAAGGGGCGGAGTCCGGCGGCCGCACGCGCTCCCCTCTCCGGTCCATGGCGCGAGGGGCGGCGGCTTCGTCCTTCAGAGAGAAGCGCCCACAGCGCTTGAAGGGACTAGACGGCCCAGCATCCTTGCCCGCGTACCTACAATGACTGTGCACTGTGTAAACAATGAGTGACGTATACGAGCGAGAGATCACTTCCGGCGCTTGCGTAAACTCGTAAACTACACCAGAGCGCATACACATCTCACGCACCGGAAGCCGTGCGCGTGCTCAGAGCAGTTGGACATAGTGGTGTATTAGAGGTAAAAAATTATATAAATACTGTTCGGTTTCTGGCACAAACCGATCGTTTCGTGTCTTAGGACATCAATGTGTCGTCACGAGCTGCAGGGTTTAATTTGGATTTGTCTGTGCATGTTTTTTTTACACTCATAGACTTTGTTACCATTGCCATCCATTATACGACTGATAGACTGCAACGGTTGGACTTAAAAATCATCAAATGTGTTCTACTGAAGAAACTACATCTTGGATGCCCTGGGGGTAAGCAGATAAACATCAAATTTTCATTTTTGGGTGAACTATCCCTTTAAACTCACACCTATGACAGTGGAAGGCATCATAAAACATGTCTTAGTTGAATGAAATGTAAGAGCTCACCCGTGACCCAGAGGGGAAATGAAGTAGAAGCAGCAGTGCACACGGTTGTCCACAATGTGCCTGCGGTTGAGTCCACTCTCGTCATGCAGGTAGCGCTCAAACTGGTCATCGATGTAGGCGATAATGGTGTTAAAACTGTAAAAAAAAAAAAAAACAGCACATGATTAAACACTTGCAGAGAGTTTACATTTTACGTGCCCCATCCCTATGACAAATCTGAAAATGTGCATCACAATCTGTATAGATCAGACTGAAATGATAAGGATCTTTTTAAACTTCAACCACTTGTTTGTAATGCTGGTATCCTTCTGTAGAAATGACAGGAATGTTCTCCATATTATCATATTATAGTCAGTCTCCTCACGCTCTCAGACAACTTAAGTGTTAATGTTTACATGTACATTTTGCAAAATACTGTAACTAACATTTTTGTTTCTTAAACTGAGTTTTTTTTTTAAATGGGAAAAAGAAATGCGAAAAATATTCAAAACCAAGGACGCTGAAAAAGTGGGAGGGCACTGTTGCACTCTACAACAGCAGTGTAAAGGCAGCAAAATATGGAAAATGCATCAGGCCTTCCAGTAAAAAAAGGCTGAAATGGTTTTAACATGCTAGTGATATACTCTGTTGACTTTGATACAAAACCAGTGCATTAGAATGTCAAGTTTCACTTGTATAAAAGTTACTTGACAGCATACATTTCCTTTTTCAGATACAAGCACGTCAATATCCTCTCTTTGCTGTTTTTGCGCTCAAGTGGGTCAGGGAGCAGTCAGGAAGAGGTCACACATGTTTCCTGTCTCACCACTTCCACTAGCAGAACAGCATTCCCAGAACTCACAAAAAGAAATCAGAAAGCTGTTTCCTTCATTCCTCCACTGCACTCTCTGTTCTTCATATCTCCAATTACACCATCAAATGAAGAAAAAAAATCTGTCTTAAAGATACAGTTCTGAAGCAAAACAATGTATAAT
This sequence comes from Sinocyclocheilus grahami, assembly GCF_001515645.1. Lineage (NCBI taxonomy): Eukaryota > Metazoa > Chordata > Actinopteri > Cypriniformes > Cyprinidae > Sinocyclocheilus > Sinocyclocheilus grahami. Next base: position 1,411,249 of record NW_015505300.1, on the reverse strand, counting down.
GACGACTATATGTGTACGGAGCTTTTTCCAATATTTCTAATGACCACCAAAGCAAACCTCACCAGTCCTGGCTGTTTATGGCATCACCGTATCCAGGCGTGTCGACCACAGTGAGACGCAGCTTCACTCCACGCTCCTCAATCTCCACAGTTGAGGCCTCGATCTGAACCGTGCGCTCAATCTTCTCTGTATGACAAGAGCATATGTAAAAGATACATCAGGGGAGGCTCAAAAAACAAGGCCGAGATCCTTCCTTCTGTGCAAAACTGCCTCATAAACATCAGGCCACTGATGTTCACCAGGCCATTTTTTACACTCTGATCAGAATATGCTTAGATATCTGAACACAGGGTATATACAGGAATCATGGAGTTAAATAAATAGCTTTTATCGTAAGATGTGCTCCCTTTACACAGTGCGCGTGCGATCGCGAAATCGAAAGTGAAAGTGAACTGCGACGGCTGGCGCTCATTCAAAAGGGGTTTAAATAGGCCACATATTGGTAGTGGTGCCCTGATGCGTGAAAATACTATACAATATTAGAATCAGTCAGTCAGTGAGCGCCATAACAGATGAAGTCAAATCTTGCGGGATTCCATAAATAAACTACACAGAACCCCACTATTCTGGCAAATATACATAATGAAAAGATGACTCAATTTAATACCTTGGAAAATGGCATTTAAGACTTTTTAATACTTATTAAGGGCCTT